>NC_136502.1:27269853-27704853 GCF_053919585.1 Euprymna scolopes
GCACTTGTCAATTTGGTTCTTACTTAAATAAATTCAAACATCTTTCAGTAACTCATTCTGGCTGGCCGATTTTATTTTCAAACTTCGCCTCAGGGCTTCGAGTTCGATCCTACCAACTTTTACCCCCCCCCCCGGTTTCTTTTTTATTTAACACCACACACACCTACAAACACCCGGGCAATGCCGGGTACCCCCGCTTGTGTAAACTAAAAAAATAATTATGATAAACCTCTTTGAAGTCATGTGTTTATTTATTTATTTATTTATTCACCATTTTTGCACATACCTAACTTTTTTTTATTTTGGGACAATAAAAACGCATTTTCTTTTGTTCATTAAATTGTTATGTGAAAAAATAGTTAACAAAACCCCCTCCCCATGATGATAAATGATAATATTATTATTTAGAAAGCCATTCTTTTGTAAAAATATATTTCTTTTGGGTATTTCTAAAAAAGAAAACATTTCTGTTATAATAAATAAATTTATATTAAAAATAATACTCAAACTTTACAATGAAAAAAATTACGTTTCACAATTTGTTATGAGATGACCTAGATTTTTGTATGTGCAAAATACACAGGGAACTGATTTTCACAATTCACCACTGACTGCTGAACACAGAAGTGGCAATTCTCAGTAGTTGTGCAATTATATCCAATTGTAATTATACTTGGTGGTTAATCTACAGTCCCCACCTCCCCAAATAACAATCAATTAGATTTCAAGGACCACACAGAATAAGCAAGACAAAAGGAATCTGTAGGATTGATATTCAACATATGTGGCATCTAAACATACAAATAAGAAAACCAAATTGTTTAGATTTTTTGTCACAAGGTTTCAATACAAAAAGAAATATGTTAAGAAAAGAAAGGAGGAGATATATGAAATATTTATTTTTTAATGTAAGGTGCTTTTATTTTTTATTAACAAAACATTTTCAAAAACAAATGTAGAGATTTTGTCCCTATCATTCTAAATTCTTGTTTTAAAATAAGTTCAGTCTCTATGATTATTTGATTTATATTTTAATTATTATAATTCTAATATAAACATTTCTTAAGAGGAATAATTAAATGTGCTGTACCATTTGCTACCAAATTGGATAAGGCAAAGGATAACCAGTGAAAACACAATATTTACCACATGTGGCCATTAATGACAGAAAGCAGAAAGTTTTTTGTACTTTAACTTCTCCATTATTCATTTAACACCATTAAAGGAAAAGTGTTCCCAGTTCCTAAAACGTAAGTCTTAAATAAACTTTAAACTTTCAGTTTATAGTGCTGTCAGCATAGCACAAATACTGAAGTCATAATGTAATACATGCATAAATGGTGTAATGGATATAGATATGTCTTTCTCCTACAATATTGTGATTGGCTGGTTAAGCCATAAATACCAGTTGGTAAAGACATTTGTGAGAAACATCGAAAGATACACAAGCCTCATGCTAAAAACTTTTGCTTCAACTACAATACCCATCCTTGCTGCAACATACCAGATTTATTACTCTAACAAGTAAAACCACTCAACTACTTCAAATGATATGTATCCATTACCGGGATCATATCAATATAAATACCCATAATGTTAGCATTTGTGGATTTTATCTAAATAGTAGTTAAAGTATAATTTTAATTTTTATAGCATGAACTAATGAAAAAATTATGACAAAAAAGTTTTCTCTGTTTGCTGTAAGTTACATAATTATCCGTGAACTATTTAAAACAATTATTAATTCATATATATTAATGCTAGAAAGTGTGAAAAAATTATGGACTTGTAGTGTTATCTACTAATGAAGAGAAAATTATTTATTTTACTAAATAAATTACTGGTGTAATGGGTAACAGGCATAGTACATGATAAGTTGAGGGTAAAAAATCAGCCACAATATTTCTTAAGACAAAGAAAAAACAATGTTGACCTGGACTAAACACAAAAATGATTCAATATAATTGAGAATAATTTTTTACTATCAGACAGATCAATTTAGGGTCAAAATAAATGATTAAACAGATTTAAATTGTGTTTATTAATCTATTTTAGTCAATGAAATTTGTCATTTTTGCAAGAGTAAAACTATAAAGAAATAAAATTCTGTCAGACTCTATATATTGAATAAAAGGTGCTGTATCAATAAGATTTACAATAAAACAGGTTGGTTAACACAAACAGTTGTAAATAAAAATATATTATTCTTTAAAAGCTCGATTAGAATTGAAATGTAAAATGCAATATAAAAAGCATTGTGTACATAAAATTATAAGAATAAATCAAAATTATAATTTATTATAAAAAATTAACATTTTTAAAGACTATACATAATCTTGATTTCCAAATACTTATAAATTCTATATATTAAATAAAATGTATCTATTTCTTAACAGGTTAAAAAACAAAACATGCAAGAAAATATATATTTTTTCCTATGCACTATACCTATTTGTCTCAGTGTAGACCTAACTTATACTGTGGAGGAAGGAAAAAACCCAGGTATATTCATTGGAGATATTTCTGCAGATTCTAAGATAATGGAGAACATGTCCTACCAAGACAAAAAACTTATCACATTCAGCCAACTACAAGGAAAAGTTGACAGTTCCCAATATTTCAGTGTGTCCAAGAAAACAGGAAAACTTTATGCAACAATCACATTGGATGCAGAAGCAATGTGTAAACGTAATGAACAATGTTTTCAACTCATTGATGTAGCTGTTCGTAAAGGAGGTTCTTCAATGAGGATTTTAGAAATTAAAGTCATCATAAAAGATATCAATGATCATAAACCAGAGTTTCCAGATAAGCAAGCAAACATTGAATTTGATGAAGATGTCACAGTAGGAACTAAAGTAATCATTTCTAATGCTGTTGATAAAGATGTTGGATCTTTAAATTCAAAAATTACATATGAAATTAAAAAGCATAAAAAAGAACCATTTTCCTTATTTTTTGCCCCTGGTGTTGAAGAAACATCACAACTAGGAATAAAATTAGAAAAAGTATTGGACAGAGAAACTGAAGATTCCTATATTGTACAAGTTGTGGCTAAAGATGCTGGAACTCCTCCTCAACAAAGCATATTAAATGTTCACATTTCAGTTAACGATGTTAATGATAATTTTCCAATATTTTCTAAGAAGATGTACAACATTTCCATAAAGAATGAGGTAAGCAAAACCACACCAATCGCTATTTTATCAGCAACTGATTTGGATTCAGGAAAAAATGGAAGAGTCTCATATCATTGGAGCCACCAAACACCAGAACGTGCAAAGTCATTCTTTGAATTAGTTGAAGTTACTGGAGAGATTTTCTTGAATAAAAAGATAGACTCAGAAGATATAATACATAAATTGTATATAAAAGCAAAAGATGGAGGAAGTTCACCATTAAGTTCCATAGCAATAGTTTATGTAAATGTACTCAGTCATGAGAACACTGCTCCAGTAATCGACATAAATTTCCCTTCTTCATCAAACAAAAATTCAATGGAGATTTTAGAAAATGCAAAATCTGGAATTTTTATTGCTTATGTGAAAGTAATAGACAATGATGAAGGACAAAATGGAGATGTCACTTGTCATCTTCATCATGATAAATTTCAGCTTCAGAATTTAGGTACAAAGAAATATGAAGTGACACTGAAAAATCCTCTTGACAGAGAGAAAGAAGAGCACCATGATGTTGTGATCAGTTGTCAAGATAAAGGCTCTCCTCCTCTTCATAGTAACAGCAAATTCTCCATTCAAGTGATGGACATCAATGATGTAAGGCCACAATTTACAAAAGACACATTTAAATTTTTCATTGATGAGAATCAAAACTCAAGAATTACTCTTGGCTACATCAATGCCACTGATCCAGACTTGGGAGATGGAGGAAAACTCACATATTCTCTCATCACCAATAACAACAAACACTTCTTACCTTTCAAAATAACCACAAATGGATTACTATCAGCAATTATGTCTCTTGATCATGAGTTTCAACATACTTATCACTTCAAGGTGTTTGTGAAAGACAATGGAACACCATCTCTCAATAACACAGTCAATGTGATTGTTGAGGTCACTGATAAAAATGATAATGCTCCATATTTTACATTTCCCAGTGTTAAACCTTACAATCTACATGTCACATATTACCCTGATGCCAGAAACAAGAACATCACACAGATAAAGGCAGCCGACAGTGATAGTCAAGAGAATGCATTTCTAAAATATCAAATAATCAGAGGCAATGACAAACAGATGTTCACCATCAACCAGTACACTGGTTTCTTAGCTTTCAATAGACAACTCAGCCAACAAAATGCTGGCTCCTATCAGCTTGACATTCTTGTCAAGGATAGTGGTAGGCCAGTTCTATCAGCAACAACTACTCTCTTTTTAACACTCACTATCAGTAACAACACATCAGAAATGTTAAATGTTGTTCAGCTTCACACTGAAGAGAAGGTTCATCTTAATCTCGTCATTATTATTACAGTCATAGCAGTCACAATAGCTGTCTTCATTACAGCTTCATTATCAATCTGCATCATTCGATGTAATGGTCAGTCAAATGTGGCCTATGCCCAAGCACTTGATCCTTCCAATAGATATGTTGGTGAACAGAGACAACTCATTGCTCCTTCTTACCCAGGAAACACTTGGCCTCATCCTGCTCAGCCTTTACCAATAAACCAAATTCCATCTACAAATACTCCCATGACAACATCAAGAAGACAAATCATTTCTACAGATGGACTTCAACAGAAAACACAACCACTTAGTGATGTTTCAGCACATGTAAGTATTCTTGATGTTTTATTTTTGCATTTGAGGCATGTTTTTTAACAAATATTGGTAAAGCAATACAAATAAATTTAAATAACAGAATTTTGGTTGCTTTGCTTTAGAAAAAGCTATTTTGTACTAAAATCAGTTAATTTACTAATTTTACACTATTTGCTTATAAAAGATAAAAATATTGATATGATATATAAGTCGATATTTTCTAATCTTAGTAACTTGGTTGTTGATGTATCATTTCCAAAGTATACTGAGGTAGAACTAAATTATTTATGGGTATACATTATTGCACATAAAGTCTTCTAAAGTTTACACTGATGTAAAAAAACAAAAACAAAAAAAAACAATTTTCATTGTATCTTATGTGAAAATAAAAAAAATAAAATATCTCTTTAAAATTGCTAAATAATTTTTTCATATACTCATTATCTCTTTTTTACATCATTGTTGTTGTATTTCTTGTTGCTTTTCTGTCACTTTGAGTAGATGTACACACAAAATGTATCGATCCCACCAGATTATTTCACCTGGAGATCTGCTGTACCATCTCAATCAGAAGCCGACCTCAGCTGGAGAGAAGAGAATGCACCAAGTAATCAACAACAAACAGGTAACTTAATAAAGATAATGTTATTTAGGGAAAAATAAAAAATTATAAAGATACTTGTTTATTTCTATAAGAAATTGTTTGTTTTTTTATCTGTCTATAAGTTCGAACAAAAAAAAAACCAGACATAAATAGACAAAATAATAACTAGTGAATCCTGTTCTTAGAATTTTTGTGCTCAGTATGTAGAGAAGTAAGAACATGATATGTCTATCATACAAAACTTTCTGTTTATAGTCATGCAATTATGCATCAGATACATACTACAAATGAAATTGAAACATCAACTAAGACTAAGAATGAACAATTAAAACTAGTTTGAAGAATTTACAAAATGTATGTAATTTACTTATCTCATGAAAATGATTTTGGCATACGATACAAATTGTAAATAAAATTAAGATATCAAGAAAATAATGAAAATTTAAAACTATTTTTCTGAAATCTGTCCATAAAATTTTATTTAATTGATTGAAAACATGAGCTAATTTTATTTTTCAGACTTGTCTTCCAGGAAATCATCGGTTCAATCAGGACATGTAAACAAAAGTGATATTTCTGCTCCTTATCCACAATCAAGAAATCTTATAGAAATGAATAATGAACAGACTTCAAACACAAGACCTTTGCCTCCAGTACCACAATGATAATACTAACGACGAAAACAAATCTACTTTTAAATCAAACAATACATACAGATATTTACTACATAATATTTACACGATGTATATATTCACTGACAAGACAATTTCTATTATTGAATTTTAATTGAATAATAAAGCAAGATAAATGAATGTTTAAAAAAGTCAAGAAAATCAGATTTATTTTAATAAATTCTTATAGCTAACATTCATTAGAAGATTATCATAAGAATTTAAGTAAAATTGAACAAACATGTAAAAAACAATGTAAAATTAAATCTGTAAAAGATGGAGATAATAAAAAATGTCTTTCTTTTTATATAATGCGGTTTGTTAACTGAAAATTTACATCACTTTTTAAGGTTGAGTAAGCATGATTTAAAATTTCAAAGCAATCATTTGTAGCAATTAGCAAAAACAGGATATTGAATAAACTTTAGGAAAATCAATCATAATCAATAAACTTTCTAATAAACTTGTGAATAAAAATTAGAGAAGATTTGTTTGTTTAGTTTTATGAGGAATTCAATGATATATTGTTGGAATCAGTCATTTTAAAAATAGGCGTATTTCAGTCTGGTAGGATCAGGAATTAAGGAACAATAGATATCTCACACAACTATAATCAATTAAATATTTCCAATGAACCATTTTAAAATTCAAAAAATAAAAAAATGTAATTATACAATAATAATTTTCATAATTTTTTAAAAGAAATAAGTAAACTATTTGTCTGTGCATGATGACAATAGTCCACAGTAAATGCAAATTAGTTCTAAAACTTTTTTAATTGACCAATCATCTTCTTAATGATTAGTACAAACATGATTATTGAAAAAATGCTGATGAAGTAAAGAAAAGACTGTAAACTTTTCTATGTACTTTATGAATAAAAAGTGTTATTCTAATTAATAATTAATATTTTTTCAAGAATGTCAATGAGTTATTCTTTAAATAAATTATTTCAGTAAAAGAGACATATTTGTTCTATCATCAGAAATCATAGAAATAAAAAGATAACAAATTTCTAATATGATGATGAGATTGTTATCCAATAGTCAGTCTGTATAAATTATGTTGAAATTAAAATGAACAAGAAAATGCACAACACATATCCACATTGACAGCATCATATTCCATAAGTTAAATTAGTTTATAAAATTCATTATTTATATGTTTTACATATGCCGGATGATGATGATGATGATGATTATAATAATAATAATAATAATAATAATAATAATAATAATAATAATAATAAAAAAACCATAAAACTATTAAAACACATACTAATGCTATTTTATTTATTTAAAATTTTTAATATTGACATAAGAAAACCATGCATAATCTGTAAAAGGAAATAAAACTAAATAATTCGGGCATAAATCAGTATATACATAAATGAAATGCATTTTATATATATATATATATATATATATATATATATATATATATATATATATATATATATATATATATATACACACACACACACACACACAATGATATTAAGGATTTTAAAAAGGTATCAGAATATATGTAACTTAATATTCTAAAGGATAATTAACAATTATTCATGTTTTTAAACAATGAAAAGTAAAGAATCTAGAAAGGCAAAAATAGAAAGACTGATGTAGACCATAAAGGACGAATAATATGTGTACAAGAATAATGCATTCTGGGAACAAATGCACAAAGTAATAAAATTGCAATATAAATAAAACAAACCCATTTTTATGTTATCATGAATTAAAAATAAATTTGAAAACAATTGTATCGACAAAAAAAAAAATTCAATTAAAACATAGTGTAATATGGGGTGGCGACAGTGGTTTATGAGCATACTATTTTAAACTTGAACTTCCTCCTTCTTCTAGTGAATACACCATTACACACACTAAATACATTTTAGGACTACTATTACTTTATCAAACTCATAACCGCAGCCCACTTTTATATTTTATCTCATTTATTAGTTCTTATATTGAGTGAATTAATACTTGATAATATACTGTATCAATAATAATATTGGAAATTCTAACAAAGGTAAGAATACATTTTTCTGCTTTCTTTGTTTCCATTAAGAAAAACACATCTTGTAAAAGAACTCTTTCCAATTTGACACTCTTATTCTTTCTTCCAAACACTATGATGGATTTTGTAAAATTCTGTATGAAAAATAAGTTTGTCAAAAAAAAAAAAGAAAAGACATCAATGATAAATAGCATTAATAATTGATATAATTTATAATTTGTTTAATTTAAAAATCCTTTTCCATGGATATAAAATCAACTTGATGAAAAAATATACTAATTCTTCTTTCCTTTTGGTACAAACGCCATTACACAAATCTACACCTACCAGCATTTTATTTTATATAATGCTAATATTCATCACAAAACAAATATGAAAAAGTATAAAAACTTGAAAAGAAATTTATTTTTGATAAATTTTAAATTTATACTATTTCGATTTCTTTTTTTATCTTTCATTATTTAAAAGGTCATATTCCAAATTTCACAACAATTTATTAAAGAGATGTGATGATGACATTATGTAGTACTTATTAGATTTTAGTCAAAATTATTACATGATGTACACTTTTAAGAATTTCAAATATGTGTAATATAAATAAACATGTTTGTATACTTTAAATGTTTAAATGAAATGAAAGTATTTTTGAGATGAATTAAATAAATTAAAACTATTAAAACAACAAAAACATGAATACACTTCTTGTCTGTGAATTTTTTTAAACGAGGATTTATTATTTATATTACTTGGATTCTTCAGATTACTGTTCTCATCTTGAGTGTTATCTTCACAACTGTTGCTAAATATGTTCGTATCATGAAAATCCAATGCAAATCCAACAGAACTCATGTCTGCCAAAGAGAACGCGATTCCGAGCAATACTTTCAAATTGATAGAACATGATCCTGAGCAACACCATTGAATTGAATGAACATGATCCCAAGCATGAACCTAGCAACACCAGAGCAATCCTTCTCAACTGACACCAAATGACCTATCAGCCCATTTTCTATAGCCATCGGGCAAAACTCAACAGTCGCTGTGGGCAGGATGGATCTAGCCCAAAGGCAGACTCCTTTTTTTTTTCTTTTTTTTATTACATTTTCACCCCAAACAAGGCACATTGCCACTTTGTTGTAGGGGGCTACTATCAGGGACATAAGCATCAGGGGTACTGTGTAGGAAGTTGGACAGCAACATGTCGGTTCACATTACACTTGAACTTCTGCATGTCAGTACAGTCGAGGAAGCAAGGACCCGGAAGGGAATTCCAAAGTCTTGCTGTTCTGGTAAAGAAACCACTGGAGTAGAAGGCTCTCTTGCATCTAGGGATCTATTGTGAAGGGGTTGGATTTAGCTGCTTGTCGGGTTTGTCAGGGGTGTTTACGTCGTGGGGGCACAAGTGCTTGCAGTTCTTCAGAGCATTCACCGTTAAAGTACTTGTAGAACAGGCAGAGGGATGCAACATTTCATCGATGTAACAGAGGCTGAAGTTTAGCTGACAGTTCAGGACCTATCAGATTGGCAACTCTCTTTTGAACCTTGTCTAGGAGCGAGAGACTAGTGGCAGATGCACCAGCCCAAATATGACAACAATACTCCATACATGGCCGAATGGTGACCTTATAGAGATATAGGATACTTTCAGGCATTAATAGCTTTCTAGCATGGTAGAGAGAACCCACCTTCTTCGCAGCGGTCCTGGCAATGTTTTCAATATAATTGTTCCAACTCATGTTTCCTGTGAACGTTAGGGCGAGGAGTTTAAAAGATGTACTTTCAGATAAAAAGTCATTGACCATTGCTATTAGCGGTAGGGAAGGTTTCTTGTAATTATTGAAGGAAACAAGTTTAGTCTTGGCAGCATTGAAGGTGACCATCCATTTTTGTCCCCATTCCACTACGGATAGGAGGTCTTCCGCTAATGTTTCTGCCATTTCTTTAGATATGTGTTCATTTGTTTTCCTGTCGTGTCTGTTATAGAGCATGGTGTCATCAGCATACATACCCATCTCACAGACAATTTTGTCAGGGAGGTCATTTATGAATATTAGGAATAAAAGAGATCCAAGGATAGACCCCTGAGGCACTCCCACATTCATATATATATATATATATATATATATATATATATATATATATTGTTTAGATGTACGATCGTCAAGGACAACCTGGATTTTTCTCTTATCTAAGAAGGATCTAATTATGTTATGTATTCTTCCAGTGATGCCGTATGATCTGATTTTCTTGAGAAAACCCTCATGCCATACCCTGTCAAAAGCCTTAGACATATCTAGAGCTACCGCTCTACCCTCCTCTGCTTTGTCCAGTGACTGGTATATACGTTCTGAGATTACAGTTAGGATGTCTACTGTGGAACGGGCTTGCCTAAATCCATATTGTTGGTCAGTCAGAAATTTAGCATCTGTAAGGTGATGGACTAGAGCTTAATTATTGTCTCAAATATTTTGGCGAAAAGTGGGAGGAGGCTAATGGGGCGATAATTTACTGGGTCAGTTCTTTCGCCAGAATTCTTGAAAACTGGCATTACAGAAGCAGTTTTCCAGCAGGCAGGAAAGCAACTGATCTGCAACCAAAAAGTCTTGGGTTCACTCCTTACTGCTGATTTGCATTAATTTTTTAAATTACATTTTAGACTACACGGTTGAGAGCATGCTACCCCATGGATTAAATAAAGGGTTCTGTTTGAAATTTCAGTGCAGATTTCCAAGTTCTGCAAAAAGATTCTAGAGTACAACAAGATACACCTGAAAAAGGTCAGGGATTACATTGACTGTAACATTGTGAAAATAACATTCAAGTTCAGAATAGTAGTCTGAAGAATCCAATACAGATGGATATACTTTCGAATTAAATTTTTAACCCAATATAAAAATATATAAGTATCATAACTTTCATAAAAAATTTTAATGTGAATATATATTTTTTTTAACTATATTTTAAAGTATTTTGTTTTAGTTGTGATATATTGCTTTTATAATCTTTTAAATAGACAAGATTCAAGATGAAATTGTCTCTTAATAGACAATAAATTTGAAATTTAACAGACACAGACACACACATACACATATATATATATATATTATTTTCAGAATGTGAGAGATTATATATAATTATTTTCACAGTCTAAAGAATGACGCAACACACAAGAGCCATGCCAGCCAATGAACTGGAAGTCTAAGACTCGAGTTTTAGACTTCCGGTTCGTTGGCTGGCATGGCTCTTGTGGACTGTATTCTTTGGGCTGTGGAAATAATTATATATATATATATATATATATTATAAAGAAGTGAACCATCGTGTAAATTCAATCAAGTAAAATAAGATGGAAAACGGGGTGAGGAAAAGGAAAAAAAATGGGGCAAGTTATATGTAACACATGTACAATTAAATAAAATAAATAAGTCGATTAAAAACAAGATCATTAAAATACACCTGAAGCGCTTTTCGTTCAGACTAACACTTTCAAGGGTCATAAGTCTGAAAATTATTATTTTTTAGAATATTTGGTAGTGGTATGACTTATGACCCTTGAAAATGTTAGTCTGAACGAAAAGCGCTTCGGGTGTATTTTAACGATCTTGTTTTTAATCGACTTATTTATTTTATTTAATTGTACATGTGTTGCATACAACTTGCCCTATTTTTTTTCCTTTTCCTCACCCCGTTTTCCATCTTATTTTAGTTAATTGAATTTACGCGATGGTTCACTTCTTTATAATTATTCTAAAATTTTGCCAATCGAATATATATATATATATATATATATATATATATATATATATATAGTAAAGTTATGTGTTTTGATACCAGAGTTAAAGACTTTATTTGAGCAAAACTTATCAGATTTGAAATCAACATCTTCAATCCAATATCTTTATTAATGTCATAAGATTTTAATTATTAACAAATATATGTAAAAATGTCTATTAGAAACAAAATGTTTGCTTTTTTTATTGTTTCCCTTCTAGCTATCTGGAAAACATACTAACTTATAATAATTTGAACCTTTTCACTACTTGTACGAAATGCAAAACATAAAAATAAGTCCAAATTGTTTTCAGTCAAATCCTTGTATTTATTTGACCATTATTTATTTTTATTTATTTTAGACAATCAAGCTTAAACACTTTAAGTAGGCTGAAAAGACAAAAATATTTTCCTTTGTTTGGTCACCCTGTGGATGAAGTGTTCATATTCAGTTTAATTTTATGCTATTTTTCAAGGTTTGAATCTTACACTAGACAATTGTTTTTTGTTAGTTTTTCTTGCTATATTGTTTCAGTTACTTCCTAGACTATATTGTCATCATTAACTTGGATAATTTTTGTTTCATTATTTTACTACAATTTATAGTAAAACTTTTTAAACTGATATACAGAAGGTTTTGAGAAATTCTATATTGATGGGTACTTTAGCTAGTGTATATATAAACATATATTTTTAGATATTCTTAAAAATTCACTAGAAAATACAGTAAATCGTATTGTTTCAATGTTCATACTTTTGCATTTTCCTCAAAGTATTTGATGTCAGATTCAATGTTTTTCTTGTGTTTATTCATATAAAACACATTGAGTGCAAGGGAGATAACTCTAAAACAGTTTCAAATAACTAATTGATTTTCCTCATGATTGAAATAGTCAAATATGTATTCCAGAAAAGTAGATATAGGATTGTAATGATACTTTTAAAAGTTGCTGGTTCTTTATATATATATATATATCTATATATATATATATATATATATATATATATATATATATATAAATTATTGGGGGGGGGGGAAGAAATCCAGCAGAGTGCTCAATTATAGGGAAAATCTGAAAGTAAGAGCTTATTTATATTTTATATTTTGTATACAGAAAGGTTTTAGATGAAACAAGTCATTGGTATCGTTGGTTTCAAACCCGATAATAAGGACCGTTTTAGATACCTATATCAAGCTCTTTTCAGCCAATACTCACCTATTTTATAACCGGAAGTGGAAATATATATATATATCACGAGTTCATGTTTAATTTTGCGACCACCCCTTTTTATTTATCGGATGGTGATGATTTTCTTAACTTTAAAATTAAATTATATTAAATTAAAAATCTAATTTCAATTAATAATTATTATTAAGTGCCTGTAATATTAAAGCCAAAATTAATTTAAAATTTAAAAAAAAAAAGGACCACATATATATATATATATATAGAGAGAGAGAGAGACATATATTCGATTTAAGAATTTATTGCCTGACAAAGGAATATATACAAGGGGTTAATTTAATTTCCTTAATCCATGGATTTTCAACAATGGCTCATATCATCAGAAGAAACGAAATGCAGTTAGCAAAATGTTCAGCTGCGAATGGACACTATTTTGCTTTTCAACACAATTATTGAAAATAGTTTTTTGAGTGGTTGTGGATAATTATATGGATAAAATTATATGAAAAGAGAAGTTGATACAACCTGGGTAGTCCATCATCGGAAGGAGTCCAATGTCATTCGGGGTTATAAATCTGGGTGGGCAGAACATAGGCCCATGGGAGAAAGTGATATTCCCATATAGCGAAAGCGTACTGTTCCTTATTGATATTTCGAAAAGTATAGGCAGCCTTATTCGTTGTTGCGTTGATTGTGTGTTATTTGCTGTGGTCCAAATGCTTTCTCGGTGTTGACAAAGTATATCCAAAATTGGGCGGATATACCATTCCATTGTAATAGAATTTGAGCATTGAATTAAGTGTGCAATGGACCTCAGAATTAATAGTGTAGTTATCAATATACCAAAGATGGCAAAGTAATCCTGGGGATAATATTCTGAAGAGTACGCTGGAATGGCTTGCTTGAGGTATGAGTCTATTAGAAAGATAGTTTGTTATCTTGTTTATGTTAGATGAAGGAAGCTTTTTAGATGAGGGAAAGAGGAAGTGAGGTGAAGTAGAGAGGGTAAAGGGAGAGGGGGAGGGTTAAAGTTGGGCGAACATACAGGTTCTTAATGGAGTATTTTAGGCAGGGGAAGGGGGAATTGCGTTTTAGTATTCTTTAAAAGGAATGAACTCTTGATTTTAAGTTCAAGTGGGAATTGGATATTCTTGTGATTTTCAAAGTGAGGTGTGCGTGATAGGGGGTGGGTGTGCTGTTTTTGCTGTGGGGATGGGTGAGCTTATGAGGTGGAGATAGAGACACGTCATGGTGTGAAAATATGGAATGTTTGGAGGGTTACTTAAATAAGTGAGTTTACGGTTGGCTTATTTTAATTTTTAAGGTGACTTGGTTTGTTGAGATAAGTCAGTTAAATACGTTTGTTGTCGTAGTTTGATCTAGTTTAAATGTTTGTTTATATATTGCTCTATTCTTAAATATTGAGCTTTTCCTTTTTGGCTAGGATCTTCTTGAAAGTATTACTTCAAGTAATATCTATCAGGATTTTTCATCTGAATTTCTATCAGTGTCTTTCTCGCTTATATATATATATATATATATATATATATATATATATATATATACAGGGTCTCCCAAAAAGATGTATACACACTCCTAAACTGTCTTTACACTTCAACAGCATTTTCATGCTTCCAATAGCATTTTAGAATTTGTTTTTTGTTTTTTTCAAGAGTTAGCCTGGCTGCCATCATTAAGATTGATGAGTTTAATCTGCAAAGAAAACAAACATCTGGTTCAAAATTATTTAAAGTGTGCATACATCTTTACATCTTTTTGGGACAGCTGTATATACATATATATATATATATATATATATATATATGTGTGTGTGTGTGTGTGTGTAGAATTGGCCAGGATTCTTTCATTTATACAGGTCTAGTTAAATATCAATGTTAAACTCTGCATATTCTTTTCTTTTATCTGTATTTTTTCAATATGGTGGGCTAACTTTTAACATTTTCCGCAAGAGAGTAGAGAAATTCACCAAACATACTAACGCTTTTAACCCACATGAGTCGTCTCCAGGTACTGTGATACAGTAAACGTTCATTGATGAATTGACTAATTAAGTGTTGATAGATTGCGCTAAGAGGAGAGGTCAGGTGGTATGTGAGGTGGCAGGAACTAGTGGTACGGGTCATGCCAATATATGTGCTTTATTTGGAGACACATTCTCATAATGGGCATATAAACTCATATATGGCATTTACTCATTGATAGAAAATTTGTGTGTGTATATATATGATGATGACGCAGCATCTTCAAAGATGATTGCCGTTTCAAGATTCATGTTCTGCATTAAATATCCTCTTGTGTCCTCAGGTGACTTTGAAAGCCTTCAACTAACTTACAAAGACTATGACAGACATGACACACCAAGGTCAATGTCTTAACGGGGTTGATTGGATCCTGATGAGGAATATTGTCTTTGTGCACAACCATGTGCCTTCTCAATCCAGATGTAGAGCTGCATACCTTACTGCATATTAAATACCTTACTGCATATTACACACACTGTGCTATGAGGTCGCTGTGGAATATTAAATGACGATGGTCTGCTATTGTGAGACTTCCGGTGATTAACATACTCTGCCTTTGAAAGGAGAACACGACCACATGTTTCACAGATCCAATTTGCATGGATGCCTGGCAAAAATTCCAGATCTCCCCTCCTAGTGCCCTTTTCAGCTTTGCACGCTCCATCCTCTTAATGTGAAGAGAATAACCATAGCCATTTTTTACCAATTTCTGCCAAGCGCTACAATCAACCGCAGTTTCTTCCCCGGTGTCGGTATCAATATCTGTATCCCTCAGATTGCTTTTGAGGCTATCCTTGTAGTGCTTTCTGGGCTTATGTTGTGCACGTTTACTACTCGCATGTTCTCCATAGAAGAGTCGCTTCAAGAGACAATCATCACCAATACATACAATGTGACCTGCCCAGTGCAACCGCACAGTGGTAACTATGATTTCAAGGCTCAGGCATCATGCTTTTTTCTGTGTCCGGTATGTGCATTTGCCATTTGATATTCAAAATTCTTCTCAAGCACTTAAGATGGAAATGTTCTAGAACCTTAATGTGCCTCTTGTGGGTCATCCATGTTTCTGCAGCATAGAGAAACACTATGACAACACACACACACATACATGTATGTACACACGATTTTATATATATTTTATATATATATATATATGTATATATGTATGTATGCACACATGATTTTCTACCAATGTTTTAATAAAAAAATGTTACAGACAGAATCTTTATATATAAAACAAAGTTGTGTTTATATATTTTTATGCATATAAGGTTAACTAAGAAAAAAAACTATAATATGTATTCTAAAATTTGGAAAAGTGATTTTATACATAGAGTAAGATAGACAATATATATTGATGGTTCAGTTTATATAAAACGGATTTAAAATTAAAATATATGTAACCATTTTCATTTTTTACATTAAAAATCTCATACACAGGTGTTTTGCATTTGTATTATTCAAAATTAAGATATTTAAAATTCTAATTATTAAAAAAGATAAATATAGTAAATTCTTTAACTTAAATTTATGAAAAAGAAAATAACAAATATGTTGTTTTTATTCAAACATATTTTCAGAGATTTTTATGCTTTAAATTTTATTGAAAGTTTCTATTGAAAAAAAAATTGCTAAAGAAAATGATACATCTCTATTGTTTTGTAATAATTTTCTTTTATTTTATTTAATTTGAAGAGCCTAACATTCCATAATTTGTTTGTGCATCTTTCAAAATATCAAAGAATTTCTCTTCTGTCAAGATTGACTATTATTAATTAGTTTATAGAGTAACTAATTTTTATGAATTCCATTATTCTGAAGTGACTTTTAAATTTCAACAAGTTATGAATGACAAGAATATTTAGTTGACATCCATTTTTCAAATGTAGACAAATCAATATAGTAAACAAGTATTCATATCAACATAGCATTATAAATTATAATAGATATTTTCTTTCTTTCTCAAGGTAACAAGCTTAACTGAAAGAAACATGTTGATATGGACTCTGATGTTTTCTATTCTGCCCTTTTGCATCAGTGTAGATTTGACTTACACTGTAGAGGAAGGAAATAGTCCAGGCACCTATATTGGAGACATTTCTGCAGATTCTAAAGTGAAAGGGGATATACCTCACAAGGACAAGAAACTTATCACATTCAGTCAGTTAAAAAGTAAGGATGGCAGTTCCAAATATTTCCGTGTGTCCAAGAAAACAGGAAAACTTTACGCAACAATCACATTGGATGCAGAAGCAATGTGTATACATAATAAAAAATGCTTTCAACTCATTGATGTAGCTGTTCGTAAAGGAACTTCTTCAATGAGGATTTTAGAAATTAAAGTGATCATAAAAGATATCAATGACCACAAACCAGAATTTCCAAGTCAACAAGAAAATATACAATTTGATGAAGATGTAGGCATAGGAACCAAAGTCATAATACCAAATGCCAATGATAAAGATATTGGACTTCAAAATTCAAATATTACTTATGAACTGAAAAAGATGCAAAGTGAGCCATTCTCTTTATATCTTGTTTCAAATGTTGAAGGGATTTCACAGGTGGGAATAAAATTGGAGGAACGGTTAGATAGAGAAACAAAAGATTCTTATGTTGTACAAGTTGTGGCTAAAGATGCTGGAACTCCTCCTCAACAAAGCATATTGAATGTTCACATCTCAGTCAATGATGTTAATGATAACTTTCCTGTATTTTCTGAGAAAATGTACAACATTTCAATAAAGAATGAAGAAAGTAAAGTCACACCAATTGCTATTTTATCAGCAACTGATTTGGATTCAGGAAAAAATGGAAGAGTCTCATATTACTGGAGTCATCAAACATCAGAAAAGGTAAAAAGTTTCTTTGAATTAATAGAAACAACAGGACAGATATTTTTGCAGAAAAAGTTAAACTCAGATGAAGAAATATTTAATAAATTATATGTAAAAGCTAAGGATGGGGGAATCCCACCACTTAGTTCTTTGGCAATTGTTTATATAAATGTGATAAGTCAAGTAAACAATGCTCCAACTATTGACGTCAATTTTGTGAGTGAATCAGATGACAACAACGTTCAAATTTCTGAAGGCAACAAAATTGGTAGCTTTATTGCTTATGTGAAAGTAATAGACAATGATGAAGGACAAAATGGAGATGTCACTTGTCATCTTCATCATGATAAATTTCAGCTTCAGAATTTAGGTACAAAGAAATATGAAGTGACACTGAAAAATCCTCTTGACAGAGAGATAGAAGGGCACCATGATGTTGTGATCAGTTGTCAAGATAAAGGCTCTCCTCCTCTTCATAGTAACAGCAAATTCTCCATTCAAGTGATGGACATCAATGATGTAAGGCCACAATTTACAAAAGACACATTTAAATTTTTCATTGATGAGAATCAAAACTCAAGAATTACTCTTGGCTACATCAATGCCACTGATTCAGACTTGGGAGATGGAGGAAAACTCACATATTCTCTCATCACCAATAACAACAAACACTTCTTACCTTTCAAAATAACCACAAATGGATTACTATCAGCAATTATGTCTCTTGATCATGAGTTTCAACATACTTATCACTTCAAGGTGTTTGTGAAAGACAATGGAACACCATCTCTCAATAACACAGTCAATGTGATTGTTGAGGTCACTGATAAAAATGATAATGCTCCATATTTTACATTTCCCAGTGTTAAACCTTACAATCTACATGTCACATATTACCCTGATGCCAGAAACAAGAACATCACACAGATAAAGGCAGCCGACAGTGATAGTCAAGAGAATGCATTTTTAAAATATCAAATAATCAGAGGCAATGACAAACAGATGTTCACCATCAACCAGTACACTGGTTTCTTAGCTTTCAATAGACAACTCAGCCAACAAAATGCTGGCTCCTATCAGCTTGACATTCTTGTCAAGGATAGTGGTAGGCCAGTTCTATCAGCAACAACTACTCTCTTTTTAACACTCACTATCAGCAACAACACATCAGAAATGTTAAATGTTGTTCAGCTTCACACTGAAGAGAAGGTGCATCTTAATCTCGTCATTATTATTACAGCCATAGCAGTCACAATAGCTGTCTTCATTACAGCTTCATTATCAATCTGCATCATTCGATGTAATGGTCAGTCAAATGTGGCCTATGCCCAAGCATTTGATCCTTCCAATAGATATGTTGGTGAACAGAGACAACACATTGCTCCTTCTTACCCAGGAAACACTTGGCCTCATCCTGCTCATTCATTGCCAATGAATCAAACACCATCTACAAATACTTCTATGACAACATCAGAAAGGCAACTAATTTCTACAGGTGGATTTCAACAGAAAATACACCAACAAAATGATGTTCATTCACAGGTAAGTAATTTACAGAGTTTGTCTTTTCTATGTATTTGATTCACATTTATTAAAAATTGTCTATAGATGTAACTTTATTTCAAACATTTCTAGGAAATAAAAGCACAATTAAAAACAAATTCTTTTTTTAATTTTTTATTTATGTTTCCTTTGTTTTTTTTTTATGATTGTTTCAAATTTAGTAAAGTAGAGTTTATTTATATGTTTCTCTATTGTCTTAGGTATTATTAACAGTGATATGCTATATATTTAAACATTATAAACATTTATTTTTCAATGAGCTCCTTTCTACATATACTTTATATTTCTTGCAATTAATTTAGCAATAAGAAACTCAATAATTATAAACTAATATATCTACATAGGTTTTTAGATTTATATGTTCAGGGTTCATTCCTTAAGTCATCAACCGATCATTATGAATTTTTGAACTCATCCAAATAGTGCAGGGGATCTAAATGTGGACTATATTTAGTTTACATTTAGTTTCATGCAAAAGGAGTAAAATAGTGAAATCTCTATATGAAAAGTCAAATATGTTTGATTAATATAAAAGTTTAATACGAGGTATTACACACCAATTATTAAATATTCCCCAAATTTCAGTTCATAAATTTTTAAAGAGTTTTTAAGGATCATACCAACGCCCCCCCCCCCACACACAGGCTCCTTCAGAAAATTCAAATACATCAGATTTGCATTGATTCATAGGCATTAGTTATATCGTGATTTTAATTTTCAGAAGGGGGACATAAAAGGCGCAAAACTGTTCTGTTCAAACAACCAATTTTTTATGTCCTGGGGTGGGTATTCTTCTAGTTCATACATAAGGAGGGAAAGATTAACGTTTTTCTATGCTTAAATAAAGTTGTCTTCAAAGTGTTCCAAAACTGAGGAAATATATTTGTTCATCTTAAATTCATTATTAGATTACAGCATCAAACCAACATGAAATGATGAGTTTAGTTATGCAAGAATTTGTATCAGATCCATTCTGTCAACAATCTCAAACCACATTAATGGGCCTATTTATACTTTTGGAATGAAAAATTCTAACATGTTCATGTTAATCAGACCCAGAGCATATATAGTCTAGTGGAAAAAATATTCTTAGATAAATGTTTGAAATAAGCTGTCTTGTGTTATAAATACTTAATCAATATAAGTGGGATCATTGAAAATTAAATATAGGATGCAGTTTTAAATTTTCATTAGATTATCAACAATCGCAGAAAGAATCAGTTTCAATGTAAATAATAAAGATCATATTTTGTGAGGCATTAAAATATCTATACTCATGCAAGAGTTTCAAGAAAACTTAACCTGTTCTTTAAAAATAAGGGACAATATTATCAATATTGATTATAAAACAACATTTGGATATTAATTGAGAATTTAAATCAGGCTTGCTTCCCTGAGAAATAAATGCATAAAAATCAGTTTTATTATTTTTTATTCGCACATTGTTCTACATTTATAAGCAAGTAATATCATATTTTTCATTAATTGAATTTTAAATAATTTCATTTTCATATACTTTTTTACTATAATAGTTTTATTTCCTTTTGTGATTTTTTTAATATTTACTTTAAAATTGCTGGTATTACAATTTTCTCCTTGTAGGATATTGTAAATGTCAATCTTTAGTAAGCATTATTTTAAGTTTATATATATTAAAATCTTTATTGAAATATTTGTTGTTGTTTTCTCATCTTTTTGAACAGATGTATACACAAAATGTATCAATCCCACCAGATTATTTCACCTGGAGATCTGTTTCTTCCCGATCAGAAGCAGACCTGAGCTGGAGAGGAGAGACTACACAAAATGACCAACAAAGAACAGGTAATTTAACAATGCTAAAGTTAAATGAAGGAAAAATCAAAGATTATGAAGAAAATATTTATCAATCCCTATAATTAATTATCTAACTTTTTGCTGTTTCCTTCCTTTTTAACTGTTGCTCAATAATTTCTTCTGTTAACAACCAACAAATATATTTATTAAAAAACGACATATTTTATATTTTAACATTTTGGTACTTGAACATTCAAAACATATGGATAAGATACAGACCTAAATGTATATAGTTATTTTGTGAATACCCAAATAGCATTTAATCGGATAAATATACTTTACTTTAAGTTTCATTTGTTATAGTTCTATTATGTTATTAGTAATATGGTAACATATTTAGTAACAATTTATTTTTAACATTACTAAGTCTGACATAGACAAGTGATGATTTTAATGAAGCTTTTTAAAGTAATCACCCATAAATAAAAATTAGCAAGTTCAATAAATCATTTTAAACTGAAAAATATAATATGTGTTGTTTATCTTAAGTTTAAAAATGTACAAATAAATTTTAAAAATTAAAAACTATATTACTTCACTGCATTTCTAGCAATACTGAGTAAGTACAGCAAGTTGTAAATAAATTTAAATTAACAAAAAAATTATACAAAGAATGAAAAATAAAAACATAGTTTGAAATTTGTCTAAATTTGTCATAAAGTTCTTGCGATTGATTTCTAAGAGGAAAATATTTATTTTCCAGACTTGTCCTCCAGGAAATCATCAATTCAATCAGGACATGTAAACAAAAGTGATATTTCTGCTCCTTATCCACAATCAAGGAATCTTATAGAAATGGACAACGAACAGACTTCAAACACAAGACCTTTGCCTCCAGTACCTCAGAAGAACTAATTTACTTTCATTCAAATTATATTTGCACACATTTACTACTTTATATTTCCGCCATGTAGATAACACTTTTTAAAATTCTATTGCCATATCAAAACAAAATGAATACATTTTAAAGGTTATAAAATATTATCTGTCTTCTAAGATGATGATTTTCAGATTAATTTTCAGCAAAAAAGTATTGTTAGAATTTAAATTAAATGAACATGACATTAGCACATACATTTGATAAAATCCTTATAATAATAAACAATTGAATAATAAACTATAAACATTACAGTGTACCTCATACATAAGAAAGATTTTTAGTTTCTTTTTTTTTTAATTTTCTTCCTTTGAAGATTGTAATGCTGGGTATGGGACAGCTAAACATTGCCCTGCTTTTTATTGAAACGAACCGAGAGCTCTTTTTAGTATCCTCACTGTTCCCTTAAGTGCAATTGTCTGGATCTCTTTTGCACTTTGTTCACCAGGAATATTAGTTAGGTAGGACTTCAGGTTCTTCTTCATATGCCCTGTGGCACCTATGATAACTGGTATGATTGATATCTCCTTAAGATTCCAGTTTCTTTTCGTATCATATATATATATATATATATATATATATATATATATATATATATATATACTATAGAAACTAATATGCTCTTTAAAATTAGTTATTCTACCAGAAGATATACATTGTCTTCATATTTCTATACCAGAAAGTAAAACTAAAGAGTTGATAAAATTCTAACACATGATAATAGTCAGTTTATATAAAACATGGAATTTCATAAATGTGTGTGTGTGTGTGTGTGTGTGTGTGTATGTGTGCGTGTGTGTGCACGCACATAACTTTTTTTTAATGTTACAAAGGCATGGATGATTATAAATTGGTCATACTAAAATACATATTACTTTAAATATTCAACAACGTAAAAGATATAGACATAAGTTCGTAATTATTTTTCACATTTTTTTTTTTCAAAGAATAAACAGAAGCAAAGATAGAGAGAAGAATCTAGATCAAAAAGGAGGAATAACATGCCTAAAAGAATCTAGCATTCTGGGAACAAAGCACAAAGTATGAAAATTATAATAAACATAAAAAAAAGTGTCATCTGTTATTCAGGAAATTAAAAATAATTTTTAAAACCATTGAGTTGATAAATTAAAAACAAATAAATCTTAGTACAGATTGTAAATATAGGATGGGTAGTTGCATTATGAATATTCTGTATAAAACTTTAACATCCTCCTTCCTCTAGTGAATGTAGCCATTACACATACTACAAACATCTTAGGATTACTACTACTTTGTCACCTTCATAAACATGATCATTTTGAAGTTGTATCTTATTTGTTGGAATTCATATTGATTGAATTAGAGCTGAACAATACATTATAAACAATAAATCTATTGGAAATTTAAGGTAAGAATAATATTTTTTCTAATTTATTTGTTTCCTTCAGAAAAAAAACACATCTTGTAAGATTTTTTGTCAAATCTGACACATTTCTTCTTTAAGACATTGTAATGGATTTTGTTAAATCCTTTATAAACAAATAAATTTGTAAATAAGATTTTAATATTAAAAGATTTTTTTATAAAATGTCATTTGTTTCATAAACTTTTCAAAGAACAAATTAAATAAACTTGACAGCAAACAAATTTTATAAAAATATTTCCTCATTCTTTCCATGCACAAATAAGACACCATTAGATAAATCTACATATGTCAGCCATTTTATTTTGCATAATGGCAATCTTCATTACAATACAAATATTTTTTTTCGATTAGTATAACTATAATGTGAAATAAATTTATTTTTTTAGAGTTAAATATTTATTTTAACATTTTTAATCAAAATTTTTAGTTTTGATTCTGTTTTTTTTTTTTAATTCTTTCTTCAATGTGATTTTTAGAGATCTTATAGCAAATTTTAAGTAATATATCAAAGAAATTTTGTGATGACATTATGCTTAGTAAAATATCAAATCTCAAATTTCAGTTAAATTAATTGCAAAATTTTCACAAAATTATGTTTATTCAATAACAATGAATATAGTTTTGTATTGTAAACGAGCAAATAAACTGAGATAATTGATAAAATTTTCAACAAATAAATTTACTTACAATTTAATAATTAAATACTTATTTTTAATTTTGCAAAAATTCTGTCATTTTATAATTGTTTTTATTATATTTCAAATTGATAGACCCCAATAGGCCAAATGTAATTGTTTCTACATAGTATAAATGCAGAATTTAAATTTATATATATATATATATATATATATATATATACATATATATATATATATACATATATATATATATATATATATATACATATACATATACATATATATATACATATACATATATATATATATATATATATATATACATATATATATACATATATATATATATATATATATATACATATATATATACATATATATATATATATATATATACATATATATATATACATATATATATATACATATATATATATACATATATATACATATATATATATACATATACATATATATATATATATATATACATATATATATATATATACATATATATATATATACATATACATATATATACATATATATATATATATATACATATATATATATACATATATATATATATATACATATACATATATATATACATATACATATATATATATATGCATATATATATATATATACATATATATATACATATATAGATATATATATAGAGATATATATACATATATATATATATATATATATATACAATTGAACCTGAAGAAAACTCAAACGACAAAAAATACTATATTGGCCTGGCAGGCACCTCCTTTAAAGATAGGTTTAGAGTACATAAATGCTCCTTTACAAACCCCAACCACCCTAACAAAACCTCACTAACCTCCCAATATCTAGATCTAATCCAAAATAACCTTACACCAACCATCACGTGGGAAATTCTTAAAAAATCTAACGTATGTAAATCTTTAGACTCCCCATGCTTCCTCTGCTTGAACGAAAAACTTATATTCAGTTTTAAAGATAGAGACAAATTACTAAATAAAAAACATGAAACAACCATAAATTGCCGGCACTACAAATCCCACCTCCTTAGCAATTATACACTTTTCTGAAACATCCCCTAGACAACATCCTCTTTAGAATCGCTGAATAATAATACACACAATACACCCATCTACCACAGACATCCAACTACTGTAACATCAACACAACCAAACCCCCCCTTACTCAACTCTCCCTATATCCTATATTACCCTACCCAATTACACATTCATCTACCCATGAATCCTACTACCCCCAACCCACTTATCAATTACGACTAAAACTCCCCACATTTATATGAATGTACATACTTGGCAACTTGTATGGATATCTGTACGTATGTATATATATATGTACTTTTGTGAGTATGCCGGAAACACTACTATATTTAACACACCTACTTACTTGCCTATGTGCATGCATATATCTTCACATGTATGTGTATGTGCGGGCATGATTGGACCTATGCATGTATCCCCGTTTGTGTTTATGTTTATTTCTCTATATACGCGGACATGATTATGTGTATTCATGGGTCATATGTATGCATGGATATATATTTGTGTGTCTATATCTCTATACAAGTGTATCTGTATGCATGCATCTGCAGGCCTTTGTGACTATATGTATATGTGTGTCTATGTATATGTGCATGAGTGAGCATATATGTACAGATGTAGCTATGCCTGGATTTATATACATATATGTGTCTGTATCCCTATACCCACAACACACTTCACACTGAAAATAAAGTTAAGCATGGCCACTGCCCAAGGCAACATGTTAGGAGCCCCCCCTCTATGCATATGAACCTAATAATTTTTAAACCTTTATACCCCATTTAACCCCCCCCATATTTTTTTTCATAGAAACTATAAAATAATCCCCATCCAATAAGCAAAGCAAATCAATACAGACCCCTAAAAATTAAATCAACAACATGCATTTCGAACATAACTTTAACATGTCCACCCAACCTTTCATTATCTACACCCACTTATTTAGTTATCCTTTATCTATTCATTCATTTATCTACCCTAACTTTACCTTACTTACTCAGCATAAATACACGCATCTCTGTGTATATGTATATATGTTTGTATTTTTATGAATGTGTATACTTGTATATGCTTATATATATTATATAACCCCCGCAGTATTAACTAAAATAACTTAACTAAATTAAACCATGTACTCACTTACTTATTTATTTATTATTATTAATTTATCCTAACTTTACTTTATTTACTAGGCATAGATGTATGCATGCCGATATGTGTATGTATATATGTGCATGTGTGGATATGTATATGTGTGTGTATATGCATATGTGTGTGTATATATATATATATATATATATATATATATATATATATATATATATATATATATATATATATGTATATATGTACCTATATGGGTCTACATAATTATATTATATAAATATATATTTTTAGGTAATTATGTAAACGTGTGCATGGGTCCGTGCGTATGTGTGTACTTGTATGTATATGTCTGTGTATGTGTATGTATGCATCTACTTCTTACTGAAGATTTGTATATCCACGTATATGTACTCAAATGGGTGTGTATATGTTTATGTATGTGTGAGCATGTACTTATATCTGTATATATATGCGAGTATATATATGTGTATGAGAGTTGCATGTATGTGTGTATATGTCTGCATGTAGACCCATGTACATCTGCATAGGCATTGTTTTTATATGTATGTGCCTATGTGTCTACACACTGGTCTGTAATATGTATGTATATGTATTATACGTTCTTATGCGTGCGTGCGTGCGTCGACGTCTGTATTAATTCTTAACTGTTTAAAAACAACCCACTATGAAATGAACAACGACCACCCACTTAACTCTGTAACTGCCAAAAATGACAGCCGTACTAACCCTCTTCCCTCTCCCTCTCCTCCCATCTATCTCTCTCCCTCTCTCTTTCCCTCTCACCTAATTAATATACCTTATCGAACAGGAAAAAAAAGTAGTCAAAATTTTAAAACCCAAAAATTGAAACTCTTTCACCTCCTCCTCCTCTCATTACCCCCTCTCTTTTTTCTTTTCTCTTTACCATCCTCTCTCCCCCTCCCCTTCCCTATATCCACATATCTCCACCCAAGCCTACCTGAATCTGCTACTCCCACACACACAATACAACCTAATATACTTTAAACTTCAAAACTGAAATATTGTCATTACCCGCCTTCCCCCTCTATTATCTCCTACCCCAAACCCCTCTTTTTTTTTTTTTTCTGTATTCCTCCTAAAAACAATTCTTCCTAATACTAACCAACCATTTCTGTAAGGTCTGATGAGACTGTTAGATCGTAAACACGGTCCAACATTCGAAACATATGTAACCAAACAGATAAAACAGTAATAAAAAAATAAAACACATATTTGCTCTGCAATAGTATTGAGCACTCTCTTCAGGTTTTTACTAATTACCAGTTTTCCCAAATATATATATATATATATATATATATATATATATATATACTAGCAGTAAGACCAAACGTTGCCCGAGATTCCAGGATTGAATGATAAGCAACAAATATTTCATACTTCCATGTTTTTCTTGTCATTGATATCAGTGAAATTGCTCATTTTTCAATCAAATTGATTGATTGCTAGTCAGGACACATCTCAGTACACCAGAAGGAAGCTTCACATACCTCCCTGAAGTGACTTAGTCTACTACACATTATAGTCTACATTGCACTGTAGAGAATATACTGTTGATTTCATAAAAAATTATTTTTATATATAAGGGTTTGAATTAAAGTTTAAAATGCAAAAGTCCAGTATTATGTTTCAGTTATGCTCTAAACAGAAACATTAATTCTGAACATGTCTCTGTTATATCACTGTTAGTTTTGTATGCCTGATCTTTCTGCTTGTATGGTGATGACTTGAATCAAACTTTAAAATGCAAAAGTGAAGAATCATGGTTCAATTATGTTTTAAACGGAAACATTCATTTTGAACGCATCCCTGTCATATCAAAGAATCAACTGATGATTTTTATATGCCAGGCCTTTCTACTTGTGTGATAATAGAACTTTTCAAATGCACTTGTGATGTGAGGCTGTACAAGGTGTTAATTTTAGTCAAAATTGCCTGTTCTTTTTTTCATCAAATTTTTTCAATTATTAATGTTTTAACGAAGACATTCCGATACAAAATCTATGTAAGAACACTGCCAGGCACATAAAGGACATTTGTGTGAAATTTCATAAAAATCAGTCCAGCCATTGCCGAGTCTATAGGGAATGAACTCAGACACACAAAGTTAAGTATGTGTATCTGTTTATATATTTGTATGAACATGATTCACTCCAATTATTATGAATTTGGAACATTGTTGCTATGCATAACATAGGTTTATGCAAAAAGGATGAAAACAGACTGGAAGCCCTTCATGAGAATCGAAATACCTCTGATTTTTATTAAATTTTATCCATACATGAATAAATATTCTCAAGATTTCAGTTTATTGGAAGTATTTTAAATGAGTTTTAGGAGCATATGTGCACAATATCCGATTTTAAAATTTATCAGATTTGCATTAAATTTGATCCAGTCATTAAACTGGATCAAATTTAAGTAAGATTCACTGAATTCACTAAATTAAATTTTTCTTCAGTTTAATTTTTGAATATTTTCAAGAATCAAAATCATATAATAAATTTTAATAATCAAATCTAAAATATATGAGTATATTCAAAAAAAAAAAAAAAAAAATCAACATCAGTGAGAGCACATAAGTTACTGAAAAAATATTAAAAAGTTCCATATTAGTTTTCTACTCCACATGTTGAAACAAAGTTTTGTCACCTAAATATAACTTTACCATATATATATCAGGTAGTCTAGTTATTGCATATATATATAAGCAACTATACATTTGTTTTATGTGGTTGGTGTCTCAGCTGGTATGACACTTGCTGAAAATCTATTTTAATTTCAAATGACAATCGAAACACCTATTTATTTCTAGTGACAATGAAGAGCTGTGATATGGTGAAATAGCTGTCTGTTAATATAAAAATTAACTATTATATTATTTGAACGATCATGTTTTTTTAAATTTACCTATATTCAACTGAATTTCAATTGTACATGAAACAGGTGCAAGGGAAGTAACTCTAATGAAGTATATAATTATCAAAGTGAAAAAGATATTAAATAGTTTGCCTCATATTCTGCAATCACCTCCCTCAAATTTATCATCAAATAAAGATAAATATAAAATGAAGTCTTTTAAAAACTAATGTTCCTTCTTTAAATGGTAAGATTACTGTATAATATTTTTCGTATCATTCCAACCACTCTTAATAGCTTTGGTCTTTTTTTTTAATCCAATAATCATAATAGCTTTTTTTTAATCCAATAATCATAATAGCTGAGATGAATATGAGTCAATATCAAGCTTAAAATATGAATAAATCATTTGAGCTCAAAAAATAGAAAACTTTACTTTTTTTAGTATTTATTTACATTCCTCTGTGAGAATATTCTGATAGATCATGAAATACTGGTGTTAATCTTCATGTGATGATAAGAAAAGTTTGAAAGAAAATTTTTAAATAATACATGAGTGATGATTACATCCTTAGAAAAATCTGCATCGATAGAAAAATTATTCTTGCTAAATTTCACTCTATTATGTTCCAATTCAATTTCATGTACTATTACTCCTGCTGTTTTTTTCCTGTTGTTCATAATGAATTATTCAAATCTCAGTTTTATAGCTTATTTATTAGCTTTAACTGTTAATAAACAAAGAGTAATGAAAATAAGTGATAGACACCATATAAAAGATGAGTGGGGAAGGTTAGGGTTAGACAACATACAATGAGAGAGGATGAGTGATAGACAGAAACTGAATCAGAAATGTGTCACTTGGTAAGTTAATGGCAAATTATGGTTAATTCGAACACTTAAAAATGGAAATTTTTCAAACACAACTCAATCTCAAAACTGAAGAATATTTTAACATGTATTTTGTATGATTAAAATATATAGAAAAAGATCTTAAGGAAACAAACATTGATTAACTCAGCTTTAGTATAATAATAGACGACTAAAAAAAGTCTGTTTCCTTTATTTGATTTTCTCATAAAATCCAAACCTAAAACTTATACCAATATCACCATACCCTAGGGATGGGTTACAGGAACAAATAAAAATTTAGAACTAACATTGTGATATCGGTCAATGTTCAATCTAAAAGCTAATCCCTGAATATATAATCACCCAAAAATAGTTTTACATCTTTAATTTTGAATATTAAAGACTTTAAGTCATAAACTTAATTATCTTTAAAAAAAAGTTTTATTTTTTATTTTTACCATTATACATTTTAACCTTGCTTTTTTGTGATTGCTTAAAATAAATATTGGAAAACATTTTCTGATAAATTTAATTTAAGAAATGTGATATAGAAGCAAACTTTTTTTTAATTTGAGTATATTGTTTTGAAAGTTTTGTAAGTGCATTCTCGAGTAATTAAAGAAAGTTTTGAAAAGTATTTAAAGTATTTACAAAATAATAGTAACATGCTAATTCAATTAAGTACAACAAAAGATGCCTACTATGTTTATCCTCCTCTCTAACGTGTATTACTGATTTTATTTTTTCGATTCTCAGGCTTCAATAACACATTTCCTTAATATCAGAATCTATTTTTTCTTTTTTAATAAATTACTTTTTTCAATTTGTAGCAAGAGATTAAGTTTGCTATGTCAGTTTGCTATAAAAAATTTCCTGGAGTTAATATTATCCAATCCTCTTATTTCCAAATTCAATATGTTATGCATTTCCTAAACTCTATTTTTTTTACTGTATTTCATTTGCAATATTAGCAATTAAAGATCCCATTTTCAAATTATAACAAAATAAATAATTTTTTTAATTTTTAACAGATGGGTTAAGTCTTCTCTGTAAATTTGACATAAAATGTTCATTTCAACTTGCATGTTTCAATTGGTTTATAACTATAAAATTCTGTTTACAAATGTTTAATCTAAATTTCACATAAAAAATCATTTTGTATTAAACTTACATAGAAAACTGATCTATCTCTCCGTATTTTATATTATTTATCCATCCGGACAAGTCCAATTTATCCATCCTACTAGTCCAATTTACTATTGTAGATCGGCATTTTTACAAAATTAAACAAGTCAAATTAACTAGCTTAGCTTATTTTATAAAATTAAACAATGATAGGATAATTATTCCTAAACAATAAAAGTTTTTATCATTAAAGAATGAAAATAATCATGATCATATTGAAAACCCTCTAATGTTCAAAGTTATATTAACTTTTCCTACTCTAGAAAATCTTGGTATTAATAAACATGTGATTACAAATGATATTGTAGCCATTTTTTACAAAAAATTAAGTAGTAAAAACAATCAAAAGAGAATTTCATATATTCATAAATTTTTATGCATTATTTTTTTTCAAATACTAATGATTTTATTTTAAAGATTATGCAAAGATTTAATGAAGAAAAGATTTTTTTAATATTTTTAAAAATTCAAATATGAATAATTGAATGACAAAAATTAATGCAAAGAACAATTCTACAATTCAAATGATCAAAATAAATGAAAATTGTCATTCAAGATTGTTAAAGATGAGACATGATCTTTTTTTGCAGAATATATGAAAATGTTAAATATTTAAATATTTGTATATAAAATAAAATGTATCTATTTCTTCAGATTAGGAGCAAACAATGCTAGAAGTTACATATATTCTCCTATGCATCATACCTATTTGTATTGGGATAGACCTCACATATACAGTGGAGGAAGGAAAAACTCCAGGAACCTACATCGGAGACATTTCTGCAGATTCTAAGATAATGGAGAACATGTCCTACCAAGACAAGAAACTCATCACATTCAGTCAACTACAAGGGAATATTGATAGTTCCCAATATTTCAGAGTGTCCAAAAAAACAGGCAAACTCTATGCAACAATCACATTGGATGCAGAAGCAATGTGTAAACGTAATGAACAATGTTTTCAACTCATTGATGTTGCTGTTCGTAAAGGAACTTCTTCAATAAGGATTTTAGAAATAAAGGTTAGCATAAAAGATATCAATGACCATAAACCAGAATTTCCAAACAAAAAAATTAACATTGCATTTTCTGAGGATGTTGCTATAGGAACCAAAATTATAATACCAAATGCAATTGATAAAGATGTTGGGTCTTTAAATTCAAAGATTTCTTATAAACTTAAAAAGCATAAGAACGATCCATTTTCATTGTTTGTTGCACCTGAAGTTGAAGGAACATCACAACTAGGAATAAAACTAATAGAAAGATTGGATAGAGAAATCAAAGATTCTTATATTGTACAAGTTGTAGCTATGGATGAAGGAAGCCCTCCAAAACAAAATGCTTTAAATGTTCACATTTCAATCAATGATGTTAATGATAACTTTCCAGCATTTTCAAAAAAGACGTATAATATTTCAATAAAAAATAAAGAAAGTAAAGTTACACCAATTACTATTTTATCAGCAACAGATTTGGATTCAGGAGAAAATGGAAGAGTTACATATCACTGGAGTTATCAAACATCTGAAAAAATAAAAATTTTCTTTGAATTGGTTGAAACCACTGGACAGATTTTCTTGACTAAAAAAATAGACTCAGAAGATATGATACACAAATTGTACATAAAAGCAAAAGATGGAGGCAGTTCACCATTAAGTTCACTAGCAATAGTTTATGTAAATGTACGCAGTCATGAGAACACTGTGCCAGTAATTCATATAAATTTTCCATCTTCATCAAATAAAAATTCTATGGAGATTTTAGAAAATGCTAAATCTGGAAGTTTTATTGCTTATGTGAAAGTAATAGACAATGATGAAGGACAAAATGGAGATGTCACTTGTCATCTTCATCATGATAAATTTCAGCTTCAGAATTTAGGTACAAAGAAATATGAAGTGACACTGAAAAATCCTCTTAACAGAGAGAAAGAAGAGCACCATGATGTTGTGATCAGTTGTCAAGATAAAGGCTCTCCTCCTCTTCATAGTAACAGCAAATTCTCCATTCAAGTGATGGACATCAATGATGTAAGGCCACAATTTACAAAAGACACATTTAAATTTTTCATTGATGAGAATCAAAACTCAAGAATTACTCTTGGCTACATCAATGCCACTGATCCAGACTTGGGAGATGGAGGAAAACTCACATATTCTCTCATCACCAATAACAACAAACACTTCTTACCTTTCAAAATAACCACAAATGGATTACTATCAGCAATTATGTCTCTTGATCATGAGTTTCAACATACTTATCACTTCAAGGTGTTTGTGAAAGACAATGGAACACCATCTCTCAATAACACAATCAATGTGATTGTTGAGGTCACTGATAAAAATGATAATGCTCCATATTTTACATTTCCCAGTGTTAAACCTTACAATCTACATGTCACATATTACCCTGATGCCAGAAACAAGAACATCACACAGATAAAGGCAGCCGACAGTGATAGTCAAGAGAATGCATTTCTAAAATATCAAATAATCAGAGGCAATGACAAACAGATATTCACCATCAACCAGTACACTGGTTTCTTAGCTTTCAATAGACAACTCAGCCAACAAAATGCTGGCTCCTATCAGCTTGACATTCTTGTCAAGGATAGTGGTAGGCCAGTTCTATCAGCAACAACTACTCTCTTTTTAACACTCACTATCAGCAACAACACATCAGAAATGTTAAATGTTGTTCAGCTTCACACTGAAGAGAAGGTGCATCTTAATCTCGTCATTATTATTACAGTCATAGCAGTCACAATAGCTGTCTTCATTACAGCTTCATTATCAATCTGCATCATTCGATGTAATGGTCAGTCAAATGTGGCCTATGCCCAAGCACTTGATCCTTCCAATAGATATGTTGGTGAACAGAGACAACTTATTGCACCTTCTTACTCAGGAAATACTTGGCCTCATCCTGCTCAGCCTTTACCAATAAACCAAACACCATCTACAAATATTCCCATGATAACATCAAGAAAGCAGCTAAATTCTGCAGATATGCTACCACAGAAAAGCCACCTACCAAATGATGTTCCACCACAAGTAAGTAGATCTTTATTTTTTGTGTTTAATGAATATTTACCAAAATATTTTTATATTAAAAACACATTTTTCTAAGACAATACAGAAGTTAAAAATCCAAAGTGTGATTTTTAAACAAGATGTTTTCTTTTGATGCTTACAATTAGAATTTTTTTTTTTTGTAAATTTGATTTTTCAATCAGAAACTATTTATTTACTGTAAATAAAATATGATTTACAAATATGCTGTTCTTTAGTTGTATGTATGTATTTTCAGGGTATTATTTTCTATGAATCAAAATTATATACATATTTTTGTAGCTTTGTTGTATGCTTATTATTTTTATTGTTGCTTTAGAATAAAAATCAATAGTGATATCTGCAAGGGTAGTATCTTTTGGCATGCATAAAAAATACTTGCCTTCAAAGCTTTCCAAAAGTAAGATCATATAACTGTTGAGCTTTAAACATTTTATTACTTTAAAAAAATTAATTAAAACATCTTAGATTCATTATTAAATGATAACATAAACGCATATAGGATTAATATGCAGAGATTTGCTATTCTACTTAGGCTAAAGGATTTCTGATAAACAATTTTCAATATTAGTGTTTGCTAAATCTTTGAAATTAATAATTCTAACTTACAATATTTCTTATATCACTACTGCTATACATGACCTAATGAGTGAGAAACATGTTTATCAAAGTGATTGGAACTACATGAAAATTAAAATTCTATCACTGGCTCATGAAGACTAAGTACATACTCAATGCATTCTCGTGTACTGACAATATACCCTTTCCAAACATCAGTTTAAAATTCTCAGTTTATTACCAACCATTATAAGCATCAAAAGAACTGTGATGGCACTCTTGTGCAATGAATATAAGAAGATCAATCTGATTATAAATAATAACAAATATGCTTTTGGGATGTTTTAAAGCATCTGTATACAACAAGCGTTTCAAGGAATTATTTTCTCTGAAATTAGAGTCAATATTCCCAGTAAGAATACAAGAGTTTTGATAACTGAAAAACATAATAATCAATATCAGATATATATGTATGTGTGTGTGTGTGTATATATATATATATATATATATATATATATATATATATATATATATATATATATATATATATATATATATATATGGTAGAGTTTTTAAGCAATAATATAGTTTTAAATTTCTATTCTATGTTTTGTTGGGCTACATAATAATATAGTTTTTTTGGTTGGTATGAGGCTTTTTAGTAAATTTTAAATGCAAAGTTATTTTATTCTTTTAAATTATGGATATTTGAGTTATTTTGTTGTGGAAGGTTTTAAATATTGTATTTTATTAAGCATTACTTTATATCTACATATTTAAATATATTTGTGATTGAACTTTTTGGTTCTTGCCTCTTGTCTCTTTGAGCAGATGTATACACAAAATGTATCAATTCCACCAGATTATTTCACCTGGAGATCTGCAGTACCTTTCCAATCAGAAACAGACTTGAGCTGGAGGGAAGAGAATTCACAAAATAATCAACAAAGAACAGGTAAATATGAGGATAAAATTAAACTATGGAAAAAAAATCAGATCTTATAAATGAGTCTTCTCAACAATTATTTTTTATTTCAAAAATATAACTTTGTACATAGTATCTATTTTGCATGTCCTTTTATAATTTATTTCATATTAAAAAGCAATATGTATGTGTGCATGTGTCATTCCTTTCAGATTTGAGTTAATGCAATGGTAGTATGCAGTTAAATGATATGTCATATATAAGTATTATTTTACTTGGTCAATCAAAACCTTATGTTTATATTCATATATTTATGGGTAGAGTAAAAATTGTAAGCTAAATGTATATAATGTAAAATAAATGTAAAAATGAAAATAGATGTTTTGAAATTTTTCATAAAATAAGTTGTAATTAATTTTATTTTTCAGACTTGTCTTCCAGAAAATCATCAGTTCAATCAGGACATGTAAACAAAAGTGATATTTCTGCTCCTTATCCACAATCAAGGAATCTTATAGAAATGAACAATGAACAGACTTCAAATACAAGACCTTTGCCTCCAGTACCACAAAAAATCTAATAATGACAAAAACAAACTTTCATGTCAAACAATACATACACACGTTTACTACATCATACTTCCCTAGTGTAGATATCCACTGGCAAAATAATTCTAATGTACATTTTATTGCAACATTAACATAAAAATGAATGAATGTTGATAAGTAGACATTTTTTAAATAATCCTAAAATCTGGTTTATTTTAGTAAATGTGTATTGTAAAAATATCGACAGAAGAGTATTGTTAAAATTGAAGTGGAACTAAACATGCTAATAAAAGATTAAAAGAATCAACAATTTCTTCCAGTCTATATAATGAGGATGTTCAAGATAAAATGTAAATCACTTTTAAAAGTTTTAAATGGAGCGTTTATCAAACATGACTCAAGATTTTAAAGCCTTCAGAAGTACAAACAAGATTATCCAGCAAATGCAGACAGAATGAATCAAAAAATATAATCTTTCCTATCTACTTTACTACTAAAGATGTTTTATATACAATGCTAAAAGAGTCAATAATATATGTATGAAATCAGTTATTTTAAGAAAATATGCATATTTCTATGAAATACCTAGATAAAAAAAATTGTATAGAAGTAAAGACAAGAGTTCTAAAATAAGATTAATAACCATTATACATTTTATACAAACAATGTTACAATTAAAACAAAACACATGCTATTCCACAAAAACATGCACACTAGAACATCAAATTTAGCAAGCATAACTATTGGCCAAAATAAAATATTTATATTTTATATATGTGAACTATTGATAACAAATTAAAAAATATTCTTTACAATTTACTTCATAAAAACGAATCTAATTTTACTTATTTAAATGTTAAAATACTAAAATAAGAAAATTATGTATCAAATACAAATGTATATAAATAGAAAATGTGTGATATGAAATGGCAATTAATAACTACCTTTAAATGTTAGACAATATATGCACACACAGTTTTAAATGTCTGCTTGGGTATGTGTTTGTGATTATATATTGATATGTTCAGGATTCACTCCTAAACTAATTAACTGATTATTAAGAATTTTGGAACATATCTGCTATACATAAAGGATCATAATGTGGGCTATATTTAGTTTTATGCCAAATGTTTAAAAGAGGTTTGGAAACCATTTGTGAAAATTCAGATTCCTTTGAGTTTGTTAACAATATGTATTCAATATAAAAAAAAAATATTTTAGTGTTAGAATTCAAAGACCTGAATGATTCCTAACAAATAATAGCAGAATGTTCATAAAGTTAAATGTTTAAAAAAAAATGAAAAAATAATTTAACAATCATGTTATTCCAGGAATGATAGGGGACAATCTAAAGAGACAACAACAGAAAGAAGAATGTAAATAAACAAAGATAGAAAGAAGAATATAAAGGAAGAATAGCATGCTCAGAAGGATATTGCATTCTGGGAACAAGTGTACAAAATATAAAATATATAATATAAATTAAAATAACACACTTCTATACTGTCATCTATTGTGAAAAGAATAAATAATAAATTTCAAAAGAATTTTATAGATAAATAAAGAAAAATAAATTTCAATACAAACCTAATGTAAATATGAATATGGGTGGGGTAGTGGTATTCTGAACATTTTACTTTATCTCCCCCATTCCTCGATTGAATTCATTACACACATTACATACTTCTTAGGACTACTACTATAACTTTATTACATTCATATACACATTTCCACTAAGAAATTTTATCTTACTTATTTGATTTTATGTTGAGTGAATCAATATTGGACAATATATCTCTCAATAGTAAACATACTGGAAATTCCAAGAAAGGTAAGAGTAACGTTTTTTCTAGTTTCTTTATTTCCTTCAGCAAACAAAAAAAAGGCATACCTTCTAAGACTTTCTTTCGAAATTGACATTTACTCTCTTTCAAAAAACATGGTGAATTTCACTAAATCTTGTATGAAAAATAAGTTTTAGAAAAAAATTTTGATACCAAAAGTTTTCTTTTTCATAAAATGTTTCATTTAAATATATTTTTCAAAGGGCACAAAAATATCATTATCAGAGTGAATAACTTCTATATCTTTCCTTTTTTCTTTTGATACAGATACCATTACATAAATATATATTCCAGTCATTTTATTTTACATAATGGCTGCCTTCATTATAAAACAAAATATCTTTTTGATTTGCTTGATATAAAAATTATAAAATTTAGAAATAAATTTATTTTGATTTACTTGCATATTTTTGAATGAATATTTAAATTAAACAAAAAATAATTTATTGCTTCTGTTTGTTTTTGTTATTTTAAAATTCTTTCTTCAGCTTGACTATTTTACATGGTCGGTTATTAAAAATTTAAATAAACTAATTTAAAATATATATTTACATATTTTGAAGGATTTTTAATAGTAGTTAAATCTTGTTGAGGTATTTTAAACATATATATACTAAATTTCTAAATACTATATTAAAGATGCTTAATAAAGATATTATGTCGAATAAAATCTCTAATGTTAGTTTAATTCATTTTAGAAACATTAATAGTTTATCAGAATTTTAAATCTTTGGATAAGAATCGAAAATATTTTAACTCTTTAAATCTTTATAATATTTTTAATAAATAAAATAAAGTTATTTTTAGATAAGTTAACAATGTGCACTTTTTTATATCCAACACAAAGCACTATTTTCAATTTTTAAATATTTCTCCAAAATAAAGGAATCATGAGATTTTAAATGAGATATTTGGAATTTACTTAATTGATTATTTATTGATTTTATTTGATTATTTATTGATTTAATTAATTGTAATGAAAGAATATATTTTATATTGATTTTATTTGTATTAGAAAATTACAAGAAATATTTATTGGTGTGAAAGTACCCCCACCTTCTTTTTATATTAATTAAATATAAGAATTTTGACTGCTCATTACTTATTTTACTGTTATATAAATATAGAAGAGTTCATAAAGATATTTAAATATTAAGACCATATCTCTCAAAGATTTACACTAAGTTTTGTAAATAAAATTAAATAAAACTTTCATAAAATGTTTCATAATTGAATATATAATTCTCTTTCAGACTTCATAACAAATGTTTATTTTTATTGGATAAACTTACTTGAAATTGTTATGTGCTATTTTAAAGTGAGTGAACTAAGTGCAATTTAAAAATTATTTTTATTTGTGTAAATGTTTTGCATTAATTACTATTTATTTTCTATAGAAAATTAGAAAATAAAAATTATGCAATTCTGAATTTTTTAGATGAGATGTGAAAGCTTGTGTTATATTGATTAATCGGACTATTCTTCTCATCTTGGGTGTTATTAGCACAATGTTTCGGTCGCTGCAACCTGCAACATTCTTCAGGTGTTGAGAACATGCTTCTTTTCTTACTAAGGAAAAAGAAGGTTTCCTCTGCATTACAAGAATTCAAACCATTTGTTTGGGGGTGGGTCCATAGATCATAAAGAAGGTTCAATCATCAGGGATCACTAAGATATTTTTTAAAGGTCTCCTATGGATTGAACCTTCTTTATGATCTACAGACCCACCGTCAAACAAACGGTTTGAATTCTTGTAATGCTTAGGAAACCCTCCTTTTACTTAGTAGGAAAAGGAGTATGTTCTCAACACCCGAAGAAGATCGCAGGTTGCAGCGACTGAAACGTTATGCTAATAACATTCAAGATGAGAATAATAGTCCGATTAATCAACATAACACAAGCAAAGTATGTCTCCTGGAGAAAATAAATAAAAAACAGCTCCTTTTTAACCCTACCAAATTTACAAGTTTTCTAACCAATTAAAAATAGGGTTTTATATTAATATTATATGATTAGGACTATAATAATATTGAGAGAAAAATGGGTACAAAAGATTTTACTTTGACTGTTGAATAATTGAAGCTTATAATTACTATTAAAATTGCATTTTCTTGGATTTCTTTAATAATCTTTTCATAAAATATTTCTTACAGGATAAACTCAGTCATGGTTGAAATTATACATATACTCCTCTGTGTATTACCAACTTGTCTCAGTGTAGACCTTACATATACTGTGGAAGAAGGGAAAAGCCCAGGTACCTACATTGGAGATATTTCTGCAGACTCAAAGATAATGGAGAACATGTCCTACCAAGACAAGAAACTCATCACATTCAGTCAACTACAAGGGAAAGATGATAGTTCCCAATATTTCAGAGTGTCCAAGAAAACGGGAAAACTTTACGCAACAATCACATTGGATGCAGAAGCAATGTGTATACATAATGAACAATGTTTTCAATTTATTGATGTTGCTGTTCGTAAAAGAGGTTCTTCAATGAGGATTTTAGAGATAAAAGTCATCATAAAAGATATCAACGATCACCAACCTGAGTTTCCTGAAAAACAAGTAAACATTGAATTTTCTGAAAAAGATTCTAAAGGTGTAAAAATATTAATTCCAAATGCATTTGACAAAGACATAGGAATACAAAATTCCAAGATTAAGTATGACCTTAAGAAACATACAAATGAACCATTTACATTATTTATTACTCCAGGAGTTGAAGGAACATCAATGACCTGGATAAAATTGGAAGAAAGACTGGATCGAGAAACAAAAGATTCTTATGTTGTCCAAGTTATAGCAAAAGATTCAGGCACTCCTTCAAAACAAAACATACTAAATGTTCATATTTCAGTTATTGATGTGAATGATAATATACCCATATTTTCAAAGAAAGTATACAACATTTCAATAAAGAATGTAGAAAGTAAAAGTACACCAATTGCTATTTTATCGGCAACTGATTTAGATTCAGGAATGAATGGAAGAATTTCATATCATTGGAGTCATCAAACATCTGAAAAGATAAAACCTTTTTTTGACTTAATAAAAACAACTGGTCAACTTTTCTTGCAGAAAAAATTGAATTCAAAAGAAATATTAAAGAAACTATACATAAAAGCTGAAGATGGAGGAAATCCACCATTGAGTTCAATTACAATAGTTATTATTAATGTGATAAGACATGAAAATGCTGCACCAATCATTGATATAAATCTTCCATCTTCAATAAATGGAAATACAGTTGAAATATTAGAAAATGCTAAAGTTAGTATTTTTATTGCTTATGTGAAAGTAATAGACAATGATGAAGGACAAAATGGAGATGTCACTTGTCATCTTCATCATGATACATTTCAGCTTCAGAATTTAGGTACAAAGAAATATGAAGTGACACTGAAAAATCCTCTTGACAGAGAGAAAGAAGAGCACCATGATGTTGTGATCAGTTGTCAAGATAAAGGCTCTCCTCCTCTTCATAGTAACAGCAAATTCTCCATTCAAGTGATGGACATCAATGATGTAAGGCCACAATTTACAAAAGACACATTTAAATTCTTCATTGATGAGAATCAAAACTCAAGAATTACTCTTGGCTACATCAATGCCACTGATCCAGACTTGGGAGATGGAGGAAAACTCACATATTCTCTCATCACCAATAACAACAAACACTTCTTACCTTTCAAAATAACCACAAATGGATTACTATCAGCAATTATGTCTCTTGATCATGAGTTTCAACATACTTATCACTTCAAGGTGTTTGTGAAAGACAATGGAACACCATCTCTCAATAACACAATCAATGTGATTGTTGAGGTCACTGATAAAAATGATAATGCTCCATATTTTACATTTCCCAGTGTTAAACCTTACAATCTACATGTCACATATTACCCTGATGCCAGAAACAAGAACATCACACAGATAAAGGCAGCCGACAGTGATAGTCAAGAGAATGCATTTCTAAAATATCAAATAATCAGAGGCAATGACAAACAGATGTTCACCATCAACCAGTACACTGGTTTCTTAGCTTTCAATAGACAACTCAGTCAACAAAATGCTGGCTCCTATCAGCTTGACATTCTTGTCAAGGATAGTGGTAGGCCAGTTCTATCAGCAACAACTACTCTCTTTTTAACACTCACTATCAGCAACAACACATCAGAAATGTTAAATGTTGTTCAGCTTCACACTGAAGAGAAGGTGCATCTTAATCTCGTCATTATTATTACAGTCATAGCAGTCACAATAGCTGTCTTCATTACAGCTTCATTATCAATCTGCATCATTCGATGTAATGGTCAGTCAAATGTGGCCTATGCCCAAGCACTTGATCCTTCCAATAGATATGTTGGTGAACAGAGACAACTCATTGCTCCTTCTTACCCAGGAAACACTTGGCCTCATCCTGCTCAACATTTGCAAATAAATCAAGCATCATCTACAAATAATCCTATGACAACATCAAGAAGGAAATTAACTCCTGCAGATAGATTTCCACAGAACACACAGCCTCCAAGTGATGTTTCATCACAGGTAAGGAATGTTAATGTTTCTTGTTTATCATGGAATCATCCAATGTTTATAAAATTTTAAGAAAATATTTCTCTGAAATGGAGATTAATATTTCTAAGGATTGTCAACACGAAGATTTTTTAATAGATTGCTACAAAATAATCTGGAAAAGAACAACAAAATCTTTGAAAACAGAAATCAATTAGATTAAAAGAAACTATAATAAAAAATTATCATGGATATCATATAATGAAGCAAACACTTTAATTAAGATTTTTACAAGAAAAAAATAATCTTATATTTATTGGAAAAAAATAATTATAATTTTACTATGCTATTTTAAAATATATTTTTATGGTAAAAGATGTGTCTATATCACTAAATACATGTTTCATTAATGGAATAAAGATAACATTTAATAAAATTTAAATTCTATTAATATTTTAAAAGCATAAGCAACAATTTCCAATAAAAATGAGAACAAAAAATTGCATAAATCAAAGAATATATGAAATTCTTTGCCAAATATTCTGTAATAATACAATTTTATTCCTTAAACCTACCATTAACCCTAAGTCTGTTTGACAAAAAAAGAACATCTCTACTAAAAATGAACCAAAGATTTGCAACAAATCAAAATACAACTTTTTTGTTAAATAATTTGCATTAATACAATTTTATCCACAAATTTCATTAAAAAAAAATATTAATATTACTGACATTGTGTTAAAGCACATGGGATATTTGTCAAAAAATTTTCTTGAGGTAAGGGGGACCTGCCAATTCTAAGCAAAATGATGACACTTTTTAAAAAATCCACATGCAAAACATTTTAATGGATTAATTTTCACATTAAGAGATCTTGACGAATGATATTAAAACTTTATGAAATTTTTAAACAATTTATTCCTCTCAATTTTTGCTGCCATTATTAATAAAAAGTTACTATTGTTGTTTTGGTTCTTTTTTTTTATATTAGTATGCATGATATTTTTAATTTTTATCAAATAGTTCTTCAACAATTTTACAAATAAAACAAAAATTTAGTAAGCAAATTATCAAAAGTATATTTAATCATACATTATGTGAGACATCAAGTATAACTTTCTAGTGAAAACCTAGAATATGCTAATTATATATCTAGTCATTCTTTGTGCATTGGTTAACTTATCAAAAAGCAAGTATTGGACAAAATATTTTAAAGAAAGAAAAAACAACCCATAAACAGCAGCACCAGCACACTACCTACATGCTTTACCATGACCATCAGTATATGCCAGCATACATATGCAATATACCCGATAGGATGTGACAAGTACAAAGACTTCTACATCTAGTGCATTCAGAGCACTCTACGACTGCATTAAATAACATCTCAATGCACAAGCACCCACTTTTAGAAAATGCTTATTTAAATGTAAGAATATAAATAAAGACAAAATATCGAGGCTACTGAAAGAAATGTTGGCAAGTTTAGAATTAAGGAAATGATATTTGTAGCTAGACTCAACCTTCAAATTAATAACAAATCCATACTCAACACAGTAGTTTTAATTAGCACACACATTCTAAACAACATTAATGCTCAAATTTGAATGAATTATTTGTATCACTTACACACTTGTGAGAATATTCTGACAATGATATATTCAACCAACATTTACAATATCCCCATTAAAAAAAATATGTTGATCTGAAATTATGTATTCAGTAACAACAGATATACAAAAAAAAAAAAAAAAAAAAAAAAAAAACTCTGACCATAATTTTTACCCAGTGCTAAAAAAATAACAGTTGCTGATATTTGATATATTTTCTCCTTTTGGGAAAATTTAGTTGTTGATATTTAGTGAGCATTACTTCATGTCTATATATGTTTTACAACTTTGTTGCTGTATTTTTGGTTGTTGTCTCTTTTTTAACAGATGTATACACAAAATATATCGATCCCACCAGATTACTTCACTTGGAGATCTGCTGTACCTTCCCAATCAGAAGCAGACCTGAATTGGAGGGAAGAGAATGTACCAAATGAGCAACAAAGAGCAGGTAACTTAACAAGGATGAAGTTAGAAAAATGATCTGTTTCTACATGGCTAAATTTTGTTCTTTTTTCTTTATCTGTCTATACGGTGACAGACACCATCTCTGGCTTCATTAGCAAGGACGTAATCAATTCGGCCACCATTAACCACGAGAAATACTGTTAAAATTTAAACATTTATTTTTTTAAATGTTTTAACATCTGTCAGAGTGAACTAATCATTATATGATGATCTGCGCATTAGAGCTAAATTGACCAACTTTTATTTAGACTGAAAGTGCTCAATAATAAGAAACGAGTTTCTTAAAAGGGCTGACATAATTACTTATTATAATAATTATTAAATACCTACGGACACTAGTGTTTCATTCTTTCGGGAATCATCAGTGCAGGTTGTCATGATTAACACCAGTAGATAGATTTGAACCCAATGACAGAAGCAATGACAGAAGCTTTATTAGCAAGGACCTAATCCATTTGGCCACCATTAACCATGAGAAATACTGTTGAAATTGAAACATTTAATTTTGTATATATATATATATATATATATATATATATAAACACACAAAAATTAACAAAGGAATCAAATATGTTCCCCAGATTTTAGTGGCCAATATAAAGAAGAGCAGGAAAATTATATATTTAATACAGTAGCATTTTATTTACTTCAATATCCAAAACCTTATGCTTGAATTCATATATTTATGCATAGGATACAGAATATTAATAAAATTAAAATATGAGGAAAATAAGTCTAAGAACAAAACATAAAGTGAAATTTTCTCAAATCTGTTCATAAAATTCTTATGACTGATTTATAACACTTATTTTATTTTTCAGATTTGTCTTCCAGGAAATCATCAGTTCAATCAGGACATGTAAACAAAAGTGATATTTCTGCTCCTTATCCACAATCAAGAAATCTTATAGAAATGAACAATGAACAGACTTCAAACACAAGACCTTTGCCTCCAGTACCACAAAAGAACTAATTTCTTTCCTTCTATCAAACAATACATACACACATTTACTACATAATATTTCATCATGTCCAGAGTTCAATTTTATTGTAATAAAACAAAATAAATGAATTTAGATATTTAAAATAGCTAATAAAATTAGGCTTACTTTAGCAAACTTGTCTTGAATGATCTTCTTTGAAGTAACATTTATTAGAAAAGTATCATAAGCAGTTTATTCAAATTAAGCAACAATAACATTATACATTTGATGGAATCATTATAATGTTCATAAAAGATTTAATAAATAATGTTTTAATGTTTACATAATAAAATTTTTTTAAATATACTTGACTACTAAACTTTTAAGTGGAGAATTGATCAAGAATAATCTAAGATTTTAATGCGCTCACCTGTGTAGTGATGAGCATAAATAGAATTATTAAAATGAAATAATAATGAATGAAACATAATTAGTTTTACAAGCTCATGTGTATTTTAGCAATAAGGTTTATATACAATATTAAGATCATTATTTCTAGAGACGCAATTTTATTTATTTCAATGACACAATCAATAGAATCAGTCATTTGACCTATTTTCCCATACCTCTAAATTCAAAAACTCTTCTGGAAAATGCCAACAAACTTTGGACAAAAAATCCAATAGATATTTTGAATAAAATTCCAAGATTTAAAACAAAAGAAAAAAATGCAATAATACAAGATATGCACACATCAACAACATTGTACTCTATTTGCAAAATTGAATATCTTTATTTTTTAAATGTTGGATTATAAGAGCAAAATTTGAATATATGAAAAAAATGTTCTTTACAATTTAATTTCTAAAAAAGTTTATTCAATTAAAAATCTTTAATATTTACCTAAGAAAATCATGTTTTGCTTGTAAATAGAAAATGTGTGATATGAAATTAGTCAATAATTCTCTGATTATTTGGTATTGATCAGTAAGACTATACACACACACACATATATATACATTATAAAAGTATGAGAATAGAAAAATGTTTTTTCTAAAATAAATAAATGGTATATATTTACATTATTTTATGATGATTAATGTTATAAATTAAATAATATCCCAACAAGATTGTTGTCAAGGTCACTGGAAAAATGGTAGGATCCTTCTACTGCTCCAGTAGATATCTCACAGCTGATGCAGTTCTCTACCTATATAAAAGCCAGGTATGGCCAATAAGTCTCCTGTGCGTCATGAGTAAGTTGCTAAAATCTGTGTTAAATACAGAAATAATCAATCATCTCAACAAAAATAACCTTCTTAGTGACACTCAATATGGTTTCCGTTCTGCTAGATCTACAGCAGATGTGCTTACAGTTATATCGCATAGGATTAGCAAATCTCTCGATGGTGGCAATCTTTCTAGGGCAATTGCTCTTGACATATCTAAAGCCTTTGATAGGGTATGGCATAAAGGTTTACTTCATAAGATCGCTAGCTATGGTATAGCTGGAAAAGTCTTCTCAATTATTAAATCATTTCTTTCTGATAGGTTCATAAGAGTAGTAGTTGAGGGGCAAAAATCAGAAGCTCACAGTATTAATGCCGGTGTCCCTCAGGGGTCCATCCTGGGCCCAACTCTTTTCCTGATCTACATTAATGATCTTCCAAATCACATCCTTACATCATTTGTAGACATTTATGCTGACGACACTACCATTTATGGTAGCACATCTAAGACAGTAAACGACCAAGTTCTCTCCAATTCTCTCTCCTCTGATCTTGAGCACGTAGTACAATGGGGAAAGGAGTGGCTGGTTACTTTTAATGCATCTAAAACCAAGCTTCTCTCTTTACATCATCAACATTCTGATCCACATCTGGCATCAATTGAAATGAATGGCTCTCGTCTTCAGGAGGCCTCAAGTTTTGACAAGCTTCTTGGCTTGACCATTACTCCTGATCTTAAATGGAACACGTACATCAAATCTGTTGCCAAGGCCGCTGGAAAAATGGTGGGATCTTTCTATCGATCCGGTAAATATCTCACTGCTGATGCTATTCTCTATCTATATAAGAGCCAGGTACGTCCAAGGATGGAATACTGTTGCCACATATGGGCAGGAGCTGCTAGAAAGGACTTGTCCTGCCTTGATAGAGTTCAAAATAGACTTTGTAGCCTCGTAGGAGATGTCCTTTTCTCTTCACTGCAACCTCTATCTCACAGAAGAGATGTTGCAAGTTTGTCTCTGATGTATCATTATTTTCATGGAAAGTGTTCGACTGAGCTTCAGTCTATGGTCCCCCCTTGCCAAACTTTTACAAGAAACACTCGTCTAGCTGTAAACACTATCAATAATTCCCCCAACTCTTTATCTGTGCCTAAACCTAAACATAGATTCCATGAACAAAGCTTCTTTCTTAGAACTGCATGCCTGTGGAATTGTCTTCCGTTTTCCTGCTTTCCGGCTGACTACAATATGGTTGTGTACAAGTCTAACATAAATAAGTTCTTGATGAGCCATTCCATATAAGTTATCAAATTTACCAAATTTTCATTACTAATGATTACTATATTGTCCAATTTCCACTGTACACTCTTTAACCCTTATCCTTGAGTGGCCTCTTGGCCTTGATATTGTGGTGATGCCTATGTAAAAAAAAAAAAAAAAAATGTTCAAGGATGGAGTAGTGGTGCCACATCTGGGCAAGATCTGCTAGAAATACCTTATCCTGCCTTGACAAAGTTCAAAATAAGACTTCATAGCCTAGTGGGGGATGCCCTTTTCTCTTCCCTGCAACCTCTTTTTGACAGAAGAGACATTGCAAGCTTGTCTCTGCTATATCACTATTGTCATGGCAAGTGCTTGTCTGAGCTCTAATCTAATCTTTCCAAACTTTCACGAAAAACACTCGTCTAACTTAAACCACTGTCAATAATTTCCACCACTCTTTATCTGTGTCTAAACTTAAACGTAGATTCCATGAACAAAGCTTCTTTCTTAGAACTGCTTTCCTGTAGAACTCTCTTCCATTTGCCTGTTTTCCAGCTGATTACAATTTAGTAGTCTTCAAGTCCAATATAAACAAATTCTTGATGAACCATCCCCTTAAGTAATCCAATTTACCAAATTTCCACTACTAACTATTACTACAATATTATCCCATTGACTACTATACACTCAATAACCCTTATCCTTGAGTGACCTCCAGGCCTTGGTAAGTGGTGATTCCTATGTAAAAAAAAATTAAAAAAACACTATACAAGGTTTCATGCCTCCATTAAGCAATCATCAGATATTAGTTTAATTCTTATTTGAATTAGTTTGACTTGACTATTTCAATGCAACAATGCAGAACACTTTATATGTTAGAAAGTAATGTAATATTCCTTTTTCCCAAGACAAATAATCTCTTTTATTCTCATGTTATATACTAGAAGTAATCATGACCTATTGAGTCATAACCACACCTACTGTTTACTTAATTAGGATTTTATTCAATTTCACAAACTGTGACAAATTTCTTGTATGACTAAAATAATATATCTCTTTACATCTATATTATCCATAAGTAAATTAAAATGGTAACACTGAAGAAGAGTAACTCTTTCTATGCATGCTCACGGAGACATTAAGGAGTATTTGAAAGTTGTTAAATCAACATAGAGTGAGAAGAAGCAAGAAAAATACATAAACAGCTAAGTGGGAGATGAGTACCTTCTTTAGTTAATTATAAATTACAGCTAATTAGAACAATAAAAACAGAATTGTTTCAAACATAACTCAATCCCAAAACTAAAGAATATTTTAGCATGCAATTTATGTGATTAAAGTATAAAAGAAAAAGTAATTCATTTAGCTTTAATATTATATATGTGTGTGTGTGTGTGTGTGTGTGTGTGTGTGTGTGACAGAAGTAAGCAGACACTCTAGTTATCATTAATGATTAACAAATTAACACTTATCAGAAGATTTTAAAAGGCCTAGGCAAGATAACATTGATGATTTTCCTTTGCTGATGAATTGGAAAATCACTTGGTTAAGAGTGGAAAGTGAAGTCCCAAAGTTTATTGTGATTAAATATTGTTATACTGATTAAATTCACCTTTAGATTATAATATGGCTCCTCTGAGACTCTGAGAAATGCAATGCTATCTACGCTATACATTAATGGTGATATAGATATATTGATATCTGAAATATAAAAGTAAAATAATAAAAAATATTGCTACTTCAAACTTGTGCTACGGCTTTGTACAGTTTTGGGTGCTGTCTGCTGGTGAATGAAGCAGAATCTTTAAATGTATGAATTGTGTTTTATTAGACATCTATTTACTTCTTCCACGACTGTGTATGCATAAGTAAATAAGTTTGGTATAAATAAAAGAGATTCTACCATGTAATAGTAATATTACATTATATTCTAACATATGAAGTTAAAAAAAACTGAATTATTCTGAATTATTATATTGAACTAATTCCAATAAGAACTAAACTGCAGAGGTAATATCTGATGATTACCTTTTTTTTGGTGGGGGGGGCATGAAACATGGTATCATATTGGAATCATGGAGTAAATTTTAGCTTAAAGAATTATATAATATTTTAGTATTAAAATTCAAGAACATGATTAGTGATTCACAACAGAATGTGTAAATTTAAATTGCTCCATTATAAAATAAGATGCACTAACAAATATTTTTTATTGAAAGAATATGAATAGAGACAAACTAGAAAAAAATAATGGAGAGAAAAATGTAGATCCTAGAGGACGAATAATATGTTCACAAGAATATTGCATTATGGGAACAAAGGCACACTGTAATAATTTATTTTTTAAATATCACTTTTATATTGTCATCAGTTATTTGGGAAATGAAAAATAATGTAAAAATAATTATATAAATAAATTAAGAAAATAAATTTCCATTTAGACAATCTTAATATAGGATAGCAGTATTGTGGGAATTCTACTTAATAACTTCAACACCCCTACTTCCCTTTCTATTGTGAATGCAACCATTACCCACACTACATACTTCTTAGGACTACTACTACTTTGTCACATTCACAATCATAATTCCACTTAAGTTTTCTCTCACTTATTGGAGCTTATCTTGATTGAATTACTACTGGAAAATAAACTTATCAAAAAATATATTGAAAATTCCAATAAAGGTAAGAATACATTTTGCTAATTTTTTCAGCAAAAAAAAAATTGTCTCAAAAGACTTTCTTTTAATATTGACACTTATACTTTCTTCCAGATGAAATGATGGATTTAAAAAAATCCTGCATGAAAAAAAAAATTTATATAAAAAGAAAAGATTTTAATTAATATTTTTGATAAAAGAGAATTTATTTCATATAAATTTAGTTTTCAAAGGATATTAGTTTCGAATTGTGAACAAATTTTAAATATATTTCCACTTGCTTTTAGTACAGACGCCATTACACAAACCAAGTCATAAACATTTTATTTTACATAATATCAGTCTTGATCACAAAAATAAATATCTGTTTGATTTGTTTAGTATATGATTTTTTTTTTAAATTGTTTTACTTCCATATTTTTTAAAGAATATTTATGTCAGAGCTTACATAATTTCGATTGTGTTTTGTACTTGTTTTTGCTATTGTTTTTTAATTCTTTCTTCGGTATGACTATCTTATTAGCATCTATGTTATTAGCTTGGTACATACAGATCTATAAAAATTGAAAATTATTTATATTTACATAATTAAAGATTTATCTACATATTTTTGAAAGATTATGAAATGGAACTTAAATAATTTTGATCTTTACAGTCTCTTTTTTTTTTTTTTTTTGTTAACTTTTTTTTGGCATGTCTTTGAATTATCATATTTTAAATTCCTAAGTAATATATTAAAACATTTGGTGATGATATCTCTAAGTTTAGTTAAATTAATTCCACAAACACTCTGTGAAATACAAACATTTTTAATACTTTAAATGTGTAAATAAATTTTATTCAAATTTTAGGTAAATAAAAAATAAATTATAATCTTAATACGAAAGTAATTAAGATTACTACAATTATTTTTAATGGAACTACTTTACTATAAAACACTTTTGCTGATGCAAAAAAACAAACAAACAAACGTCCCAATATCAATATAACTTTTCACAAATAATTTTAATAACATTTTCACCAGATAAAATCTTTCTTTCCTAAATTAAAACAGAATATTTTGAAAATGCTGTCATGATATATTTTGGCCTGTTTTTATATTTTTCTACAAATGAATATATACACAATTATCTCTGAATGAGCACTAACATTACAGGTTCAATTCTTGTATATTTTACATATTCCTACAAATTGAAATGAATATTTTATTCAGTTGAATTTTGTTTAACGATCTAATTTCAAAAGCTATCTTAATTTACTATGTTGTAATATTTAATTTAATGCAATATAATTAACTGTTCAACAAATAAAGTAGTGTACATTAGGAACAATCTAAGGGAAGTAACTCCCAGATAGTTTATAATAAGCAGCATATCTCAAATAATCAATTGGTTTTATGTTTGAAAGAGTTATTGCCCCCACCCCACGCTCCCTCTCAGATATTTTTAAAGGCTATTAGTTTCTCTCCATATCTAAAATAAATAGAACACAATCTTAAAGAAGGAAAATTAAACATTCACATATTCGTCTCTGGATGAGAAAACTAAGTAAATTTTCTTGAAGTACAATTTAAATATCTCTGCTGGAAAATTCAAACAGAACTTTACACTTTTAATTTTTTTATCAGGTGATGATGATAGAAAGTAAATTGGATATTATTCTGTGATATAAAATTTTTCATTCCTGCAGGAAATTTTTACCAAAATACCCAATATGAATGTCCCTTTACAAAATGTCCTATTTCAAAATTTTATATTATTTGGAATCAATTATATCTAAGTGATAATTAAAAAAATATTTTTAATTTTAAGAAAATTCTATGTAAGAGAAAATTACTGTTTAGCCATATTTCTTCATTATTACTAAAAAAAAAAAATCTGTTTATTGAAGATGATACTTTAAAAAGCATGAAAACAATATACTTTTCGAATCAGAACAACTAAAATAAAGAAAATTAATTCAAGGAAACTTAATATTTTTATCTAACTCATATATTATTTATATTCAATTAAAATACAAATTAAAATGGTTCAAATTTGCATGATGAATTATTATATGAGAAAATATTTACAAAAATCAATAATGAGAGATCAAATGTATGATTAAAAAAATTGATTTCACATTTTCTGAATAATATTCACATGAAATTGCAATGTATATAAAATCAATGTCTATTTCTTACAGGCTACAGATAAATCATGTTAGGAGTAATGTATATTCTCCTATCTACAGTACACATTGGACTCAGTGTTGACCTTACATATAATGTGGAAGAAGGAAAGGGCCCAGGTACCTACATTGGAGACATTTCAGCAGATTCTAAGATAATGGAGAACATGGCCTACAAAGACAAGAAACTCATCACATTCAGTCAACTACTAGGGAACATTGATAGTTCTCAATATTTCAGAGTGTCCAAGAAAACAGGCAAACTTTATGCAACAATCACATTGGATGCAGAAGCCATGTGTAAACGTAATGAACAATGCTTTCAACTCATTGATGTAGCTGTTCGTAAAGGAACTTCTTCAATGAGGATTTTAGAAATCAAAGTAATCATAAAAGATATTAATGATCACAAACCTGAATTTCCTGAAAAACAAATTAACATAAAATTTGATGAAGATGTAAAAGTAGGAACAAAAATACTAATTCCTAATGCTATTGATAAAGATGTTGGATTTAAAAATTCAAAGGTTTCTTATGAACTTAAAACAATGAAAAATGAACCATTTTCACTATTTGTTGCACCTGGAATTGAAGGAATATCACAACTAGGAATGAAATTAGAAGAAACTTTAGACAGAGAAACTAAGGATTCTTATGTTGTACAAGTTGTGGCTAAAGATGCTGGAACTCCTCCAAAACAAAACACATTAAATATCCACATTTCAATCAGTGATGTTAATGACAATTTTCCTGTTTTTTCAAAAAAAACATATAACATTTCAGTTAAGAATGAAGAGAACAAAGTCACCCCCATTATAATTTTATCAGCAACAGATTTGGATGCAGGAGAAAATGGTAGAGTTTTATATCACTGGAGTTATCAAACATCAGAGATAACAAAATCATTCTTTGAATTGGTTGAAACAACAGGACAGATTTTTTTGCAAAAAAAAATCGATTCAAAAAATGAAATAAATAAGTTGTATATAAAAGCTGAGGATGGGGGCAATCCACCATTAAATTCAATTGCAATAGTTTATGTAAATGTACTCAGTCATGAGAACAATGCACCAATTATTAATATAAATTTCCCTTCTTCATCAAACAAAAATTCAATGGAGATTTTAGAAAATGCTAAAACTGGAAGTTTTATTGCTTATGTAAAAGTTATAGACAATGATGAAGGACAAAATGGAGATGTAACTTGTCATCTTCATCATGATAAATTTCAGCTTCAGAATTTAGGTACAAAGAAATATGAAGTGACACTGAAAAATCCTCTTGACAGAGAGAAAGAAGAGCACCATGATGTTGTGATCAGTTGTCAAGATAAAGGCTCTCCTCCTCTTCATAGTAACAGCAAATTCTCCATTCAAGTGATGGACATCAATGATGTAAGGCCACAATTTACAAAAGACACATTTAAATTCTTCATTGATGAGAATCAAAACTCGAGAATTACTCTTGGCTACATCAATGCCACTGATCCAGACTTGGGAGATGGAGGAAAACTCACATATTCTCTCATCATCAATAACAACAAACACTTCTTACCTTTCAAAATAACCACAAATGGATTACTATCAGCAATTATGTCTCTTGATCATGAGTTTCAACATACTTATCACTTCAAGGTGTTTGTGAAAGACAATGGAACACCATCTCTCAATAACACAGTCAATGTGATTGTTGAGGTCACTGATAAAAATGATAATGCTCCATATTTTACATTTCCCAGTGTTAAACCTTACAATCTACATGTCACATATTACCCTGATGCCAGAAACAAGAACATCACACAGATAAAGGCAGCCGACAGTGATAGTCAAGAGAATGCATTTCTAAAATATCAAATAATCAGAGGCAATGACAAACAGATGTTCACCATCAACCAGTACACTGGTTTCTTAGCTTTCAATAGACAACTCAGTCAACAAAATGCTGGCTCCTATCAGCTTGACATTCTTGTCAAGGATAGTGGTAGGCCAGTTCTATCAGCAACAACTACTCTCTTTTTAACACTCACTATCAGCAACAACACATCAGAAATGTTAAATGTTGTTCAGCTTCACACTGAAGAGAAAGTGCATCTTAATCTCGTCATTATTATTACAGTAATAGCAGTCACAATAGCTGTCTTCATTACAGCTTCATTATCAATCTGCATCATTCGATGTAATGGTCAGTCAAATGTGGCCTATGCCCAAGCACTTGATCCTTCCAATAGATATGTTGGTGAACAGAGACAACTCATTGCTCCTTCTTACCCAGGAAACACTTGGCCTCATCCTGCTCAGCCTTTGCAAATAAACCAAGCACCATCTACAAATACTCCTATGACAACATCAAGAAGACAACTAACTTCTGCCGATAAATTTCCACTGAAATCACAACTACCAAATGAAGTTCCAGCACAAGTAAGTATAAAATATTTTTTATATATATTTTTTCAGCCCATTATTTAATTATTTATATATACCAAAAAGCGAAAGTATTACTTACCTTCTTTGAATTATCTGTTATTAGAGGCTGTTTGGCGTTACTCTCGTAAAATATGCATAAATGTTATATATTAATTAATACCGAAACTGAGACATGTACATGCTAATATTATGTTTTTTTCTTAACAGTTCACTTCTGGTAAGTAAAAAAAGAAAAATTACCTGAGGTGAGATCTAAACCTAAAGACACTGAGTCAAGTAAGATTACCATTAGACCAGTGTGACATGATCTTTAAAAGTTGTTTTCAAACTACTTATTTTTAACATAAATAATCTGTAATGTGAACTATCCAATGCATGCGCATTTGTGAAACAGCAAACAGATAAAAATCCGATGATTCCCACATACTAATTTTTAAATTTTGACCCCTTAGCAGCCTTTTTTCCAAGATGAAAACGGATTTTAAAGTTTTCCACATGTTTGAATATATATTAAATTTCAAGTTTAGATTAAAAGTTTGTTGAGTATATAGGTTTAGAAGTGCTCTCACACACATTCTCACTTTTATAAAGATATAGATAAAGAAAATTTGAAAATCATAAATAATTTATTTTTGTAAAAATTTAGAAATTATGATTACTTTCAATTTTAAAAAAATGTTTTTATAAATAACTTTAACATTTGAAAAAGTGCGAGATCTTTTCAATCTTACCAGATGTATGCACAAAATGTGTCGATTCCACCTGATTATTTCACCTGGAGATCTGCTGTACCATCACAATCAGAAGCTGATTTGAGATGGAGGGAAGATAATACTGCAAATACTCAAGGAACATCAGGTAATATCTGAAAATAAAAAAAATTGTAGTAAATATAAAGTAAACATTTAAATAATTCACATTATTGCAGTTAAATAATGGATGATGTTGAATAAGAATCAAATTATTTTTTAATACATATTCACATTTTTAAAAAGTATCAAATGATTAAATAAATTGATAATTTTTTTTTAATTTTAGATTCGAATGAATTTATAGAAAATTATTCTGTTTTCTTTTTTGTATAGTCAAAGTTGTATAAACCCTGGGAAAAAATTAAATCATATATATACTGATAGGCCAACATAGCTTTCATATTATGGAGGTAAATTTCTGGTTTGATTTATTCCGTAGAAATGGTCACACTTATTTGAGAGAGGTTGTACTTCTGAAAAAGAATTGATAATGGATTGATTTAATTATTTGTCATAATAACAATGTCAACAAAAAGAAATCAATAACCTAAAGAAGTTTTACATAGTAATGACAGTATATTTCTAAATTGCAATTTTATCTGATTTCATATTTAAAACCTTAAAGTTGAGATTTTTGCAAATATTTGAAATGAGTAAGTACATCAAAATTCTATAGCCAATTCATATACAAATTTTTTTAACATAAATTTCCTTCTTGCCAGTGTATTTCATTTGGTGTAAAATTATTACAAATTATTAGATGGAAGAGTGATCAATGATATTTTGTATTAAAAACAAACTAATATTTATATGTCAGGTTAAAGATATCAGTCTTTTATAAATGTTATAATTTCAGGGGTGAAAGGGGAGTGGTAAAAACATAAAGCTAAATTGAATATCCATGTCAGCTGATTAAAATCTGATGCATATCTATGTGTTATTTTTCAGACTTGTCTTCCAGGAAATCATCAGTTCAATCAGGACATGTAAACAAAAGTGATATTTCTGTTCCTTACCCACAATCAAGGAATCTTATAGAAATGAACAATGAACAAACTTCAAACACAAGACCTTTGCCTCCAGTGCCTCAAAAACATTAATCATTATTACTAAAGGGCTAAACTGAACACACAAATAATATTTGCAACATGATATTTCACTTATAAATTGATAAATATTGATAAGAATGAGTTATTTCAATAATTTTTTTATTAAAAAAAACATCAATTGCACACACACACACACACCCACACACCCCCACACACACACACACACACCCACACACACACACACACACACACACACACACACACACACACACATATATAACCAGTATTAATAACAATAGAATTCTGTCAGTTCATTTTAAATGTATCCTTAATGTTTAGTACTTCCTATTAAAAATTATGGATGCTATTGGGGTTTTTTTTTTTCAAGTATCCACAAATTTGAAATTTAAAAATGGAAAAGCTGGAATCCATCATAATGAATTGCATATGATTTCTTTGCACCTTTGATTTGGAAGCAAAAAGATATTATACATCGACTACTAGATAGTGATAATTACAGAGGTTTAAAATTATTTTCAATATACATTTTTAGATAGAAATAATGCAAATTAATTAAATAAAGTTCACCTACTTAGTCTGTGAAAAGGGAGTTTAATTCAATTCAATCTTGAAGCATTAGGTACACGAGCAGTGCAGTGGAATTATTGATAGGTTGAGATGATAACTAATTTTTGTGCAAAAAATGTAAGATAATGGAGATGAAGGAGAAAGATGTGGAGAAAGTATATCTGGATAGCAAAGCTAATAAGGCTTTCGTAAAGTTTTATCTCGATAATACCATTGAAACACCGGGTGAAACAGGTGCTTGTGTGATTGCAAGAATTATGAGTGGATGGAGTAAGTTTAAGGAACTTCTGCCATTATTAATCAACAGAATGTCAGCACTGTCTTCCAATGGAAAAGTTTACCAAGCATGAGTATGCTTTGTGATGATGTATGGAAGTGAAACCTGGCCAGTAAGGGTTGCATAGAGAGAAATGATATGTGAATGATATAATGGATATATACTTTGAGTCTTAAAGACAGACTTAGCTCTGATGGTCTTAGAAGAATAAATCTGGACAATATAAGGGGATATATGCAGAAGAGTACTTTAATCGTATAGCCAGGTTGATGAATGGATAAGAGTTCTTAGGTTTGTAAATGTAAAACAATTAAAGTAACAGTTTCTATCGACAGAGAGAGGCAAACATGGGAGAAAGTGATAAAATTGGACTTGAGTGATAATTAAAACCTGGCCAGTGATAGGTTAGTTTGGATGTCAGTTTCTTAAAAATGCATTCCAGCATGTAAAAAGGGTATTAAATCGAATATGATGACTTTGATCAATTGGTAAGAATTATTAGTTGTGAACCAACAGAATATCTACATTGTTTTTTTTTTATTCTACATGTTTAAATGAACAATTAATGCTTAAATACAAATCTATATGTAGTGAAAGACAAAACGAAAAAAAAAACATTAAACACATGAAAAATAAAAACAAGAAATTGACTGTTCTCATTTAATCAATAGACATTTTCACAAAAAGTTCACTTGTTTTTATTTTCTTGTATTTAATGTTTTTTTCTTTCATTTTGTCTTCATTTTATGACATATTATATACTTTCTCATATATATATATATATATATATATATATATATATATATATATATATATATATATATATATAAATCATTGGTTTAATGTCTAGATTACATACTGGCATGTGTTTGATAGCTTTTAGAAATTGACTTCCAAACTTATCTTTGGTCAAGTTTCTTTGAAAGTTATTTCCTTAACTGAGACAAATTTTTTATAGGCTAGATGTCCTTCCTGATAACAACTCAATAATGTGATGTGGACCAGAGTTATTATTGAAAGACTATCTTCTAACTGATTACCCATCAAAGCTAAAGAGCGGTCACCTCCCTTTAATATATATATATATATATATATATATATTGGCAGGGCGACCTGACGTTGCTCAGGATTTAAAGAGGACTAACAAATGTCCCACACTTCTAATACCTTTGTCATCGAAATCGATGAAATCGTTCATTCGTCAATCAAATCAATTGATTGCCCGCTCTAGTCAGGAACTCACTGCCGTGCACTGGGAGGAAACTTCACATGCCTCCCCATAGTGATTTAGTCCACAATTCGTTGTAGTCTACATTGCAATGTAGAGAACCTACTGTCGATTTTATGAAATTATTTTTTTAATTTTATATAACGACTTGAATTAAGTTTAAAATGCAAAAGTCAAGTACAATGGTCCAATTATACTCTAAACAGAAGCGTTTATTTTGAACGTGCCTCTTATCAAAGAACCTACTGTTGATTTTATAGGCCAAGCCATTCTGCTTGTGTAGTGATAGAACTTCTTAAATGCAATTATGTTGATAGGCTGCATAAAAGTGTTAACTTTGACCAAAATTAGACTGTTTCTTCTTTAATCAGATTCCTTCAATTATCGATTTTTGATACTTATCAGAGGTATTCCGATACAAAACCTATCTAAAAATACTCCCAGGAACACATGGTACATGTGTGTGAAATTTTTTAAAAAATTGGCCCAGTTGTTTTGGAGTGTATAGGGAATGAACTCACACACACAGACACAGACAAAGTGCCTGCCTTTTATATATAAGTAGAGAAGAGATAAAGATACACTTCTTTCCAGTTAATGAAAAAAAAAACATTAAGAAATTTACATGCAGATTTGAACCTACAGACCACGTCATATAAAAAAACAAAAAAATTTTTCAAGTCTTATAAAATTCTTTGCAGTTAATAAAAAAAATTAAGCAATTTATGTGTGGAATTTGAACCTACAGACCACATCATGCAAAATAAAAAACACGTTATCAGCTTACCCACAGTAGAATTTTCACAGCTCGTTGTTCTATCATTGTTGCTAAGCGACATGGAAAACCATGGCTTTACCAATGATAAATAAATTAAAATAACAGTTTCGATTATCAGTAATTATCGGGAGTATTCTGAAACAAAACTTAACTAAGATCACTTTCAGATTTATACAGTAAAGTTCTATAAATTTTAAAGAAAATCTGTTCAGTCGTTTCGGAGTCTATAAGGAATGAACTCACACACAGATATAGTTGCATTTATATATATATATATATATATATATATATATATATATATATATATATATATATATATATAATAAAAAGCTGCTTATCTTAACATTTTACTGCAATTTAACAGTAAATCAGATCATCAAAAGTGTATTTCTATTCCATATGTTTACATGCATTTGACTAGCATATACAGACATATAATTTATCATCAGATTTACCATGAAACTGCAATAAATTGTTAGTATAAGTCTTTCAATTATATATATATATATATATATGTATATATAACATCACATCTGCTCAATTTATTTCATGCTAAAGAGTGTCTTTAACATTTTAACTATTATTAGTAGAAGAAACTTCATCAGAAATGTAATCATACATTTTTTTTAAATTGATCATAACTTGGCCAACAAATTTATGGATCTTATTTTTACTTTATAATTTTTCAATGGGAAAATAAAAGCTTTCAGATCAGTTTTATAGAATTTATAGGAAATATGAAAATGTAAATGTCAATTTCAATTTAATGAAAAATGAATTAGAACTAATTGTAAAGTTTTTTGTTTTCTATCCAAATACTACTTAACCATTTAGATACATGGATAGAGAGAAGAATGCAGATTCTGTAGGACGAATAATACACTCACAAGTACAGTGCATTATGGGAACAGATAATAATTATAAAACTTATAAATTAGACAAATTCAAGTTTATATCTTAACCTTTCACCAAAAATAGCAAAATTAAATTGATATATTTTTCTTAACATAGAGAAAAATAAATGTTACATGAATTTAGACAATTAGTGTGAGTATTTTCACATTCACATTAACAACCCCTTTCTTCCTTTCTCTGGCACATACAGCCATTACACACACACCATACTTCTTAGGACAATTACTTTGTAGCACTCATAACAAATACAACTTAAATTCAAATTCTACCTTACTTACTGGGCATAGAATATACAGAAATATCACTGGATAATACATTGTACAATGAGTAACATTGGAGAGTACAGCAAAGGTAAGGAAAATTTTTCAATGTTTTTTTTCTCATAGACGTTTTGTTTCTTTTAGAAAAATCCACTTCAAAGATGGCCATTGTTGTGATGACATACATATTTTCTCTTCTAAACAATGTTACATTTTTTTAATTTAATTTTCATATTAAATTTTTTTTTTTTTTATAATATCTTAAATTTAAGAAATGTAAGGAAAGATAAACTATTTTTTAATTTATTTCTTTACATTTTAAATGCCTTTGAGTTTAACAAAATACCTTGGATAATTTCTTCCCGGACATTTTTTTATCATTGTACAGTTATAAGACGCCATAACACAGATATACATGCAGCACATTTTATATATTGAATTTATCATTACTCACTCATATTTCTGATAGATATGTGCCTAAAATATTTTAATGAAAGAATGTTATATTTCAACACACACACACACACACACACACACACACACACATATATGGTAGTCATTATAACTTCCATGTTAATATGGTCTTTATATCTGAAATCATAATAACATTTATAAATACATTCATTCATAGTTTTATGTACAAATTTTCTAGATATATCTATTTATAAATGTTTCAAATATTTTGTATTCTGTCATTAAAATTTAAAGACTTTATTTAGAATTTTTCTATAAAGTATATTATTATTATTAAATTTGGGCACTTCGTTTTACAGAGTAAAATTTTTTAAATCTTATAAAAAATATGGATTATTGAAATTTTAGCAACATTCTAAATGTATCAAATAAAATCTAAAAAAATATTCTAAATTAATTTTTGCACATACTGTTATAAGTCAAATTTATAATGACTCATAATTCAAAAGTTTACCCATGTAAAATTTTCATTTAATTTCTGTTTTTAAAAAATACAAACCATAACATAAATTTCCAAGTATGATTTTAGCACCCATCCTAGGCCTAGAGAAGAAACAAAGCTGAGTGTGGGATACATATGCAAATGGTAGAATCATACTTATCAGGGTTTATGTAGCGGCAGGTTCTTAATGAATACTCTAGAAGGACTTTATCCACCATAAAGAAAAGCTTCATTAAAAAAAAAAAAAAGTCACGCTCATTCGAATAATTTAGTATTTTCATATAATGGCAACTTTCATTAATTTCAGAATTTTCTCCATTTTATTTTAATTTAATGAATAAATGTTCAGATAAGCAATTTTTTTATTTTGTGTTATTGTATTACTTTGGTTAATTTACTTTGTTTTTAACTAAAAGTTACACATAATTTTGATAATTTTGAATATGGTCTTCTTGAATTATCTCTCTGTTCTGAATGGAGTTCTTAAGAAATGAAAAAACTTGTCCAAAATAACAACAATACGGAAATACCTTTTTTCAATACATTAAAACAAGAGAGAGAAATGGGTCCGGCAGAGAGATAGAAAAATGGGAGAGAGAAATATAGAAAGATAAAGAGACAGAAGCTTTAATAGAAAATTTTATGACTATAAATATATGTTTTATGTATATTATGTAGATGTCACTTTTTATGATAAAAGAAAAAATGAAGAAGGCAGCTTCTCTTTGTAGAGATGCAAATCAATATCACACACAAAGATGCAGGCAGTTTTATTTACTAACAAAATGAAACAAATTTTATTTTCTTATTTAAAATATTTATTTTTATAAATAAACAAATGTATAATTATCTCTGGCTATGAAGAGCTGGTAATATCTGAATTTGTATTGTTTGAAAATTATAAATTGGGAAAATGAATTCCTTTTGATCTGTTTAGTATTTTTAGTTAATTGATCAGAAAATAAATTAGTAACTCTGTCAGGTTTATTTAACTACATTAAAAATAAACATGATTAGTAAAGATACATAAGTCTGGGAAAATTTTCCTTTTCATTATCTCATTCTCCCTATTTGTTTTTGGGTGGCTCTAAAAGTTAACATAGTATTTAATTTCCAGATATGATTAAAAGTCGCTCAAATAACATTTTATATCCAATTAGAATTGCATACTTTGTTAATAATTTTTGTACATATTTTTCTTAACTTGATATTCATGTTGTTTGAGAACACTAAAATATTCTCAACTCAATAGCAGAATTTGTTAGTAAAAAGATACAGAAGAAATTTATTTTAATATTTATTCGTTTCTTTTAAAAGTGAGAATAATGTTTTATATATATTACTTGTCAATTAAGAACATTCTACCTTTCTCCTTCCACATTCCTTATTTAATGTTGGTAAGCTGGTTATTACTACTATAACTATGGATGTTTTTTTTTTTTTATTTCATCGTGTGCATGTGTATTCATTCTTATAATAATTTACATAAAGATTACATATATTCTTAATTTTCTAATGAGAATTTCTTTTTATTTTCACATGGTTTTTAATTTATTTCTACACCTAAAATGTTTAATTCATAAGAAATAATACTCATCTATTTTTTCCAGGCTATGCGATGAAAATGTTTGGACTTCTATATATTCTTGTATATGTAGTAAACACTTGCTACAGTGTGGACCTTACGTACACAGTGGAAGAAGGAAAAAGCCCAGGAACTTACATTGGAGACATTGCTGCAGATTCTAAGATGATGGAGAATATGTCCTACCAAGACAAGAAACTCATCACATTCAGTCAACTACAAGGAAAGATTGATAGTTCTCAATATTTCCGTGTATCCAAGAAAACGGGAAAACTTTACGCAACAATCACATTGGATGCAGAAGCAATGTGCAAACGTAATGAACAATGTTTTCAACTCATTGATGTAGCTGTTCGTAAAGGAACTTCTTCAATGAGGATTTTAGAAATTAAAGTTATCATAAAAGATATCAATGATCACAAACCAGAATTTCCAGATAAACAAATCAATATTGCATTTTTAGAAGATGTTGGTATAGGAGCTAAAAAAATGATCCCTAATGCAATTGATAAAGATGTTGGAATTTTAAATTCTAAAATTACATATGAAATTCAAAAGATGAAAAATGAACCATTTACTTTATTTATAACTCCAGGGGTAGAACAGACATCAGTGCTTTGGATAAAATTGGAAAAAAGATTAGATAGAGAAACAAAAGATTCTTATTTAGTTCAAATTTTAGCAAGAGATGCAGGATCTCCACCAAATGAAAACACATTGAATGTGCATATCTCAGTCAATGATGTAAATGATAATATGCCAATATTTTCTGAGAAAGTATACAACATTTCAATTAAAAATGAAGAAAGTAAAGTCACACCAATTGCTATTTTATCAGCAACTGATTTGGATTCAGGAAAAAATGGAAGAGTTTCATATCATTGGAGTCATCAAACATCTGAGATGACAAAAACCTTTTTTGATATAATAGAAACAACTGGACAGCTTTTCTTACAGAAAAAGTTCAGTTCAGAGGAAGAAATATTACCTAAATTATATATAAAAGCTGAAGATGGAGGAAATCCATCATTAAGTTCTATAATAATAGTTAACATTAATGTGATAAGTCAGGCTAACACTGCTCCAATAATCGATACAAATTTTCCATCATCTACTAAAGTAAATATAGTTGAGATTTTAGAAAATGCTAAAACTGGAAGTTTTATTGCTTATGTGAAAGTAGTAGACAATGATGAAGGACAAAATGGAGATGTAACTTGTCATCTTCATCATGATAAATTTCAGCTTCAGAATTTAGGTACAAAAAAATATGAAGTGACACTGAAAAATCCTCTTGACAGAGAGAAAGAAGAGCACCATGAGGTTGTGATCAGTTGTCAAGATAAAGGCTCTCCTCCTCTTCATAGTAACAGCAAATTCTCCATTCAAGTGATGGATATCAATGATGTAAGGCCACAATTTACAAAAGACACATTTAAATTCTTCATTGATGAGAATCAAAACTCGAGAATTACTCTTGGCTACATCAATGCCACTGATCCAGACTTGGGAGATGGAGGAAAACTCACATATTCTCTCATCACCAATAACAACAAACACTTCTTACCTTTCAAAATAACCACAAATGGATTACTATCAGCAATTATGTCTCTTGATCATGAGTTTCAACATACTTATCACTTCAAGGTGTTTGTGAAAGACAATGGAACACCATCTCTCAATAACACAGTCAATGTGATTGTTGAGGTCACTGATAAAAATGATAATGCTCCATATTTTACATTTCCCAGTGTTAAACCTTACAATCTACATGTCACATATTACCCTGATGCCAGAAACAAGAACATCACACAGATAAAGGCAGCCGACAGTGATAGTCAAGAGAATGCATTTCTAAAATATCAAATAATCAGAGGCAATGACAAACAGATGTTCACCATCAACCAGTACACTGGTTTCTTAGCTTTCAATAGACAACTCAGCCAACAAAATGCTGGCTCCTATCAGCTTGACATTCTTGTCAAGGATAGTGGTAGGCCAGTTCTATCAGCAACAACTACTCTCTTTTTAACACTCACTATCAGCAACAACACATCAGAAATGTTAAATGTTGTTCAGCTCCACACTGAAGAGAAGGTGCATCTTAATCTCGTCATTATTATTACAGTCATAGCAGTCACAATAGCTGTCTTCATTACGGCTTCATTATCAATCTGCATCATTCGATGTAATGGTCAGTCAAATGTGGCCTATGCCCAAGCACTTGATCCTTCTAATAGATATGTTGGTGAACAGAGACAACTCATTGCTCCTTCTTACCCAGGAAACACTTGGCCTCATCCTGGTCAGCCATTACCAATAAACCAAGATCCATCTACAAATACTCACGTGACAACATCAAGACAACCAACTTCTGCAAACAGAATTCCACAGAAATCACAACCACCAAATGACATTCCGTCACAAGTAAGTTTGTTAAATTGTTATTTTATTTATTTCACATTTTTCAAAATTTTTCAAATACATTTCCAGAATTCTATGGAACTAAATATTATTTCTCTTTAAGCTATAATTTTGGTAAAATATATACAGATTCAATCTTAAAAAATCATGATCTCTAGATTCCTATGAAGAATTTTACAAACATTTTTAAGGGAATTTTAATATTTAATTAATTTAAATATTTAATTAAACAGGAATTTATACTTTATTTATTTGTGGACAGTTATTCTCATCTTCTAGTTGTTGTTTCACAAAGTTTTAGTCATGTATTCCTCTGGCCTTGGTCAGGGAGTAAACTGCAATGGGATAGGAATGCTGAGTCTCTTAACTGTATCCTTAGAAATTACTGCCTTCCATAGGTGTTGTCGGGGCCCATGGCACAGTGGATATAGATGTTGAATTTCTATGGTTCAAAGTGAACACTGTCTTAAGATAGTGGTTTCTATCTTACCCTTAACTGGCCAAAAATGTGGTGAGACAACAACTGTAGAAGTCAGTAATTACTAAGGTTACAGTTAAGAGACTCAGCATTCTTATCCTGTTGTGGTTAACTACCTGACAAAAGCCAGAGGAATAGTTAGCTGAAACACTGTGAGACAACAACTAGAAGATGAGGATAATAGTCCGCAAATAAATAAATAAATAAACAAATTACTCATCTAAAAAGGATTCCAAGAATAAAAATAATAGGAATTCATACACGTTATTTAAATATTATTAATTGAAAACTAACATATAGTTTGCGACACTAATTATTTTGTCATTTTAGTGTTTTATCAAAAGCTTTATGTAAATGTTTTCTTTATTAAAAACATGTAAGTTTATTTTACCCTTTCCAAAAAATTAAAATATTTATTTTACTTGGTATGTCCCCTTTAATTTAGTTTTTTAACAAGTGATTTCTATATTTATTTCATATGAATATAAGTAAAAAATGTGAAGTATTTTATTATGTAACCAAGCTGTTTTATTGTTTTAATAATTGCTAATATTTAATTTAAATGGTTTCACTGATTATGCTTCAAAAGGACCTATGAAATTTATATAATTTTAGGTTGATTTTACTGTTTTGATTCCGATATTAATAAATTAAAATATTGTAAAACATATTCATTTTTATTTTAATTTATTAATTTCTTTCTTTAATTTAATATTAAATTTTACAGTAGTCATTTGACTTTGGTATATGTGGTGTAACTAAATTCCATTCTAGTTTTTCTTTATCTAAAAACGCTTGATTTGCTATCAATTATGATTCACCTCTATTTGTTGCTAAATAGAACGTTTGTGATAAAAAATAAATTGATTTCATAGTAATTAATAATTTAATCAATCAATTTCATTGAAATGTTTTAATTAATGTTTTATATATATATATATATATATATATATATATATATATATATATATATATATATATATATATATATAAAAATAATCTTTATTGACAATATAAAGAAACTTCTTATTCATATTTAAATATATATTTGGTTTCATTATGTATCCAATCAGATTAAGATTTTTTTATCATAAAGCTCACTTTTTGTTTTGTCCATCCAGATGTATACACAAAATGTGTCAATTCCACCTGATTATTTTACCTGGAGATCTGCTGTATCATCCCAATCAGAAGCTGATTTGAACTGGAGGGTAGAAAATACTGTAAATAACCAAGGGACATCAGGTAATACCTAGTAAAATTAAAAAGATTGTAGTAAATAAAATACTGTTAATACACAAATAATATAAAGTAAATATATAGGTAAAAGTTTAAAAGAAATAACATTTTTTCTGAATTATAACAGAAGAAAGGAAGGTCAAATTGACTAAATAATATATATATATATATATTTAGTAATGTGATTGATAATTTAAAATTCATATTATATATCTGAATTACAATGAGCACTATTCTTTTCTTGTATTTTAATTAAATTAGTAATTTTACTATCACATTAAAATACACTCTGCTCTTTAGACTACTGTTCTAACCCCCTTTAAATATATATATATATATATAATCTTACAGAAAATTTGAGAAGCAATAAAAGCAGTGTAAATATATTGATTTGACAAACAGCTCTTCTACATAAGTATGTTGCTGTAATAATGCTCTTACATAGTTATGAAATACATGCATGAAAAACATAATTTCAAATAAATTAATAGGAAAACTATTTTATGTATCAAGTAAAAATAGGTATTTACATAAAAAATTAGGAAAAGTTATTGAATAGAATTTTAATTAAAATTAAAGTTGATTCGCTATTGACAAAGGTGCAAATAGATGTAAAGATAAAGAGGAAATGTCAGTCTGTTATTTTGCTAAATCATAATGATGAATCAGAAAAATATGATAATAGTGATTTATATTTTTAATTAAAATTCTACTTGATAATTTTTCCTAATTTATCAGAAGTTTCTTCTTAATTTATTTGAAACTGTGATTTTAACCTTTTATAGATAAGCACCTACAAATGTTTAAATGATCATTAGAAATTATATATGTTTTAGCAATACTTACAGAAAACTGTATTTGATATTTATAGATAATTAAAAAATGAAGTAAACATACTTATTTGGGGTTCAGAAGTGGAAGCATGAGTTTCTTGGGTTATTAAATTTTCTCGGGCAATGCCCATGTCCACCAGTATATTTATAAAAAAATTCTATTATTATGCAGAAAAAATCGTATTTTTACCATCGTCCCCTTATCCTTCAATACATTTAATTCAATGGTTAATAATATCAATTAGATCAGTAAAGGAATGTACACCCTTGAAAAATAAATTAATTGAAATAATTACAGACTTACTGACATTCAGTTTCATACTATTCATTATTTGTCCTTCTAAAAATCTCATATTAAATTAAATTGTGTAGCATTTGACAAAAATTTAATTATAAGTATATAATTTATATAATTCTGGTGATGTTTCGTTCGTAGAAGTTAATCCAGTGAATCCTTACTGTGCTTATATAATAGTGCTTAATAACAAGTGAAACTATATGTTTAATATACAGTTCTACAAATATTTTGATTGCATATGTACAGACATGTTTCAGCTAGAGAATTATTTAGGATTAACTTTGTCTGACCAAGTTATTTGGATGAAAACAAAAATATGATGGATTTCGCCAGATTTTTAAGAAATACAAGGAGTAAGTGAACCAGTGACTAGAATTATTTTTAACTTGCAAGCCTTGTTTTTGTTTAACTCTGTTTCCTTTTTACATTTTATATAATTTTTCTTTTTTCTTCTATTTATAGCACTATATATTTCATTAGGACATTTTCTAATTGCATATGCATATAATTATGACAGATATGATTTTCACAAACGATTCTTGGCATTAGTTATATACATTTCACAAATGCAGTTTATAAATTTGAATCTGCAAAGACTTTTTACTCTCTAGCTAAAATTGATATGCACATGTATATTTATTTATTTTCAGATCGATCTTCCAGAAAGTCATCAGTTCAATCAGGACATGTAAACAAAAGTGATATTTCTGCTCCTTATCCACAATCAAGAAATCTTATAGAAATGAACAATGAACAGACTTCAAACACAAGACCCTTGCCTCCAGTACCAATCAAAAACTAATAATCCTAAGACAAGTAAAGTTCAATCACTACACGGACATTTAATTTACATCGTATTACAATTGTTTAAATATTCACTGATAAAGAATAATTTCATTAAGTTTTCTTTCATAAACAATTTACACACACACACACACACACACACACACACACACACACACACACACACATGTACACCACAAATTTCATAATTTACTTAATTTTTAAGTCATTGTCTACAAGTCTGATATTTTACGTTTTTAAATTGTTAGTATAAATAAAAATTAGCGAGAAATGTAACCATGTATTTTTTTAATGTGTCATAACATGATCAATACTAATTTATAGTTTATTTTTCTTTGTAAATTTTCAAAGAGAAAAGTATTCTAATTTACTTCATAGATTTCATAGCCACTTAAATAAATATATAAAAAATTAAGTATCAGTTAAAACATTGTACAAAATCAATCAGCATTTCAAGGAACTTGTATTTTTCTTTCATTCAAATAAAAAATACTTGAGAATTAGAGATGCATAGGATGGATAGAAGGAAGAATGCAGATCCTACTGAACGAATAACACACTGCATTCTGGGAACAAAAGAAAATATTTTTAAAAACAAAGCTAATAAATTAAATTCAGTATATTATTATTTTTATTTATTTTAAATATAAAAATTGAAAATTATAATAATTTTAATAAAAACTAAAGACAATTTTTTTATCTGATTTATGAAGACGAATGTGGATTGGAGCATTTTACATTTCACATAAACAACCTGATTTCATTCTTCCTGTGACACACACAGCCATTACACACACATCATACTTCTTAGGACAACTACTTGGTTGAATATTTCAAGTTCAAAATGTTATCTCTTTGACTAAATAAGTATTTAACAAGTATCACTGGAAAATATATTCAAATTAACAGCAAATTTTAGATCATAGAAAGGTAAGTAAAATGTTCTTATATTTATCTTTATCAGATTCTTTCTTTTCATTAGTAAACTACTCTTATGGCGGTCATCATTCACAAATGACACATATTTCAACTTGAAAAATTTATATATTTTTCTTTTTCTTTTTAATACCTGAAATATAGAAGATTTCAAGAAAAATAAAAAGTTTTCTTAAATACTTTATACAAGAAAATTCTTTACAGTATGAAAGTATTTTCTGCAAATTTTTTCATTTCTTTATAAAACACCAGTAAGCAAATCTATATTTACTCCATCTTACTTCTCATTAGTCATACAAATATCCTTTCTTTACAAATATATAAAATCTATGATATTTAAAATATATTTTAGAAAGACTTATATATTTTATTTTTAATGGCTGCCATAACTTAAATGAGTTTTTTTCTTTTTAATCTGTTCTAATTAAATCAGAGATTTCATAATAAACTAGCTGTACCTATCTGATGTTGCTTAGGAGTTGTTTTTTTTTACTTTCATTTTTGTTCAGCATTTAGGATTGTTTGGTTTAGCTAATGTTGTTTTAATCTCTATTTATACAATTATCATATGTAAATAGCTCCTAAATATTTTAATACACAAAGAAGATTAGGAATTTCAAAGTCAGAAATAACTTGTTATTTGACTGCTTAAATACTTCCTGATTACTTTGTCACAATTTTTTTTTCCACTATTAATAAAAAGATTAAAATGAGTGACTTTTTGAGAAACAAAATATATTTTAATGAAATTAATTTCAAAATGAAATTATTTTTTTAAATAGAATAAAAAAACAAGTTTTGCTATTTAATTTCTGATTTTAATAAATAAATGATTAATAGTAAATAAAAAGGAATGTGTAAATGTAAATCACATAGAGGTGAGAAACGCATGTAAACAGATAACTACTGAACACAGAATTTTATTAATATAGAGTTGCATAATTTCATAAAAATATTTTTTTCCGTTTTCGTAAATATTACAAATTTAATCATACTAATTAACAAAAAATTTTAAAAAAATGGAAATTTTTCATTATTTAAATTTTTAGTATAAAAGATAAATTCATTTTTCTTGAGTAATATCATAACTTAGATTTAAGTAGATTTATCATGCAGAACTAAGCCTGATAGTTTAAATTTCATTTTGGTTTCAATTAAAAGCATCACCAATCTCAAAATTAATTTAAAAGTTATTTTCAACAAAACTTTTTAGACAAAAATGGTGACTATTGTGTATGTACACTGTCATTTAAATTATAAACATAATTTGTTCAAAATCCTTCATTTAAAGAAAAAACTATAAGATCTTACAGTAAGTATATTTTCAAATATTCATATTAATTTTTTTAAATTATACAAATTTCATCATTTTCATATATTTCACTGATCTATTTTTCAATTAATCATAAAACAAATTCAACAAAGTAGGGTGCTGTTTTACAATTTGTCATTGTTCTGAGAGAGATTCATTCATTTTTTTATCTTATAACTTAGGACGCTCAAACCAACAATATTTTTAATTAAATCAAAACATTTAAAAAAAGAAAGCTATGACGATTTTTTTTAATGTAACAAAGTTGATAACATTAATAATACAAAATATCTTTATGCGACTATTAAGAGAATCATTTCTGTTTTCATATCATAATTTACGATGCTAAAACCAACAGAACAATGACAAATTGTAAAACAGCACCAGAATAGATTGGGTACTTATACAAAGAAGGTACTGTGCTTTTTTTATATGGTATTTTCAAGTTAAATTAAATTTTTATGGTATCTTTTGTCTATTAAATGGTTAAGTGAAAATATAGAGTAGTTTTAAAAAAAAAAAACTTTGGTGCTTATGCAATTTTTTAAAAACTTTTTTTTTTTTTTTTAAACTTTTTTTTTGGATTTGTTATCAAATTAAGTGATTTTTTGTTGAATCCGAGCAAGAATCACCCTCTTCCCCAAAATTTGAACCAGTATTCTGCAGTTGGTATTTTTTACAACCTCACCCAGTATAGTATAAATACCCCCAACCTCCCCATATTAAGAACGGCTTTCAGAATAAACACCCTAACCTCAAAACTATACTACATACTATAAAAATTATAGAGGAGTGATTCTCGTTCAGGTCTGCCAATTTTTCTTTCATGACAACTTCATTCCATAATGGGCACATACATCATATTTTTATTTTTATTTGTTTTTTAATATAGTTGCTAAACTGCATAAGCACCAAAAAATCTCTCTTCCTCATATTAAGAATGGATTTCTAAATAATAACGTTATTCTGCATAAGTACCATAGATTGTTCCCATTCTGCGTTAATTTGTTATTTTTTATTATTGCTTGTAGTATAAAATGAACCTCCAAGTGATTGTCATCACTTAAAACTAATTGTAGTGCTTATCACTTATGTTACTGTGCTTTTTGTTAAAAAATAGTATTTTAAAATTAAATTCAAGTTTTATGACATCTTTTGATTAACGTGTTGGGTAAAAGTACAGAATGGTTACAAAACACCCTCCCCTCCCCCATGTTAGGAAGTGTTTTTGAAATAATAATATTATTATTTCAGCATGGTAATATAAGTACAAAAGTATCCTAATTGTTAATAAACACTTTTAACTATTATGCCACGAGTCCAACCGAAATTCCCCACGGACTTGAACTGGATAAAATGCATCTGCAGAAGGTCAAAGGTTACATTGGCCGAAACGTTGTGAATATAACAATCAGTATCAGAATAGTAATTCAGAGCAAATAATACAAATGCGTTCCTTTATTATCTGCTCGAATGTTTAATTCAAGAGATTGGGCAATATGGATTATTATTTGCATTATATAACAATTTGTTCATATTTTGTGAAATGCGATTTACAATTTGTTTCTTTCATGATTGTCAAGAATTTTCAGCAGTAAATAAAGAGGTGAAAAAAGGGTACATTTTGTACATTTTAACTTACTTTTACCTTTAAAATGACGACTTTTCTAGGTGTTCAGGTATGTTGTTCTGTTAGTTTTAGCATTGTAAATTATGATATGAAAACAGAAACGATTCTGTTAATAGTCGCTTAAAGATTACATTTTGTATTATTAATGTTATCAACTTTGTTACATTAAAAGAATGAAAATATCGCTGATTTGAGCGTCCTAAATTATGAGATGAAAAAATAAATTAATCATTTAGTAAAAGAGTTGTCTCCCTCAGAATAATGACAAATTGTAAACAGCGCTCAAAGTAGATGTCATGTTTAAGGGAAATAACTCGATGAGATTAATACTTTACCATGAAATCTAATCTTTGCTTATAAAATGTAAGCTACAATATATTGTAATTTTAATTATTTTTTTAATACATATTTTTACTTCCTAAATTCTACACGCCATTTAACTTGGTGTTATACTATAGTGAGTTTATGAAAATCTCATTCAAACATGACACCTGATCTAAGCTTACCATTTATTTTTTATTGAGATGTAGCACTAACATTTTTTCAGTCATTTTAAAACCAAACAGTTTCTAGAAATTTTTTATAAGTGTAGATGCAAAATTCTTAAATGAATGCATTATATAAACTTGTCAGTAAAAATTGATTTCTCATTTGACTTAGTAAAAAAAATCAGTTTTACACTTTCTAATTTTCATATTTTATTTGCATTTTTAACTGAAAATGAAAGGCATAAAATACAGGCTTATTTTTGTGTTTTAAGAATATATGCTTAGTAATTTTGTAAATTATGTTTCTGTGTATATAAAAAAACTGCATACTTTCTCTGAAGAGATTAACTAATGGTTAAGTACAGAATTTTATTTAGGAAGTGGTTATTCTGTTGTGTCAACATATGCGTTGATTAGTAAATTATATTAAACTACTTGCTAAAGGTATTCTCAGGGATCCATTTTTTGCTAGATTGTTTTATCCTCCTCTCACATACTATGCCTGCTATTCTCAAATGGTTAGCCATCTGGTACTAGCCAGGCTCAATGTCACTTAATTCCAATGATCGAACAAGAACTGACGTATCAATATGATTATGCAGAATATATGTGTGTATGTATTATGGATGTTTCCTAAAATATTAATGCAATGAAACCCCAGTGTTTATAAAATTATTCTCTAAACAAAAACCTTCATTTCAAATATACCACTGTCTTATCAAAGAACCAACAGTTGATTTTATCTGCTGGGCCATTCTGCTTGTGTGGTGATATAATTTTTCAAATGCATTTGCAATGTTAAGTTGTATAAAAGTGTTAACTTTAGTCAAAATCAGACTTCATAGTTGTATTTTTCCGATTATTGAGACTTATCAGATATTCTGATACAAAACCTATCTAAGAACACTGCCAGAAACATGAAGTATCCTTGTATGAAATTTCAAAAAAATCGGTCCAGCCATTCCAAAGTCCATAAGGAACGAACCACAGAGATAAAGTGCCTTATTTCATAAATTAAGGTTTATAAAAATACAGAAGTGAATTTTCATTCAAAATGCTGCATTTCTTCATTATTAGAGTGAAATTCTAAAATCGAAATATTAAATTGAAATAAAACCAATGGTATCTACTTAAGTGTCATATTGCAGTAATGAATATATCTAAAAATTATGAAAAGTGATAAGGTAGAAAATTAATTATTAACGAAAATTGAGTTTTGCTTAAAAAAATAAGCTGGAGATTCTAAATCATAACAAGGGAGGTAATTATTTTCTGAAAACTGAAAATCTTAGGCCAATTTAGAAAAACTGAATTTTTACTAATTGTTTCTGAAAAAGGTTTCATGAATAATTAATTTTCTACATTACCGTTTTTGTAATTTTTGTTTGTGTTCATTACTGCAACATGGAAATTAAGTCAAGGAGTGGCTGGTTAATTTTAATGCATCCAAAACCAAGCTTCCATCTTTCCATCATCAATGCTCTGACCCTCGTTTGGCATCAATTGAAATGAATGGCTCTCATCTTGGTGAGACTACATGTTTTGACAAACTTCTGGTTCTGATCTCTCCACTTAATTTGAAAGGGAACATGTACATCAACTCCCTTGCCAATGTTGTTGAAAAAATGGTTGGATCATTCTACCACTCCAGTAGATATCTTACTGCCGATGCAATTCTTTACATGTATAAAAGCCAAGTACATCCTAGGATGGAGTACTGTTGCCACATCTAGGCAGGAGTTGCTTGAAGCACTCTATCCTGCCTTGGCAGAATTCAAAATCGACTTCATAGCCCAGTAGGTGATGCTGTTTTTTCTTCCCTGCAATATCTTCCCCCACAAAAGAGATGTTGCTAGCCTATCTCTGCTCTATTATTATTTACATGGCAAGTATTCATCTGAGCTCCATTCTATGGTTCCGCCTTGCCAAACCTTCATTGAAAACACTTGCCTAGCTGAAACCACTATAAATAATCCCCCCCACTATTTATCTGTGCCTAAACCAAAACGTAGATTCCATGAACAAAGCTCCTTTTTTAAAACTGCCCAGCTGTGAAACTCTGTTCCATTTGCCTGCTTTCTAGCTGACTACAATATGATCGTCTTTAAGTCCAACATAAACAAGTTCTTGATGACTCATCCAATTTATCAAATTTTTACTACTAACGATTACTACGCTATTGTCCAAATAACTACCGTACATTCGTTAACCCTTATCCTTGAATGGCCTACAATTCTTGATGTGATTCCTTTGTAAAGAAAAAAACCAAAAAAGTATATACCATCGGTTTTACTTGAAATCAATATTTGGATTTTTGAATTTTGCTCTAATAACAATGAAACATGTACAAAACTTTAAAAAGTTAAAATTGAAAAAAATATTTTTTATTCAAAAAGATCACATTTATTCTTTATTTGTAAATGTATAAATTTTATGGATATGAAAATACTTATCTCTGTTTTACAGGTACTAAATCAATCATGCTTGGATTGATATATATTCTCTTATGCACACTATCTTTTGGTCTTTGTGTAGACCTAACTTACACTGTAGAAGAAGGAAAAGGCCCCGGTACCTACATTGGTGACATTTCTACTGATTCTAAGATAATGGAGAACATGGCCTACCAAGACAAGAAACTCATCACATTTAGTCAACTACAAGGAAAGATTGATAGTTCTCAATATTTCAAAGTATCCAAGAAAACAGGCAAACTCTATGCAACAATCACATTGGATGCAGAAGCAATGTGTAAACGTAATGAACAATGCTTTCAACTCATTGATGTAGCTGTTCGTAAGGGAACTTCTTCAATGAGGATTTTAGAAATTAAAGTCATCGTAAAAGATATCAATGATCACAAACCAGAATTTCCAGAAAAACAAATCAATATTGCATTTTTAGAAGATATTGGTATAGGAGCTAAAAAAATGATCCCTAATGCAATTGATAAAGATGTCGGAATTTTGAATTCAAAAATTACATATGAGCTTAAAAGGATGAAAAATGAACCATTTTCATTATTTACTACACCAGGAGTTGCTGGAAGATCAATGTTAGGAATAAAACTGGAAGAAAGTTTAGATAGAGAAACTAAAGATTCTTATGTTGTACAAGTTGTGGCTAAAGATGCAGGAACTCCTCCTAAGCAAAACATACTTAATGTTCATATTTCAGTAATTGATGTTAATGATAATTTTCCAATATTTTCTCAAAAAATTTACAACATTTCAATAAAGAATGAAGAAAGTAAAGTCACACCAATTGCTATTTTATCAGCAACTGATTTGGATTCAGGACAAAATGGAAGAGTTTCATATTCTTGGAGTCAAGAGACAACAGAGAAAGCAAAATCATATTTTCAATTAATTGAAACAACTGGACAAATCTTCTTGCAGAAAAAATTTAATTCTGGGGAAAAAATTATTAATAAGTTATATGTTAAAACAGAAGATGAGGGAAATCCATCACTGAGTTCTTTTGCAACAGTTAATGTTAATATGATCAAACATGAGAACAGTGCACCAATTATTGATATAAATCTTCCATCATCATTAAATGGAAATACAGTTGAAATATTAGAAAATGCTAAAATAAACAGTTTCATTGCTTATGTGAAAGTAATAGACAATGATGACGGACAAAATGGAGATGTCACTTGTCATCTTCATCATGATAAATTTCAGCTTCAGAATTTAGGTACAAAGAAATATGAAGTGACACTGAAAAATCCTCTTGACAGAGAGAAAGAAGAGCACCATGATGTTGTGATCAGTTGTCAAGATAAAGGCTCTCCTCCTCTTCATAGTAACAGCAAATTCTCCATTCAAGTGATGGACATCAATGATGTAAGGCCACAATTTACAAAAGACACATTTAAATTCTTCATTGATGAGAATCAAAACTCAAGAATTACTCTTGGCTACATCAATGCCACTGATCCAGACTTGAGAGATGGAGGAAAGCTCACATATTCTCTCATCACCAATAACAACAAACACTTCTTACCTTTCAAAATAACCACAAATGGATTACTATCAGCAATTATGTCTCTTGATCATGAGTTTCAACATACTTATCACTTCAAGGTGTTTGTGAAAGACAATGGAACACCATCTCTCAATAACACAGTCAATGTGATTGTTGAGGTCACTGATAAAAATGATAATGCTCCATATTTTACATTTCCCAGTGTTAAACCTTACAATCTACATGTCACATATTACCCTGATGCCAGAAACAAGAACATCACACAAATAAAGGCAGCCGACAGTGATAGTCAAGAGAATGCATTTCTAAAATATCAAATAATCAGAGGCAATGACAAACAGATGTTCACCATCAACCAGTACACTGGTTTCCTAGCTTTCAATAGACAACTCAGCCAACAAAATGCTGGCTCCTATCAGCTTGACATTCTTGTCAAGGATAGTGGTAGGCCAGTTCTATCAGCAACAACTACTCTCTTTTTAACACTCACTATCAGCAACAACACATCAGAAATGTTAAATGTTGTTCAGCTTCACACTGAAGAGAAGGTGCATCTTAATCTCGTCATTATTATTACAGTCATAGCAGTCACAATAGCTGTCTTCATTACAGCTTCATTATCAATCTGCATCATTCGATGTAATGGTCAGTCAAATGTGGCCTATGCCCAAGCACTTGATCCTTCTAATAGATATGTTGGGGAACAGAGACAACTTATTGCTCCTTCTTACCCAGGAAACACTTGGCCTCATCCTGCTCAGCCATTACCAATAAACCAAGATCCATCTACAAATACTCACATGACAACATCAAGACAATCAACTTCTGCAGATAGAATTCCACAGAAATTACAACCACCAAATGATCTTCCATCACAAGTAAGTCCATTAAATTATTATTTTTAAAAAGATTGTACAGAAGATCTCAACTAATTTATATATTTATTTTACACTAGCTGTACCCTGCCACGCGTTGCTGTGGCTCAAATTGGCGCAATGGAAAAAGTTCCAAAATGAGAAAAAGCATGTTTCTTATAGGTTTAATTTTCCATTTTCCATGGGTACACAGTTTTTGTTGTTTCATTTTCTTAGCTGATATAGAGATTTTCCAGTTTGGTGACTCTTGAATACGTAATATAAATTGTCCATGTGAAAAAACAGTCAGTGTGTAACTGTAAGGCCCACAATTGTAAAGATTGTTCCCTGTGCTTTGTTGATGGTTATTGCAAATGACAATAGAATTGGAAAGTTCAATTTCCTAAAGTGTAATGATGTATCCGGTGGAATCATAGGAATGCATGGAATGAAGATATATTCATCTGTGAAAGGTCCTGTTAAGATTGTTGTTTCTATGATATTGTTTGTTAATTTTTTTTTTACTGCAAGCTTTGTGCCATTGCAAAGCTTGGATTCGTTTATATTTCACAACATGATAATTAGTACACCAAATTTCAGTTGCAATACATGCGGTGGCATCCCTGGCAAATATAGCTGTTGGATAATTAACCACTTTATCTGCTTTCACAACAGTGTCGATGGATTTGTATTTGACTACCTCACTTGGAATTTTACATTGAATAATAGCGTTAAGTTCATGGGCATCTTTGTATTGACCTGCAAGAATAGCTCATTCACTCAGTCAAATGGAATTCTTATAATTTGAATATCTGCAAAAACATTTTAAACTAACTATTCTTTTGATGAAATAAAATTACAGAAATTACAGAAGTTAAAAGTCAAAGAATTTTGCCCTTAACTCTGATCAGCTGGCACTTTTTCGTACCCAATTTCCCACAAGAGATGCAAAAGTTTTTGTGCAGATCGAACAGTCGGCAACTGGACATGCATATTTTGAGTTAAGTTTAATAGCTTCACATGGAACAAAAAAGTAGAGTATTTGAGGCAAGCATTTATTTCATCTGCTGGTGTTGATTGAAGAATAACAGGTAACATTTGTCTGAAATCTCCTGCAAGCAATATTACTGCATTCCCAAATGGTCTGACATTGCCACGCAAATCTTGCAAGGATCGACCAAGAGCCTCAAGTGATTTTTTGCGTACCATTGTGTATTGATCCTAAATAATAAGTTTGCATTTCTGCAATATTTTTCCCCATATTGGATGTTTTGGAGATGTCGAAGATGAGATTTTTGAAAAATTGAATGTTTTAAAGTAGAATAAATAATTCTTCTACTTGGCAGCAAGGTCGCAGGTATTCCTCATGCAGCAAGGGCTAAGGCTATGTCATTTTGTTACCAAATGGCTGCCAAAATCAATTTAATTAATAAAGGTTTTACCAGTTACTTCTGGTGCTGTTCAAGGTAGCAGTAATTTCCAAATAACTTCTATTCTCACAGTCAGTAAATTAGGTGACTAAAATAGGATTTATCCATGTTTTGACAATGCCTTATTCACTGTAATTAATTTAGGAGACTAAAATAGGATGAGGGATTAGAGATGGACAGATAGAGAGGAAGATATATAGATAGAAAAGAGAAAGTGAGAGGAAAATAGAGAAAGAGAAGGAGATAGAGAGATAAAGGGATTGATAGATAAACAGAGAGAGGAGGAGAGTTAGAAACAGAGAGGGATGAGTGGGAGGAAAGGAGAGAGATAGAGGGAGTTAGAGAAAGAAAGGGGCTCAAAGAGAGATGGAGAGGGTGATATAGAGAGAAAGATAGATTGAGAGAGGGAAAGGGAGAGATGGATAGAGAGAGATATTGAGAGAGGGGAGAGAAACAGAAGGTGAACTACACTTCACCGTTTTTTTCCTCGTTCAGTAGAGAAGAAATCTTTCGAGACTGAGGCAATTTTAATGTTTTGTTATTATCCAGAGTACTCCTTTTTTTTGGGGAGGGGGCTAGATTTTTATCACATTAGAAACCGACCGGGTTATCTGTACTTTCACTTAACAAATTAATAAAAGAAAAACATATTGTAAAATTTGAATTTAACATGAAAATACTATTTTAAAAAATAGCACGATAACATAAGTGCATAAGTGCCACTTTAGGTACTCCTTGGGCGTTGAGTTCCATGGCGACCAGCATAATTATTTAATGGTCGCTCCCTTACCCCCCCCCCTAGTCAAGGCTAATGCATGCGCACGTAACATTTTTTTTATTTACTGACGTTGGCTTAGTAACTAAACGATTTATTGATAATTTTGTAACCCTTAAACGCATGCCGGAAGATTTTAATTGGTTCATTATTGTTGTAATGAAAAAAAAAAGTTTCATTCAACACAAAACCAAAAACACATATTAATGATAAATGATTTATTATTGCATTCATTGTGAAGCGAGGTGCTCGCTGGGCAAAACAACAAACAGCTCACTTAAAATTAATTTTTCAAAAAACATTAATAAGAAAATAAATATTTAGAAAAATTAATTAAAAACAAATAATCAATGTTATAATAGGTGTGAATTTATTTGCCCTGGGGTACTGCATCACATTCGTGTTATTTTTAGTCCGAAAATAAAGAAGAAGAAATCCTTCCCGACTGGTCAAATGTTTTTGGCGATAAGTTGGGATGAAACGATAAATTAATTTTCTTTAAAAAATTCATTCGGGTAAGGAGCGGTGTGAATAGATCAGAAGAATGTCTTTTCTTTTTTGTGTGGTTTCACCATTGGAAATGGGACAGGGTGTGTCGCGCATGAGCGACAGAGCGTGGCAGTAGCGCATCTTACTCCTCTGGGGTGTGCGACCAAAAAGAGGGCGAGAGACTCCTTGAATTTGGCGCCACGGCTTTTTTTTGTCTTTTTCTTGGAGCTCTCCGGAAACGGTGAATGTTCAATGTCACTGTCAAAATTAGTTCCGGGGTAGACGCTACAATTGAAATTTACTAATTTTTAAATAAAAAAGTAAAAAAAAAAAAGTTAATAAAAAAATAGTTGCTTATGTGCGCATAAAAAACTTTTTTTTTTTTTTTTTTTTTTTTTAAATTAGGTCCACCTTGGAATCTCCCCCCCCCCCCAACCTCCAAATCTTAAGAACAGCTTCCGGAATAAACATCACTTCTGGAGGGGGGGGGGCTAATAAACACCATTGGGGGGGGGATATTTAAAAAAAAAAGTCGATAAAAGTCGTCATTTAAAAAGGAATTTAAAATCAAATGTTTGTAAAAGTGAGAAATTATTAATAAATGTTTAGTAACATTTTTCGGTGCTAATGCAGAGAGTTATGCGCGCTATTTTTTAAATCGTGTTTTTTTTATTATTCCAACCAATCTTATATCGAAAAACAAAAAAAGAAAACTCAAAAAGCAAGCGACAACTTTTTTTTTGGCCTCACATAATAAAGAAAAAATGTGTAAATTAAAAAATTTGGAAGATAAACAAATGAATTATGTTTTTTTTTGTTTTTTTTTTTACTTACTAAACAGAAAATTAAATCTTTCGTCAATTCGTGGCTGTGAAATGAATCGAACCGGAAGTTCAGTTTTATCAACAGAACAGATTCGCAGTAACGGTTAAAAAAATATATTTATTTTATTTAATATTTTAATTTTAATAATTCGTGAGGTAAATTTATTTTAATAACATAAAAACATACCTCGACTCTAAAAATGGGTTGTCTGAAAATTTCAAATAAATTGGTAACGTAGAAATATGGTTTTATTCATTTAGAACGAACCAACTTTACATTTTATATATATAGATTAAAGATAGTAATAAACAAGTAGCATGCAATCAAACTATTTGATTATTTTAATAGTTGTTCATATTTTGCTTAGGTTAAATAAAATTTATAAAATTCTAGGCTTATTTTACTCCTTTGCTTTTATAATATTAATAAATTAAGATGTTATACATCTATATTTTTAAATATTATGAAAAATGGCCATTTTATTTATTTACTAGCAAAGATACCCAGGCTTTGCACGGGACTTTGCTGCACATTTGCCTTATGAATAACTTCTCATTCGCGCAAGAAATAAATGTGATATTCGTTCTCACCGTACCCAAAAACCTATAATAGTTGACATTTCAAAGCTGAATGTTGAGGGGTCGGTAAACTAAAATAATACCGATTTATGGTAATAATTATACCATAGTGATGTATGTGATATCATATATGGTAAAAAAAGTTATATTTTATATTAAATAAATTATAAAGAAAATCAGTTTCACAGGCAATTAAACACACTTGCTATGGTATAATTATTATAATAAATCCTGGGCAACACCGATTAAATTTTATAAAAAAAAAAAGAGCAAATAATGCATGGGTGATGGATTTTGCTCACATTGAAAATTGGCCCTGTGTCTGACTAACTCTGCCCTTGTGGGGATGCAAGTAAATCAGGACATTAGTTTTAATTATTTTTTTCTAACTCCATAGCCTCCCTTCCCCCGGGCATCGGCATTGAAAATAAAGAAAAATAAAACTACTAAATACAGTGAAAGAAATGGATAACCCGACAATAACAAATAATAAAAAGGTTACTTAAAAATTAAGAATAAGCAAAAAAAAATTACCTCCGAATTAAAAATAAAAATAATAATTCAGCTTAGAAGAATATTTTGTAATGAAAACAAATCTATTACAGAAAATATTTAATAACGTGCTCTGTTTTAAACAATTTTTGCAAAGAATTAAACTATCACAGTAATTCCCCCTTTGGTTTTCTGGTTTGAAAATTAAATGGTTTCACATTTCAGATAAAATAAGTTAAATCAAATGTAAATTGAAATGAAAATAAACTAAATAATTAAATTTTAAATTATATTTTTAAATAATACAGTTGAAACAAGGCTATTATGTTGAATAAGTAATATCATCGAGCCAATTATTTAAATAGATTTAATTTAATGTGATATGCAAATGACCGTAACTCAATCAATATAGATGTGGTTTGAAGAATGCTATATATAGAAATTACGTATAAAACATAATGTCTCCTTTGACAGAAGTATCCTATCATGGAAATTAATATTTCTGACCTGGAGAGGCGTACACACATATCACCTTTATATTACTTTGAACATGGGGAGTTGTACACAGACACACACACACACACACAAATGCTACTACTTTATATATATATAGAGAGAGATTTTTAAATTTATTTCTTGGATCTATTCTATATTAATAAAATAACAGTTTTGCCCTCCACAAAAAGAAATTTTAACTTTGCAAACATAGACACCATATAAAACTTCAATATGGTTCCACAATTAGCCATTTTCTGATGTAGATTTTGTGATTATTACCAGTGGCTTTTGTTTGTTATCACAAATTATTATATTAATTCTGAAGAGAGTAACTTTCATCCACATGTCATCTTCATAAGTGTAATATAGTAATTTGTCTCTCACTATTTCTTACTAGTCCTCTCCTCAAAGAGAGTGGAAACATTAATACAGTTGCTACATTTTTTTCCTAAAAGCACCATCTGTGTTTGCTTCTTTTGCAACTACATTTAACATTAATTCTTCCGTTTGCATTTCTTAAAATAATGATCACTCCCGCCACAAACTCCGGCCAATTTCATTGCTTGTGTTTCTCAGATTACAGAAATATTAGTTTACGGTTTCTTTTGAATAGTTTAAGACTAAACAATATAGCACATCAGCCAGCACACAAAACAAATTTAACTGTTTCTTTCATTCTCACCAGCTTCATCTAAAATGATCCAAGCCCATTCACAGAGGTAAATACATGATGACTTACTGTTTTATATGCTTGAATCCTATATATAGCCTTTGTTTACATGCATAAATAACGAGTGAGACACAAACACTAATCAACCATTTGCTTCCATTACTTTCTATCTACGGACACCCAGGCAAACCTGAATATACTGCTTTTTCTATTTTGGTTTTCTTATAGATGTAAAACCTTACAAAAGTAATTTTGTGAGGATTATTGCCTGTGGTACACCTCTACTCTGGCAACTGATTCAATGCAATGATTTGTTTCAAACACATTAACAACAAATAAGAAACTTGTAAGATTTTCTCAGTTAACTTAACTTTTAGAGGTAGCTTTTACTCATATGCTTTTCATTGCAGGTACAGAATACTTTTTTATTTTTAACATACTACCCTTCGCCATCTTAGTAATATTATTGTTTCACCATGGCCTGTACTCCGTATGAGTATACAATAAGATGCTCACATAACAATTCTTTTACTTTAGAAATTACATTTAGCTTGGCAGTTTAAATACTTCAAATTCAATTAAAACTAAAAACAATTACAGGTTTGTGTGATTTTTTTTGGCGCTTAACAATTTTTATTTTATTTTTATGTCCATCGCGACAATTTCGCACTTAATGTGCAGAACAGAAAAGTGATTTGAATCATTCAAATGGCAGTTTAAGTTTCAGAGATTTTTTTTTGTACTTTACAATTTTTTTTTTTAATCTTTATGGTCATCACGGCAATTTCCCACTTAACATGTGGAACAGAAAGTGGATTTAAAGCCTTCCTTCAAAACTAACTTCTGTCTGAAATAAAAATTCTTAATTTACACATTTCAGTTATTTCATCTTTTCAAATCTAGCTTTACTTTCCCAACTTTTTTGTTCTTCATTGGTTGTATTTGTAATAGCAGTGGTAGTATTAATACTGTACTCATTAGTAGTATTATTTTTATTCCATCATTAATATTTTGATTATTTTTACTATTTTAAATATTATGGTTACACTCATTCTCATGATTATTATTTGTTTTACAGTTGTTACTGTTGTTGTTTACATTTCATTTTATTAGCTTAATTTCTTATCTTCTAAACCACCTCATAAGGACTCTATCTAGAAGGAATTCTTAATCATTGAAACACACCAGAAACAATGGTTTTAAGATTGATTAATGTGCTTTCCATGCTTTTTTTCCATTCTGTTATATTCATGTGCATTATTTCTTGACAACGAGCAATGTGTAAACAACAAAATAACTCAATGTAAAAGGATTCTCCTACATTAAATTACACCAAAAACCAAGGGTCTTAGGGTTGATTGTCATATTCCTATGCTTACATTTTTTAATTACTTTCCTGTATTGGGGTGGGAGATTTATGTACAATTTTTTCTTTTTGGCATTATGCACATTTTTGTATAGCTTAACTCACCTACCTTTTTCACATTTATTTTTGTTTAGAGATTTTTCCATTCCTTACACAGGCTACCAACCCAACTGTGTGAGTTTCTATTCTAGGTCATTACCAATCACTTCATCAAAACAAAATGAATTTACCACTGTCTATAAGGATTTCTCCTTCATTGCAAGCAAAAGCACCAGAATCAATAGTTTTAGGGTTGATTGAAATATGTCTTCGTAAACATTCCTTATTCATTAATTTTCTTTACTGGGAGGCAAGGAGGTCACGCACATATACAAACTTTTAAAAAAATTAACTAACATATATTTTTACATTTCTATTTATTGTTTCCCAATTGCTTAAAATATTCCTTCAAAAAACATTTCATTCTTTTCCATTATAGTGGGGTGGAAGCACATTCTCTTATATGTTAATTAATGTGCTTTTTAACATTGGTTTCTTGTAGTGGGGACCTCAATTACGATTTCATAAAACAAACTAAACAATATTAGCTCAGTCTATGAAAATGCACTACATAATTATAGTTTTATTTGTTTTTGAGAGGGAAGAGTTCTTTTAATGAATCTGTTCTGGCTTTATGTCATTTTTCCACTGAGCAACACCATTGCACAAGTCTTGCTAGTTTACTAATATTTTATTTTACAGTTGTACTTTGAAAGAGGTATGTGTGGTGTAATTAAGTAATATTTTATTTTTAATTTATCTCAAAATAATTTGTTATCAATAATGATTCAACTACATTTGTTGCTGAATAAAAATACATAATAAAAATCATTTAATTTTATGATAATTAATCATTTGATTTTATTCAAATGTTGTTTAATTTTTCATTAAAAATACATCATTATTATTGATGAAGAAGCTCTTATTAATACTTATCTAAATATCTATTTAGCTAAATTTCTGTGAGTGGGTTAAAAGAAGTTTCTGTTTATCATAATGTTCACTTTTTTGTTATTATTCTATCTAACTAGATGTATGCACAAAATATTTCAATTCCACCTGATTATTTTACCTGGAGATCTGCTGTACCTTCCCAATCAGAAGTTGACTTGAGCTGGAGGGAAGAAAATACTGGAAATACTCAAGGAACATCAGGTAATGTCTAAAATTAAAAAGATTGTAATAATATAAAATATTTATATATGAATATAAACTAAATATATGTAAAAGTCGAAAAGAAATTGAATCTGTCCAGAATGAAACTGTCTAAATGAAAACTGATTCAGATAATTTGGAAAGCAGCAGAAATAATTCATAGTAAATATATTGATTTGATAATCAACAAAGAAATTCTTTCCGTTTACATATGTTGCTGTAATCATGCATATGAAATAATAGAAAGGTTTCAATGTACATAATTATTTGTATATTATTATTAATACTTTACAGATAACTGTGATTAATAATTCTAGATAATTAAAAAAAAAAAACTAAGTAAAAATGTTAATGTGTTTAAAGGTGAAAGCAAGAATTTCTTGGATTATTAAATCTTTTCAGGCAATGCCGATGCACACGTCCAGCTAGTATATTTATAAAAGAATTCTTTTTTTCATATTGCATTTAATTAAATGATTAATATTAATTAGATTAATGAATGAATGTACAATATTTGATATTTCAACATTTTACGATCCATGTTAACTGACATTTTCTCAGCATCTTGCGACGGGTAATGCAAACCCCCAGAAGATGCCAAAACACTTAGCTAATAAGATTGCAGTAGATGACAACTGACAATTACGAATTAAATCTTGCATAAGATTAAAAAAGTTAAATAAATTAGTTTATCCCTTTGTCTCTATATTAATATATTATACCAGTCAAACACCTTTCTTCCACTTTTTCTACTCCTTATTCTTCTTTGTTATCATCTGCACTAACAAGCACAGAAAATTTTTTAGAAGTTTGCAAATTTAAAAGAAAAATTTTTAACCTTGAAAAAAAAAAATTAAAATAAAAACAATACAAGAAATTGTTTTTCTTTTTCATCCTATATATAAAAAAAACTAACCCCAACATAATCGCTGAGATTAGAAAGGAGTACAAAAAAGCAAAAGAATTAAATTCTAAATTTTTTCCTAACATATTTTTCATCATATTTTATATGTTAAACAATTTTTCTTTTTCATAAAAATTATCATACAATGTTTTTAAAATAAAATATGTATATGTTTGAAAGCCAAATTAAAATGTAATATTATGAAAATAAACAAATATTTATTTGTTTAAAATTAATATTTTGGAGATGTACTCTATCCTCAAAATTTCATACATTTTTTTTTTTTTGCCATGATGTTAAATTGAAGAAAAAAAAACAGTTAGTTAAGACTCTGCATGTTGTTATCTACTACAGACAACAAAATGTGGACTCTTTACTAACTGTTTTTTTTTTCAATTTAACATGGCAAGAAAAAAGAAAAAAAATGTATAAAATTCTGAGAATGGAGTATATCTCCAAAATATTAATTTTAAATAAATAAGTATTTGTTTATTTTTATAATATTGTGTTGTAATTTGGCTTTCAAACATATCTCATACATAGATTATTTAAAAATTTAATCAATGCATCTATCACGAAAAACATGGAAATACAATGTTTTTCTGGATTTGAATGTTTTTTCTTACTTTTTCAAGTATAATAATGTGTTCTTAAAAAACACATTTTTCCATAAATTTTCATTATATTTTCTTTGTAACAAATAATAAATTTTTTTTTTCATTAAAATTACCGTACAATGACTATTTTCTTCTCTATTTCAATATTTTTCCTTAATTTAAAAGTTTTATAGCATCTTCGTCCAAAAAATCAAAAAGTTTCTGTTTGGCATCTTTCATCTGTTGATGTAAAATGCCAGAATATGCAATGGGCCACAAACTGCAAAAATATTTAATATTTAAAAAAATTATAATGCTTAACCTTACTGATATTCCCTTTAATGATATTCATTATTTGTTCTTTTAAAAATAGAATATTACATTAAATTCTATATGATTTGATAGAAATATGAGGATATTATATATATATATATATATATATATATATATATATATATATATACTTTTGATGGTTTTCTTTCTAAGAGTTATGGTAATGCTCAATTACAATATTAATTTAGTATGAATTTTTATTCATACTAACATTTTCACTACATATGTATTGGCATGTTGTAGCTAGACTTATTTAGGCTTAGCAATGTCAGGTCAAGTCATTAGGATGAAAAAAGAAAGAATGATTCTAACAGGAGTATTTTAGTAAATATGTGGAAAAATTGACCACGTGAGTTGAATCATTTTAAAATTTAGAAAATAGCTTTACGTTTGATTTTTTTTCCTTTTATTTTATTTTTCTGTTTTTTCTGCTGTACAAATATTTCATTTGGCATTGTAAAGTTGCATATATAATATATATATATATATATAATTATGATAAATATTTTTTTTAAAAATTCATTAAATTTTTTTATATACATTCCATATACACAGTTTATGAATTTTGAAATTATTAAACCTACAAAACTTCAGGATATCTAAGCAAAATTGATATACATATCTACATTTATATATTTCCAGATCGATCTGCCAGGAAATCATCAGTTCAATCAAGCCATGTAAACAAAAGTGATATTTCTGCTCCTTACCCACAATCAAGAAATCTTATAGAAATGAACAATGAACAGACTTCAAACACAAGACCCTTACCTCCAGTACCAATCAAAAACTAATAATCCTAAGACAAGTAAAGTTCAATCACCACACGGACATTTAATTTACTACATCATATTACAGTTGTTTAAATATTCAATGATAGAAACATTTTAGCATTAAGTTCTTTCATAAACAATTAACACACACACACACAGCGTGTGTGTGTGTGTGTGTGTGTGTGTGTGTGTGTGTGTGTGTGTGTGTGTGTGTGTGTGTGTATAAACTACAAATTTCATAATTTACTTGATTTTTATGAGTCAATGTCTACAAATCTGATATTTTATTTCTTAATATCATTTGGAGAGATAGAATTAATGAGAAACGAAACTATCAATTTTTCATTGTCATAACATGACTAATGTTAATTTATAGTTTATTGTATTTTGCAAATTTTCAAAGAAAAAAGTATTCCAATCTACTTCATAGAATTCATAGCCACTTCAATTAATATAAAAAAAAATTAAATATAATTTAAATAGGTTACAAAATCAATCATGATTTCAAGGAATTTATATTTTTCTTTTATTTAACCAAGAAATATTTTAAAATTAAAGACGCATGGATTGGATAGAAAGAAGAATGCAGATCTTACTGGATGAATAACACATTGCATTCTGGGAATAAAAGAAAAATATTGTTAAAAACTAATTTAATTCTTTCTTATTTTTTTCCCCCAGTTAAATCTCAAAATTTACACCTATAATAATTTTTATAAAAATTTAACACATTTTTATATCTGATTCATAAAAAGAACTTATGAATGTGGTTTGGTGCATTTTACATTCCACATGAACAACATCATCTTCTTCCTGATAGATGCAGCCATTACACATACTCTATACTTTTAGGACAACTATTTTGTTGAACATTTAAACTTCAAAATCTTATTTCTGATATTGAACAAGTATTTAACAAGTATCACCTGACAACATATTTAAATTAACATCAAATTGTAGATAATAAAAGGTAAGTAAAATGTTCCTGTATTTACTTTTATTCGATACTTTGTTTTCATTAACAAACGAACTTTCAGGTGACCATCATTCATAAATGATACACATATTTCAGCCTGAAAATTTATATGTTAATTTTCACATTTTTTTGTTGTAATAACTGAAATAGTTTATTTTTCCTGAATTTTTTTTTTATGTATTCATTTAAATATTCTATGCTAAAGATTTCTGTACAGTATTAAAATATTTCTCTGTAACTTTTTCTTCTCCTTTCCTTTAGTTCTAAGACACCATTAAGCAAATCTATTACTCCATCTTACTTCTCATAACTCACATGAATGTTTTTCTACATAAATATATAAAATATACGATTTTTGTGAATATATTATTAAAAGTCTTACATATTTTATTTTTAACTTTAATGCATTTTCATGTGATCTAAATAAATAAGAAATACTGATATATTTTTAAGGATATTTAATGTTTTCAAATTGTATAGATCTACTCAACGATTTCATAATAAATTAATTGTATTTACAAAATGTTGCCTGAAAGCATTTTTATTTTCATTTTTTGTTTTTCTTTTCAATTTTATTAATTTTTTTAAATTATAAAAAATAAAGCCTTCAATAGTTAAATTTTATTTATTATGGTACCAGTTAGTCATTACATTATTAATTAAACTGGTACTGGTCGCGATTTGAGTTCCCTGCCGAACACCATAAAAAAACACTGACTTCTCCTTACGCATGAGCAAAGGACATGTTTTAGTTGCCATAGTAACTAAATGATCATGAATTTTATCGACTTTTTTTCATAAGTTTTACTGTTTATGAATATTGAAATAAATGAAATTACTACACATTTATTAGTAATAATTTTATCGACTTTTTTTAATAGCGTTTTCTATATATATATATATCATATAGCGCGAATCATAAGTGCACTAGCACCCATTTTTTGTTATTAATAAATTTTTAGTAATTTTAAAAAGTCGATAAAATTATAATTAATAAATCTGTAGTAATTTCATTTATTTCAATATTCATAAACAGTACCGATTTTTTTTTTAATAGCATTTTCTTTTTAAATGACGACATTTTACTGTTTTTGTCTCACTTTTATCGACTTTTTTTATACGTTTTACTGTTTATGAAAAACGTATAAAAAAAGTCGATAAAATTATTACTAATAAATGTGTAGTAATTTCATTTATTTCAATATTCATAAACAGTAAAACTTATGAAAAAAAGTCGATAAAATTCATGATCATTTAGTTACTATGGCAACTAAAACATGTCCTTTGCTCATGCGTAAGGAGAAGTCAGTGTTTCTTTATGGTGTTCGGCAGGGAACTCAAATCGCGACCAGTACCAGTTTAATTAATAATGTAATGACTAACTGGTACCATAATAAATAAAATTTAACTATTGAAGGCTTTATTTTTTATAATTTAAAAAAATTAATAAAATTGAAAAGAAAAATGAAAATAAAAATGCTTTCAGGCAACATTTTGTAAATACAATTAATTTATTATGAAATCGTTGAGTAGATCTATACAATTTGAAAACATTAAATATCCTTAAAAATATATCAGTATTTCTTATTTATTTAGATCACATGAAAATGCATTAAAGTTAAAAAAAACACTGACTTCTCCCTACGCATGAGCAAAGGACATGTTTTAGTTGCCATAGTAACTAAATGATCATGAATTTTATCGACTTTTTTAATAAGTTTTACTGTTTATGAATATTGAAATAAATGAAATTACTACACATTTATTAGTAATAATTTTATCGACTTTTTTTAATAGCGTTTTCTATATATATATATATCATATAGCGCGAATCATAAGTGCACTAGCACCCATTTTTTGTTATTAATTAAATTCATCATATTACAAATTTATCAAATGAAGCAGATATCATGTAAATAAGTTCAAGGGAAATAATTCTACATGAATTAATCATTTGGCTCCTCTAAAAACCTGCAATATTTGCAATTGATCTCTATTTCTATCTTCTAAACATATAAAAGCGAAAATGTATGTATGTATGTTCGCTTTTTGTATATGTCTGCAAAAGGATTTTTTTCGGCGGCTTCTCGAGGCCGTCGCTCATTTTAAAAACCTTTTATATCATGTCGAAATCATAATACCTACGAGTTACAAACTGGGGTCACGTGTGTATTTAATTTGCCCGACTTTCGAAAGCTAAATATTCAACATTTTTCGATCGGCGCGTGTAGATTCGCCTTTTTCATATAATAAAAGCGAAACTAATACGAAGATTGTTACATCGTTCTCAGCGTGATTCGCCAGGAACGTCCAAAAGTAATCAGCTTTGATCAATGTGGTTTTTTCCTTATATCAGACAATTGCTATTCAATTTGGACAATCTCCTTTCAGAGGGGAGCTGGTTCTCCCCTCTCCCATCATCTTGGGGAAGCCCAAACTGCCCTGCACTAAATGAAAAAATGATCCCGCAGTGAAACAAAGTAAACAAACATCAAAAAACTGCCCCGTCATCGTAACGCTCCCGCGATGACCTCATTAAGCAGCGACCTGTCAATCAAACCTCGTTGACTTTACTTACTTTAATCGCTTTTACATTAACATTGTTGCCATAGCGCAGGTGTTCAGGCTCAGTCTATAGGCCTCAAGGTTCCGGGTTTGAGCCCACATGCCACCAACCCCCATCTTTTTTTTTTTTAAATCACTATCGTTAAGTTTCCTTTTTGTTCTGATTTACCCCACCCCCCACCCACCAAACACACACACCTACAAATACCTGGGCAGCGCCAGGTACCCCCCGCTAGTTATATATAAAAGGCAAATGAGGTGCGCGCGTTTCTGTATGTGCAACAAAGGCTTTTTTTACGAGAGTTCTTGATGGTGTTACTATGTTTTAGAACTTTTTATATACTCCCTAGATTATAATATCCACGAATTGTGAAGGGACATCGTCTCCAGATTTATTTTGATAGACTTTTATAAAATTCATGCTATTTCATCCTCTTGCATGTTTGTTGGTGTTTTTCATATAAAAGCAAAACTAATCGAAAGCGAAGGCAGCTTCCCAGCTTTTCTACCAGGGACGTCCAGAAAGCAATTAGCTTTGATCACTGTGGGGGAAACCTCTCATATCAGACAATTGCTATTCATTTGGATACTGTCAGAGCTCCCCCTTTTTGTGGGGAGCTGGTTTTCCCCAACAACAGTGGGTGGAAAGCTGAACTTAAGTGCATGATTTCATTTCCAAACTTAAGTGCATGATTTCATTTCCGCACCTGCGTGAACTCATTCGCTTAACTTTTACTTTCTGCATGTCAACTTTTTCATCGCTAAATTTGAACACTTTTCACTTCCTTTCGTGTCATAGCACAGCGGTGAAATCTCACGTTTTCTTTCACTTTCTTTTTCGCCTTCACAAACACCAGGGCAATGCCAGGCGCTCCCGCTAGTACAATATAAAATAGTTATTTTTTTAATACGTAATTTTCTTGTTAAATTCTATCACACCATTAAACTTTGTTATAATAAACTATGTTTATAATAAACTATGTTCATGAAAATCTCAATTAAATAAAACATTTGATCTAAGCTTAATTTTACTACTTATTACATTTTTAGGATTATACAAATCTAGTTTACTAAATAACTTTTTTCCATAAATCATTTTAACAAAACAGTTTTTAGTATTTTTACAAGTATAGATGCAAAATTCTTAAATAAATGTTTAATATACACCTATCAGTAAATGAAATAAAAGAATAGTAAAAATAAAATAATGCATTTTCAGTTTTCAGATTTTTATTTGTATATTTTAGCTAAAAACATTATTTTCTTAGTACATTAGTATAAAATATAATCACAGTTTTGTATTTTAAGAATAGATCTGTATATACAAGGTGTTTGTGAAAAATATACATTCTTTTATTTTAAGACCATTTGAAGTATTTAATAGCAGTTTGTTTTTGTGTACTATTGGAAGTACTAGAGACCATAGATGACTAAAAAGCACCAAAATATTGGAAGAGAGTTAGTTAGATTAAAAAATTCCGAACTTTGAGCTGCAGTTCAATGTTCTTGAGATACTTACAAGCATGTTAAATGTTAATTAGAAAATTGTGACAGAAATGTAGAAGCTAGCAGGAAGGTTGGGAAGTTCTGTTTTTTTTCAGACAAGAATTTCTGCCAGAACCAGCTGCATCAGATATAAAACAACAGGTAGCAAGATTACAGTCCATAGAAGTCATGTGTATCATGAGGATCAAATGTGAGTGTGTTTCCAGTAAATACCACCACATATATTTGAAACGTCATTTCAGCTATATTGAGTTGCTATCCACTTGCCATGCACTGAGTGGCATAGGAGGCTGCATGAAGGCATGTGTGGCAGCATATATGTCTAACATTTGAATCTGAACAAAATAGCTCTTTACCATTTCTTGACATGTTTATTCACAAAAACAACAACACATTATCATACCAAGTTTATTTTAAAAAAAACGACTAATAAGAATGACTACATCCATTACTACTCACACTACCATCAACAAAGGCCTAATAGATATGTACATTAAAACACTACAATGCACAGTCTAGAACATCTCACTAATGAACAGAACAATATAAAAATGACCCTTAAAATTGTAAAGTACCTCCAAAATTTCATTCTTACTGCAAAGAAAAAAAATATTTGCATTCATTACAATACCAAAATAAATTCTTCCACAACTACTACCACCCCCATAATTCTACCTACACTTAGAAATACCACACTCACAAGTAACACCTAAAAAAACATCTTTTCTTCACTTTATCCAAACATGATTTCAGAATATGCAATCCACACCCATCAATATAAAAAGCATACTAAAAAACAAAAAGAGCAGTCCTATGCCTTTTACACATGTGGTCATATACACAAATACCATGCTCTGACTGATTATTAAATAAAAAGTATACAAACATAATGGGCAATTTTGGGACACTTTGCATTCACTTGTTATAAACATGCTCTCTAATAACTGTCATTTTGATAGACAAAAAAGACACAACCATCAAATTCTATATGTCATGAAACAAAGACGCATGATTGAATCCTATCAGATTTCATAATCCAAAAATAACATTCCTCAACAGTTTAATTTTTAAACATCTCTATTATCATTGCTATAAGAATGCTAATGAAACAATTTTTTCTTCATTTTAATAATGAATAAATTTAAGTATCCACCATTTGCTATTTTCCCCTAGATGCCTTTTCCTCCTATCAGCAACTTTTATTCCCTACCCCTCTTCTTGCATGCTTCAGCAACCTTATTTAATGCACAAGGCTCATACTAAACCCACCTGTTATCTACTCTTTGTCTGCCTTATATCTTCTCTCTACCTTCTCCTCTTCTTACATACCAAACCTAATATGTAAGGTAATGTAAAAATGATTATTTAGAGAAGTAGTCAAATGGAGACAATTGTTTTTTTTTATTTATAATTTGATGGTTATGCAAATTAAAATATCAATCTCTATTTTACAGGTAATAAACCGATTATGTTTGTATTGATATACATTCTGCTATGCACGCTACCTGTTTCTCTCAGTATAGACCTAACTTACACTGTGGAGGAAGGAAAAGACCCCGGTGCCTACATTGGAGACATTTCTGCAGATTCTAAGATAATGGAGAACATGTCCTATCAAGACAAGAAACTCATCACATTCAGTCAACTACAAGGAAAAATTGACAGTTCTCAATATTTCAAAGTGTCCAAGAAAACAGGCAAACTCTATGCAACAATTACATTGGATGCAGAAGCAATGTGTAAACGTAATGAACAATGTTTTCAACTCATTGATGTAGCTGTTCGTAAAAGAGGGTCTTCAATGAGGATTTTAGAAATTAAAGTCATCATAAAAGATATCAATGATCACAAACCGGTATTTCCAGACAAGCAAATCAACATTGAATTTGATGAAGATGTTGTTCCGGAAACCAAAATTATAATACAAAATGCAATTGATAAAGATGTTGGAATTTTAAATTCAAAAATTACATATGAGCTTAAAAAGATAAAAAATGAACCATTTTCATTATTTACTACACCAGGAATTGCAGGAAGATTAATGTTAGGAATAAAACTGGAAGAAAGTTTAGATAGAGAAACTAAAGATTCTTATGTTGTACAAGTTGTGGCTAAAGATGCAGGAACTCCTCCAAAACAAAACATACTTAATGTTCATATTTCAGTAATTGATGTTAATGATAATTTTCCAATATTTTCTCAAAAAATTTACAACATTTCAATAAAGAATAAAGAAAGTAAAGTTACACCAATTGCTATTTTATCAGCAACTGATTTGGATTCAGGAAAAAATGGAAGAGTTTCATATTCTTGGAGTCAAGAGACAACAGAGAAAGCAAAATCATATTTTCAATTAATTGAAACAACTGGACAAATCTTCTTGCAGAAAAAATTTAATTCTGGGGAAAAATTTATAAATAATTTGTACATTAAAGCAGAAGATGGGGGAAATCCACCACTAAGTTCTTTTGCAACAGTTAATGTCAATATGATCAAACATGAGAACACTGTGCCGATCATTGATATAAATCTTCCATCATCATTAAATGGAAATACAGTTGAGATTTTGGAGAATGCTAAAGTTAGTATTTTCATTGCTTATGTGAAAGTAATAGACAATGATGACGGACAAAATGGAGATGTCACTTGTCATCTTCATCATGATAAATTTCAGCTTCAGAATTTAGGTACAAAGAAATATGAAGTGACACTGAAAAATCCTCTTGACAGAGAGAAAGAAGAGCACCATGATGTTGTGATCAGTTGTCAAGATAAAGGCTCTCCTCCTCTTCATAGTAACAGCAAATTCTCCATTCAAGTGATGGACATCAATGATGTAAGGCCACAATTTACAAAAGACACATTTAAATTCTTCATTGATGAGAATCAAAACTCGAGAATTACTCTTGGCTACATCAATGCCACTGATCCAGACTTGGGAGATGGAGGAAAACTCACATATTCTCTCATCACCAATAACAACAAACACTTCTTACCTTTCAAAATAACCACAAATGGATTACTATCAGTAATTATGTCTCTTGATCATGAGTTTCAACATACTTATCACTTCAAGGTGTTTGTGAAAGACAATGGAACACCATCTCTCAATAACACAGTCAATGTGATTGTTGAGGTCACTGATAAAAATGATAATGCTCCATACTTTACATTTCCCAGTGTTAAACCTTACAATCTACATGTCACATATTACCCTGATGCCAGAAACAAGAACATCACACAGATAAAGGCAGCCGACAGTGATAGTCAAGAGAATGCATTTCTAAAATATCAAATAATCAGAGGCAATGACAAACAGATGTTCACCATCAACCAGTACACTGGTTTCTTAGCTTTCAATAGACAACTCAGCCAACAAAATGCTGGCTCCTATCAGCTTGACATTCTTGTCAAGGATAGTGGTAGGCCAGTTCTATCAGCAACAACTACTCTCTTTTTAACACTCACTATCAGCAACAACACATCAGAAATGTTAAATGTTGTTCAGCTTCACACTGAAGAGAAGGTGCATCTTAATCTCGTCATTATTATTACAGTCATAGCAGTCACAATAGCTGTCTTCATTACAGCTTCATTATCAATCTGCATCATTCGATGTAATGGTCAGTCAAATGTGGCCTATGCCCAAGCACTTGATCCTTCCAATAGATATGTTGGTGAACAGAGACAACTCATTGCTCCTTCTTACCCAGGAAACACTTGGCCTCATCCTTTACCAATAAACCAAGATCCATCTACAAATACTCCCATGACAAAATCAAGAAGGCAACTAACTTCTGCAGATAGAACTCCACAGAAATCACGACCACCAAATGATACTTCATCACAAGTAAGTAACTTTATATATTTTATTATCATAATAAAGCTATATAAATATTTTTTTTAATTGCAATTATATTTTATATCTTTTTATTAAGATTTCCAGATAATTAACAAATTTCATGAACTGTAAAAGTTTATTAAAGTAAAATGTATACAGTTTAGACTTTGTATCTTTTATAAAAAAATTTGTAAAGAGTATAGAGATTTGATTTTTTAAACAGGAATATATGCATTTTCTATTAATCTATATGTCTATAAAAATGAAATTGTGTGTGTTTGTACATTTCTCTACCAAACTCCATTGTCAATTTTCAATCTACAAACTCGAGATTTAACATAAGGAGTATTGAGATTTGGGAAAATTATTTTAATCGGTTTTTGGCCAGAAATGTGGTTGACAAGGTGTCAAAGTTCAATGATTTGACCATTGAAAACTCTGCCAAACTCTGCCAATTTTGGGTCTAAACACTTGAAATTTTAGATGTAGATTACTTGAACATGGATTTAATTTGATTTGAGCCCAAAGCAATAAATGTTAAGAGGTCAAAATTGGGGTCAAAGTTAAAAAGAATTTGACTTCTGTGGTGTCTACTAAGTTACTCAGCCAATCTTTGGTTTAAACATTTGAAATTTTACATAAAGTGTATTCAAACATAGGGCAAGCTTTTTAATCGGTTTTTGGACGAAAATTTGACTACCAAGGGGTCAAAGTTCAAAAGATTTTTTGCTTATTTTCCAATGTCAAAACCGATTCCTCTAAATATCTAATTTATTTAATTTTTTTTTATAAAACATCTTCCACTGCTTGTAGTAATAATAAAATGATATATATTAATTGATTTAAACTTCTAGTAAGATCAAAATTTCTAGATCACCCTATCCAAATTGTGATTTTATGTTCGAGAAAATACATGCACATTTAAGATGCATTTTTACAGTAATCAGAAAAAATAAAAATTTTATAAAAAAATATTTAGAGATTTATAAAGAATCAGAATCGGAAATTGTATCGGAATCAAGAATTTAGTATGGAATTGGTAATTGTATTGGAATCGTCCCATCACTAATATGCATATAAAGTTATGAACAATGCATAGGGCCTGAGCAAAGCAGGGCTGAACTGCTAGTATATCATAAAATGAAAATTCAACACTTTTATGAAAAAAAATAGGTCTTAAAATAAATATTTTCTAATTTTGATGTTTCATCTACATCTCATTTACATATTTTTCTTTATTAAATAATGACATTTTTTTGTAAAGAAATTTGAAATGTAATATTACAGTATTGTTGTTTATAATTACTTTGTTGTTGTTTATAATTACTTTCATCCTAAACAAGATGCAAGAGGCAACTAAGAATTAGAAGCAAGATTATTAGGCATGCCAAGTGGGGAGTTATTCAGTGAGATGTTTGGTCACTTGGTACAGTTAGTGAGATAAAATGCAAAGAGGAAATCACACGGACAAGCAGTCAAGGAAAGAAAATATTAAAGTAGAAAGCTTTCTGGCACCTGGGGATCTCTATAGTGAAAATGTGGGATTTTGCTGATTGACAACTTGATCAAGAGTGTTCTTGTTGAGGGAGCACAAGTGAAGCAAGTTCGTCAAAACATTTCATTGAAATACTTGTAAAACAAGCATAGAGATGAAACATTGTGGCGATGGGATAGGGGCCAGAGCTTAGTAGATAATGTAGGATTAAATTATATGCTCTTTTCTAGACCCTATCTAAGAGAAAAGAACTAGTAGTTAGCACATCAATACAGCTGCATGCATGGGCAGATAGTAGCCTGGTAGAGTTATAGAATACTGGCAGATAAGAGAAGTAGGGAAAGTCTATGTTCTTTATTGTAGTCTTGGTGATATCTTCAATATATTTGTTCCAGTTCATGCAAATATAAAGGCTGAGCAGTTTGAATGTTGGACTCTCAGAGAGGGTGCTTTTAGCTATGGCAATTAGTGGCTGGAATGATCTCTTATAATTGTTAAAGGAGAGGAACTTTGTTTTAGTAGCATTAGATGTAACCACCTAGTTCCATTCTACTACAGACTGGAGGTGATTTCCTAAGATTCATCCATTACCTTGGATATATGTGCATTTGTTTTGCCCACATGTCGAGAATAGAACATGATGCCATCAGCAATATACCCATTTCAAACACAATTGAATCAGGGAGGTCATTTATGATATTGAAAAATAATAAAGATTCAAGGATTGATCATGGGGCACATCTACATTATGTCATGTTGTTTAGGTATACAACCATTAAAGGCGGCCTGGATTTTATCTCAGAATGATCTGGCTATATTAAATATCCATACAGTGATACTGTAAAAATTAAATCTTATGAAAAGATCTTCATGCAAGACCTTGTCGAAGGCTTTGGATATATTAAGTTCTATTGCTTAGCTTCCCTTGTTTTATCCATTGTATGGTATATGTGTTCAGAGATAACTTTTAGAATATCCACATTAGAATGGGGTTGCCTAAATCTATACTGTTGACCAGAAAGAATCTTAGCATTTATGAGGTGGTGAACTATTTCAAGACAGATTAATGATTCAAAGATTGTAACGAAAAACAGGTGACAAATGGGGCAATAATTCTATGGGTTAATTCTTTCACCAAAATTCTTGAACACAGGAACCAAAGAGGTAATTTTCTAGCTATTAGAGCAGCAGTAATTGGCGAGGTATTTGTTATAGAGTTTGGAGAAGACAGGGGCTAGCTCAGCAAAAAATGTTTTTAATTACTATAACACTGACCAAATCAGGCCCATATGCTTTGTCAGGGTTTTTCATATCTAGACATGGGAAGGAATGATGATCAGATCAAGTGTAGCTTCTGTCTGTAGTAGGAGATTAAAGAGGGCTGATTTATGGAGTCTATATGGAGGTTAAGGCAAACTATTGAGCAAGCAGTTCGGTCTTTTCTTTTGATAGGCAAGCAATATCATGGTGGTCAAAAAGTAGTAGAATTTTTACTTGCCCATCATTTACCATGCTATTAAAAATTTTCAAAATAATCATGAGTTTCTAATTTTTGCAATTCAATGTGTTTTTTGGTCTACTTGGTATCTCTGAATTTGGACATTTTTCACAAAATTTAGCAATAAAAATAAGAAAAAGCTGTGAAATTCAATATAATATGATGTTTTTGTTTTTAAACTCAGAAATAATTTCCCCACTAATTGAAAGTCCAGATTATCGCATATTTGCAGAAGTGCACAGCTATCATTTATTTGTTAAATATTCATCTTATCATCACAAATTGCCAGAAGAAATTTGAAGATTTAATTTGAAGGTTAGATCCATGTAAAAATTTATTATTTTATAACTATGATATTTTAATCTAATCTTGAAAAAATCTGGAAAATCCAACTGATGGCATTAGCCCCAGAAAGTTGGTCACAAAAAAAGAGAGTTACAGAGTACAGTACTAGTGCACTTATTAATCAGTGCTGAAATAATAACATTATTATTTAGAAAGCCATTCTTAACATGGGGAGGGGGAGGATGTTTTGTACTTATTCTGTACTTTAACCTTGCAATTTGATAAAAACAGATATCATAAAACTTTATTTAAACTTGAAAATACTATTAAAAAAATAGCATGGATCAATAAGTGCACTAACACCCAGGGTATTTTAGTATATCAAAATATTTCATATAAGAAGCATGAGTACTAAAGGAAAATTGAGGTATTCTTTTGCTACTTAATAAGAAAAAGAGGGAAAGTCTTTTCCAGGAAAGTCAGTTCAGTTTTTCTACAAAAGATGACAAATTTTCTTGAAAGATGCCAGGAGGTAAACATTTTGTGAACATAGACAACAAAGTCAGCATACAGAAGCATCTCCTCTTTTGTAGTCTTAAAGAACTATATGAAGCATACAAAGAGAGATATCCCAAACACAAAATACATCTTTCCAAATTCTGCAAGCTGCATTCAAAATCATATGTCACTGTATCATTGTCTTATACATAATCTGTTTCTGTTTGCACCCACCCTCAAAACACCAAGTTACTTGTTAGTTGTTTTAAAAACGCAGTAAAAAAGGAAATCTTAAGAAGCATGAGATTAATGAAGATGAGAACAAAACTGCTGAAGTTCTAAAATTTTATATCACCTATAAAAATTTGATAGCTATGATAGTGTGCAATATTATTAATCTCAAGTGTATGATTCATCGTTGTGAAAACTTTACTGAATAGACAACTTTGGAAAAATTTATCTAGAACAAATTTACAAAACTCATAATTTACAAGATATCATACAGTTAGTGAGAAAGTGGCATCAACAGAACAACACTATGGACACACATATCTGATGTGAAATATTTCATTGAGGTACTAATGTACAGTGTTGATAAGATCCTCACACATTCCTTTGTAGCAAAGAATCCAGCATACCATCTAAAACAGAGGAAAGAAGACACAACAGAAACCAAATCATTCTTCTGGACTTTACTAAAAATGATCACTATGTAGTGCAAGATGAAATTCAGAAATGTCACTGAAACATAAACCAGTGCACAATACGTTCTGTGATGATATATTTCAAGAAGTATGGTATATTATATCACCTTTCACAATGCATAATTTCTGATGGAGTATGACCGGTTTTGTTCATGAGCTGTAGAGAATAGTCATGCTTTACAACAAGGAGAATTTGCTCCAGATTAAGTGTTAACTATTTAGTAATAGCTGTACTGGACATTATGAAAACTATAAGACATTTCTGAACCTTAGCCACCACAAAACAGATTTTGATATTGATGTAACCTTTTTGCAACAAGTCATAGGAAATCTCCTTATAACAGTATTGGTTGCACTGTCAAATGCAAGGTTCTTCAGTCCAGTTTGCAGAGACCCGTAAACAATCAAATTTTGTCATTCTATGTTTTTGAGGAATACTGCAAATTCTCTATACTATGAATCACTTTCCAGACTATAGATAAGGAGGTTGCAATAAGAGAAAAAAATAGTGAAAAAGATCGGAAAAGATCTCACATGCAAGTTTTTACATCCATATGGACCATCAAGCACATTTCACTAGCTGCGTGCTGATGATAGAGGGTACATACAGTTAAATAAGGTCATTATGAAAATCCAGCAATCTACAATGTCACCAAATAAAAGAATATACATATTTAATCACTAAAGAGAAAACAAAAAAACCAGAACTATTTCAATAAAGTAAGTTTTTAGATAGGGAATTCTGTGTTGATTTTGATCAATTTTTTGCACATATTTCACAATGCAACTCACAAAACCTTCAAATTTCTTCTGGTAATTTGTAATGATATGGCCAATATTTTGGACTGTCAATGGGTGAATTGTTTCTGGGCTAAAAAAAAACAAAACATCAGTGTTAACTGCAGATCTCAGTTGCTTCTTATTTTTATGTCTAAATTTTGTGAGAAATGTCCAAAATTCAATAAATATCATCAGAATACCACAAAAGTCTAAGATGTTATTTTAATTTTATAAAAGTTTCATTTTATGTCATTTAAAAAAATTCTAAAGATATTTCCTAGAAAGCATCAAAATAATCAGTTTTCAGGCTCTAAACTGCTGGCCCAGATGGTCTCTTAAAAAATGTCACAGCAACACAAAAATAAATTAAAATGCGCATTTCCTTTCATTTTATTACTTTCTAACCATAATTGTTTCATTCATAACTTGATAACTTATGTAGGTAAATTTATAGCTTCAATGGATAGTTTTTAACTTAAAGTACAAATCTCTAAAATGGCCAGATCCAAAATAGGAGATTGCAATGCCCAACAGATGTTCATGAGAAAAAATTTTGAAGAGGCAGAATAGTAGGGCTAAGTAATATGGAATGAAATGTCTTATGAGCCTTGAGCAGTGTAGTTAAGAATAGGTCAAAGAGTGAGGCTTGATGATCCTCTGGGAGGAACATGCATGTTTGTGAAAAAGAATGTGCAATAAAGAAACCATGCATGCTGTTAACATGTACAATTTAAGAAACAAAACTAATATCTATGGTGGAATTAAAATCCTTAAATGCATTGATTTGGACAGTTGTATCTAAAGAGTGCTGCATCCACACAATCAGAAGCATAATTTAGCAGGAGTCTTGGGTCAAAAGAGAATGATAAATGAACTGTAAGTAGTAACACTGTGTTGTAAGGTTAATCTAAAGTATGTGTATATCTGATCATATGATTCTAGACTAGATTCTCAAGTCAAAGGGAGAATCTACAGATATAGATGTAGAGCCTGTGTACATGCTTGTCAGAGTGTTTATGGCAGATTTAGAAGTATTCTGGCATGTCAAAATGATTAGAGCAGATTGAGGAGCGTAGATTAGATTCATAATTGAGAAATATTAGTTGTAAATTAAAACCCATATCAAACAATTTGAAATGTGAATTGTTACAGATATACATGATACCATTTTATTTATAGAATAACAAATAATTATTATAGTTTTCCTAATACTAAAAATTGCCTGAAATATATTTTTTTAATAAATAATTATTGGAATATAAAAATCATAATATTGCTAGTTATCGAAATGCATATAGTCATTTCTAGGATCAAATTAAATAAATTTTTCAGTTCTCAGTAATATTTTGTTTTGCTCTTTCTTACCAGATGTATGCACAAAATGTTTCAATTCCACCTGATTATTTTACATGGAGATCTGCTGTACCTTCTCAATCAGAAGCAGACTTGAGTTATCGAGAAGAGAACACTGGAAATATACAAGGAACATCAGGTAATATTTAAAATAAATAATAATTCAATATGTAAATAATGTAACATAATTAAGCATTATAAAAAGCAAGCAATGAACGTCAGTTAAATAAAAAAGAGAATGCTTCAAGGAATAAAACGAGAAAGAACTATTAAAATAATTAAATAAATCTGTACAATGAAGAGAAAATCTATAAAAAGAAATTGTTACAAATTTAAAAAGTTAATGTTATCTATGGTGAACTTAATGAATAGGCTGGATAACTAATTCTCTTCTATTACTTGTAAAATTATCATTTTTAAAGATAAAAAAAACGAACAAACAAACAAGCAGAACTTTAAATAAGTACCCTGGAAAAAAGAATATAAAACGTCTGACCAAAATTAGAAATAAATGGTCCATTTTAATAATTTAAACTCTGTGCTAGAAGGGAGATAACTCTAAAAGGATTTATTATCTCCCTTTTGAATTATTTATTTATTTATTACTTATAAAATGCAGAAATTTTTAATAATGTAGAAACAATCTGTCATGTCTAATTATATATAAATATTATATTTAGCTAATCTAGGGATGGATGCTCATCCATACTAGTGGTAACCTACTTTATTCATGCCAGTATTATGTTATTGGTTTATATAAGGATTGTGTATATATACACTTAAAATATATATTAAATTGCTCTTTAAAAGTGGTTTCCAAAAACTCTCCTCTAATATTTTCTTGATAAGTCTTTTCAAAAACGTTTTTCTTTCGTATTTAAATTCTATTCATTCATTTTATTTTTATCGTTTATGCTTGGACTCATAATATTTGTATAAAGCTGTAAGGACTTAAAATGGCAGTTCTCAAATATTTTTTTTCTCTGGATTTTTTTTTTTATACAAGATTTCCATTAGCATCAATCACTGTTTGGTCATAGAATAATCTTGGAGACTATATATATATATATATATATATATATTGAAACCTGTTTTCCAAATTGGGCTTCCATGAAAACAATTTGGAAACATCTCCTAAAACTCCCCCTCTCTCTCTCTCTCATAAAAATGAATTAAAAAACATTCAAAATGAACATTTTGATGGGGGAGGTTTATCTGTAGTATGTTTGAGATTACTAATGATGGTAAAACAAAAATATTTCTTCTCAAAAATATGCTTGTAACTTAAATTCTGCACAAGCACAAATAGGAAAAATCAATAAAATTACTAAGAAATGAATACAAGAACAAAATGAAACTACAAATGATAATGCTGGCATGATTAATTTTATAACAAGATGAATACAAAAATAAATTCCTCATGAAAAACTGTTTTTAAATTATTAATTTTACTGAGTTTTTGGTTAAAAAATATATAGATTTATATAAATTAACACAAAAACGTGTGTGGGAGATCTCTTTAATGTGATTTTTTTAGATACAAGTGATCTCTTTGTTGTTGATGTCATAGATGCAAATTGAGTGGCCACTTTTACTTTGATATTTTACATTTTATATCAAGTTTATTTACTACAATACATATTTTAAGTTTCAAATCTTTTCAAAGTGTTTTAATGTGTATTGTTTACTTTAATATGTTTCATAAATAAAGCTTATTTAATACAGTATATTTTTTTAACGTTTCAATGTGTTTTAATGCATATTTTTTTAATTTACGATGTCTCATTAAAAAATAATTGAAAAACATTAAATGAAATTAATCAATAATAAAATAGTAGAATTAAAATCAGTACTGAATCAAAAAGAAAATAATAAATTTTGTATACTGTGGTGATAGATAACAAAATAAGAGTTAAAAACAAGTGTGTGTAATATCTTTCTTTTATAACTTTTAACCTAATTTCAATGTTGTTTTTTTTATAATTAACGACCAGTACGAGTTAAAAAAGTATCCCCTAATTTCCTTCCATACTAATTTGGTTTGTGATGATCCCAAAAAAAATAATATTACAATATTCTTTTTACATAACCATGTTCAGATCACACTGAATCCAATGATTTAAGGATGTTTAGTTTCTGACTTTTAGCTAGTCATCCATCAACTCACCCACACATACAGAATTACAACATTTTTTTATATAATAGAAGATAAAATAAATCTGGTTCTAATAAATTCAGATTTCTGTGAGTGAACACAAACACCACAAGCTTCCCTTTGCCTTTTTTAGAGAGGCAACATATCTTAACTGGTACTATAGTGTCTGTTCTGTTCTACATTAATGAAGGACAAATCCTTCTACACTGAAACAATTTTTTGCATGTTCCTTTGTGGGGAGATGAAATTTCCTCACATTACAAACCGACTTTGTATTTAACGCTGTCCTTGTAAGGGGGCAGGTAAATAGGAAAATTATAATTTAAAATTAAATTGTTTTTTAAATTGAATTACTTCCCTTGAAAATGAATTTTAAATTCAACAGCAGACATTGAATTTTTTTCCACCTATTTGTACATTTTTCAGTAACTTTATATGTAAAAACTATTACTTACACTATGAAAAATGAGCCAAGAAAATTAAAAATGGATAATAAAGAACAGTTATTTCTTAAAATAACCTTTGAAAAGGTTTATGCAAATAACATCCAACATGAGATTTATTGTGAATTTTATATTTTAACTAGACCACCCGTGACCCGTTGTTATATTAGCTGTGGAATTTATGTATGAGTATGACACTTGTGATGTAAAGAAAATAGGGTTTTTTTAAAATAACAGAAACATTTCTATGAAAGTATATTAAAATGAAAAAAGGATATAGATAGATTTCTATGAGTCGTTCTGTCTATTATAATTGATTATTTTGAAAAAAAAAAAAAAATTTACAGTTACTGAATTATAAGTGGTTGGCCATACTTATAGGTAAATGTGCACTGAGCAGATACCATAATATGTATTATAGTTAAATTCAAATTTTGATACATCTGCTTTTTTTTTTTTTTGTTCATTTCTGTATTACGTTTAAGTTATTTTAAACCCCACTCTTCCCATGTTAAATAATAATTTCGAAATAATAACGTTAATATTTCAGTGTGCAGGTCATGTGTGCATGCGCAACCGGATGTTATAAACTGGAAAGTAGGTTACATACATCGTTACAAGGTCATTTGAGTTTTAGAATTATATAGATTAGAGATTTGTTACTTTTCTTTATAAAAACGTGTTAGTAATTAATTTTTAATTCATAAAACACATTTTATATATCTTTAGAATAGTTTTAAAAGTACACTTAGATTTTAATGCTGGCAAATTTTCAATCTTTAATGTGTCTTGTCAGTGAAAGAGAAACTTAACTGCCAAACGGTTTTAATAATATTAATAACCAAGAATCAGTTTTATTATTTGCCCTTGATTTTATTGCTTTCTATCTCCATCTGAAACCACCTTTTATATATTTAGAAATGTTGTTTCACAATTAATGGAGGATCATTTTTACTACCTCATGCACAAAAGTGTGAAAATTTTTTAATTCATGATGTCATTTATGCCTAATTCAGCTCAACACAAAGCCTTTGAAAATGTCTAACATTTTTTTTATATACTTTTTGCCACTCCTTATAAGATGTGCCAATGCAGGATGGGGAAGGGACAAAAGTCCACCAAAAATCCATTATATATAAAAAAACACACATTTTATATTTTATTTAATCATCAATAAAGTTTGACAACATTTTTCGGAAGCTTGTAAATTAAGTGTGTTCTTTTAAAGGTTGCTTAGTGAATTTATGAAAGTTTCATTTTTTTACATCATATTTTGATGTTAATATAATCTATAGAGTTTAGTTTTACTGATAGTTTAAAAATAATAAATAAAGTGTCATTAGTACCAGCAATCGAAAATTAAGTTTTAAAAAAATATTAAAAGAATAATTTTGGGAATTCGAAATTAACCTACAATTTTTTCAATTCTGATTTTCCAAAAAGTTCTGAATTTTCCTATTCCTGATTAATCATTCCAACACTACTATTTATTTGCCTCTATATGAGAGTAAAGTTAGAAATATGGTCGTTTTTAATGTGGAGATATCCAGTTTCCAAAAAAGGTGCACTGAATAGGATATAAAGAAAAATCACATCAGTCAAGGTTTTCTACTATGAGAACAGAACAGATACTGCAATTTAATCCTTAAAAATTTAACATGATGCAAACAGTTTTGATGTGAGGATGGATGTAAAAATATACAGATTTGTTCTATTTATTCATATAGATAATTAATATTTACTGAAAATTTTTGTGATATACATACCAATAGTAACTGTTCTTTATAACTATATTTTATGAATTTAAATTTGCAAAAACTTCAGATTATCTAAGCAAAATATATATGCATATCAATATTTATTTATTTCCAGATCGGTCCTCAAGGAAATCATCAGTTCAATCAGGACATGTAAACAAAAGTGATATTTCTGTTCCTTATCCACAATCCAGAAATCTTATAGAAATGAATAATGAACAGACTTCAAATTCAAGACCTTTGCCTCCAGTACCAAACAAAAACTAATAAACACAAAAAGCATGAATATAGATTAATATCAATCACAACACAAATAATATTAAACTTATATAAATATTCAATAAGAAACATTTCAGTTTTTAGTTTTTCACAGGCTATCAGCAAAACTTACACACACATATTTATACACACATATCCACACATATTTCCTTATTTCATTGTTTTTAAAACAATTTTTACAGACAAAATAATAATTTTTAATATAATTTGTTTGTAGAGAAAAAACTAATGAAAAATGTAATCCTCCACTGTTTAAATTGCACTGTTTAATTTGAAGAGTATATTTTCTTTTGTAATTTAATCATTAATGGTAACATAAAAGTAATATTGAAATGTAAAGATGGATTCAATCAGGATTTCAAAGAATTTGTATTTTTCTTTTATTTAAACAAGGAATATTTGACAATAAAAAATGCATAGCATGGATAGAGAGAAGAATGTAGATTCTACTGAACGAATCACACATTGCATTCTGGGAAGAAAAATAAAAATCTTTTTTTCTAAATTAACAAATTAAATTCTATCATTTTTTTTCATTTGAAATATCAAAATTAAAATAATTTTATAAAAAATAAAAACTTTTATTTATTAATAAAATCAAACATGAATGTGGGTCGCATAGTTTTCATTCCATAACCTCATCTCCTTCTTTGTCTGACATACACAGCCATTACACACACATCATACTTCTTAGGACAACTACTTTGTTGAATATTTCAAATTCAAAAACTTATCTCTTTGAGTGAACATATTTAAGAAGTATAACTGAATGTCACATCTACAATAACAGCAAATTATAAATCATAATAAAGGTAAGTCAAATGTTCCTGCTAATTTTTATGAGATTCTTTGTTTTCCTTAGTACAAAGCACTTTACATACGACCATCAATCACATCTAACATATATCCTCTTTATTGCATTGGAGAATAATTATAGGAATTTTTGTTTTCAGTACCTGAAATTTAAATTATTGAAATATAAGATAGGTTTTCATTTAAATATTTCATACAAAAATTTCTTGATAGTGGGCTACTAACAAAATATCTTATGCACTTTCTTTTCATCCTTTCTTTTTGTTGTATAGTTGCTGTTTCCTTTCATTGTAGAAAATTAACATGTCATTCAGCAAATCTATATTTATCCCATCCAACATATGTATACATTTTATTACTGATATCTATTTTTTCTTAGTATATATATGAAATATATGACATTTAAAAATACATTTTAGAAATATTTGTCTCTTTTAATGGCTGTCCTTAACTTAAATACTTCTTCTCTGTGTCATTTATAAACAATAAGACATAACAATATTAAGAAATATACAACCATTTTCATTTTGATGGTAGCCATTTTTTTATGTTGTTTTATTTTACAGAAATATTTTAAATTTTATTTCATAATAAATGTATGGATTTTATTTTAAATATTTTATAGAACGATTTTCTCTTTTATTAACTATCAATATATATAAAAAAAGACATTTTATTTACTTTTAAGTTTTGCAAAAATATTTGTAATAAAATTTTATAATTAATTTCTTTCTTTTAGATAACATTAAATTGATTTAACTATTTTCATTTTAAATTTTATTTAAATTATACAAATTTCAAAATTAATTTTAAAGTTTAGTTTCAGCAGCAATTTCCCAACAAAAGTGGTGACTATCAAATATATCTATTTTTTAATGAATTCTACATGTCATTTGTCTAAAATTTTTAATTTGAAGAAAATTTCAAATATCTGACATTAAAACTATACTCTGTATTCTTTCAAATACTCCTAATAATTAAAATATAATATACAATCAATTTATTCAGGTTCATTTTTTTTTTTACAACAACCAATTTTGTATTCATCCTGATATATCTAATTTGATTATTATTTCTAAAATTAATATGAATCAGTTCAAGGGAAGTATCTCTTAAATCAGTAAAGAAGTCATCATAACAAGCAATATTTGTCATCGATCTGTGCTATAAGAGATAAAATACATAATCTTCAAAAGATTATATACTACCATTTGGATTTGTGTAGTTTGTACAAAGATTAGTAAAATTATAATCAGCATGTCACCTGACCTAAAATTAACATTTACTATTTAAGATTATAAAAATAACTAAGTCTATTTAGCAATTACTGTTTTAGATGAAACATTTGGAATAATACTGAGTTTTCAGTATTTTTATAGATCAATGCAACCTTCTCAATAAGTGATCAAAGAATACTAAAAATATATTTGCCACTAAATAAAACAAAGATATGTGATGAAAAGGTAGTATTCTTTTAACTAAATCATAAAATTTTCTTATAATACCTGAAAAAACTTTTACATATATATATATATATATATATATATATATATATATATATATATAGATATACGCACAAATAAAATTTTACATATGTATTTTCAGTAAAATTTATTGTATATAAAGACTCAATATTAAATTTTAATACAAAATGTATCATTGAACTAATTGTAAGAAGTTAATATTAGAAAAAGTTTTCTCATTCATGAAGATCACATGTATTATTTCTAATTGTCTATTATATAAAGTTGACAAATACTAAAAGTAAAATAATACTCATCTTTATTTTACAGGTAATAAATAATGTTTGGATTGATATGCATTATCCTGTGTACATTACCTTCTTGCCTTAGTGTAGACTTAACTTACACAGTTGAAGAAGGAAAAAGCCCAGGAACTTACATTGGTGACATTGCTGCAGATTCTAAGATAATGGAGAATATGTCCTACCAAGACAAGAAACTCATCACATTCAGTCAACTACAAGGAAAAGTTGATAGTTCTCAATATTTCAAAGTGTTAAAAAAAACAGGAAAACTTTATGCAACAATCACGTTGGATGCAGAAGCAATGTGTAAACGTAATGAACAATGTTTTCAACTTATTGATGTTGCTATCCGTAAAAGAGGTTCTTCAATGCGAATTTTAGAAATAAAAGTTATTATAAAAGACATAAATGATCATAAACCGGAATTTCCTGATAAACAAATCAACATTGAATTTAATGAGGATGTTGGAATAGGAGCCAAAATAATAATCCCTAATGCAATTGATAAAGATGTTGGAATTTTAAATTCAAAAATTACATATGAGCTTAAAAAGATGAAAAATGAACCATTTTCATTATTTACTACACCAGGAGTTGCAGGAAGATTAATGTTAGGAATAAAACTGGAAGAAAGTTTAGATAGAGAAATTAAAGATTCTTATGTTGTACAAGTTGTGGCAAAAGATGCAGGAACTCCTCCAAAACAAAATATACTAAATGTTCATATTTCAGTCAATGATGTTAATGATAATTTTCCAATATTTTCTGAGAAAATTTACAACATTTCAATAAAGAATGAAGAAAGTAAAGTCACACCAATTGCTATTTTATCAGCAACTGATTTGGATTCAGGAAAAAATGGAAGGGTTTCATATTCTTGGAGTCAAGAGACAACAGAGAAAGCAAAAACATATTTTCAATTAATTGAAACAACTGGACAAATCTTCTTGCAGAAAAAATTTAATTCTGGGGAAAAATTTATAAATAATTTGTACATTAAAGCAGAAGATGGGGGAAATCCACCACTAAGTTCTTTTGCAACAGTTAATGTCAATATGATCAAACATGAGAACACTGTGCCGATCATTGATATAAATCTTCCATCTTCATTAAATGGAAATACAGTTGAGATTTTGGAGAATGCTAAAGTTAGTATTTTCGTTGCTTATGTGAAAGTCATAGACAATGATGAAGGACAAAATGGAGATGTCAGTTGTCATCTTCATCATGATAAATTTCAGCTTCAGAATTTAGGTACAAAGAAATATGAAGTGACACTGAAAAATCCTCTTGACAGAGAGAAAGAAAAGCACCATGATGTTGTGATCAGTTGTCAAGATAAAGGCTCTCCTCCTCTTCATAGTAACAGCAAATTCTCCATTCAAGTGATGGACATCAATGATGTAAGGCCACAATTTACAAAAGACACATTTAAATTCTTCATTGATGAGAATCAAAACTCAAGAATTACTCTTGGCTACATCAATGCCACTGATCCAGACTTGGGAGATGGAGGAAAACTCACATATTCTCTCATCACCAATAACAACAAACACTTCTTACCTTTCAAAATAACCACAAATGGATTACTATCAGCAATTATGTCTCTTGATCATGAGTTTCAACATACTTATCACTTCAAGGTGTTTGTGAAAGACAATGGAACACCATCTCTCAATAACACAGTCAATGTGATTGTTGAGGTCACTGATAAAAATGATAATGCTCCATATTTTACATTTCCCAGTGTTAAACCTTACAATCTACATGTCACATATTACCCTGATGCCAGAAACAAGAACATCACACAGATAAAGGCAGCCGACAGTGATAGTCAAGAGAATGCATTTCTAAAATATCAAATAATCAGAGGCAATGACAAACAAATGTTCACCATCAACCAGTACACTGGTTTCTTAGCTTTCAATAGACAACTCAGCCAACAAAATGCTGGCTCCTATCAGCTTGACATTCTTGTCAAGGATAGTGGTAGGCCAGTTCTATCAGCAACAACTACTCTCTTTTTAACACTCACTATCAGCAACAGCACATCAGAAATGTTAAATGTTGTTCAGCTTCACACTGAAGAGAAGGTGCATCTTAATCTTGTCATTATTATTACAGTCATAGCAGTCACAATAGCTGTCTTCATTACAGCTTCATTATCAATCTGCATCATTCGATGTAATGGTCAGTCAAATGTGGCCTATGCCCAAGCACTTGATCCTTCCAATAGATATGTTGGTGAACAGAGACAACTCATTGCTCCTTCTTACACTGGAAACACTTGGCCTCATCCTTTGCAAATAAACCAAGCACCATCTACAAATACTCCAATGACAACATCAGGGAGACAACTTACTTTGACAGAAAGCATTCCACAGAAATCACAACCTCAAAATGAAATTCCATCACAAGTAAGTACATAAAATTACATATTTATTTTCATATTATCAACTTTAATTTACAATATTAAATGCAAGATCGAGTACAATTTCCATCATCTCTCTTTAAATTATATCATTCTCTTTCAGTAGAAAAAAATTCTAATTTGTTTCATATTTGATTTTGTTATTTATAGTTTTATTACATTGTTTATTTTTCAAGAATAATTTATCAAATAACGTTAATATTTTCTTCATCTCTAAGCTAATGAATATATAAAACAAAATATTTTTAATCTTGCCAGATGTACACACAAAATATCTCAATTCCACCTGATTATTTTACATGGAGATCGGCCATACCTTCCCAATCAGAAGCAGACATGAACTGGAGGGGAGAAAATACCCAAGAAACATCAGGTAATATTTGAATACAAAAATGAGTGAACTAAATAAAGTATGCAGTAAAGGTGTGAATAATACTAAGTATTTATTTATTATGGGGAGATGAGTAACTGTTGATGCCTAAATAAAAATTGAACAGGAATAAAGAATAATTCTATTGAGTGAATAAATAAATAAAAGACGTGAAAGTGACCAGAACTAAGAGGACAGAAACAGCATAACATTAATGTGGGATGTCCTCATGGGTTGATACTTGGACCACTATTATTCCTGATATTAATTAACGACCTTCCTGATAATATTGTGTTTGAGATGAGTATATTTGTTGATGATACAATGCTCTGTACAAGGGAAGAATGGATGTACACAATTCTAATACAATGGCAGAAACGTTAGAAAATAACCTCCAAACCATAGTGGATGGTAACAGTTAATGCTAGTAAGATTAAGCTGCTCTCCTTTACCAATTACAAGATGCCTCTCCAACTATCAATATCTATGACAAATTACACTCTACCTGAGAAATCTTTGTTCACACTCCTCAGCTTAACATTCACGGATAATATGAACTAGAACAAATACATTGAGGACATTGCGAAGGTTGCTAGAAGACTACTCACACCTGAGAGTATCCTGTACCTCTACAAAGCCACCATTCGCCCATGCATGGAGTATTGTTGTCACATTTGAGCTGGTGCATTTATCACTAGTCTCCTCCTCTTGGACAGGGTGTAAAAAGTCTTCAATCTAATAGGTCCTACTTTGTCAATTAAACTCCAATCCCTGTTCCATTGCCGCAATGTTGAATCTCTGTGCCTGTTTTACAAGTATTTTAATGGAATGTGCTCTGATGAACCCGTTGCACTAGTGTCCCCTCAGCATACATATCCCCAATAAACCCGATTAGCAACAAAATCACACCACTTCACTGCTGAGGTCCTTAAATACCAGAAAGCTTTCTACTTTAATAGTTTCTTCCAGTGAACAGCTAAAGTTTGGAATTCCTTTCCTACTATCTGCTTTTCTGACTGTACTGATATGCAGAAGTTTAAATATAGCATAAACCAACATTTTGTTAATCTTTCCTAGGCATGGTCCCAAATAGTAGCCCCTTACATCCAAGTGGTAATATGCCTTATTAGGGGTGAAGATTAATTTTTATAAAGTTGTGAAAGAATTATGGAAGGCTGTTAAATAGGTAATTCTAAAAGACGTTCTGGATTACTTGATAAGAAAAAATGACTCATAATTCATACTTTCCCTTTCTTTCAAAGAATAAGATCAATCATCTAAAAAATAAATGTTTGAAATAATTATGTGAATAATCCTTTGCCAATTGATGAATTCAAATTCTTTCATTTTACATTAAATAAACATATACTTTAACATTATCTCTTTTGTTACTGTTACATATAATAATAAGTTTACAAAACACATGTAGCTGTATGTCAACCTTAAAATTTATTGATCTTCCTTTTAATATTGTTTATGGTTTCTAGCTTCTGCAAAGATTAAAATCAAATTAAACATCATTATTTGTAATGAGAAGTGACATGGTAAGTGATTAGAGTTTGATGCAACAGATTGAAATTCTATAAGGGCTGCTGCATTTTTTTCACTTTGGAGAAACTATGCACCATATACATCCTCTTTCCAGCTATGAATTATATAGTCGAGTAGATTAGATTCTTAAAACCTTGTTTGTGCAACTATTATACGAGAAAGGAAACTCTGAAATAACACAAGTTTTTTTTTTTTATTGCAACATTGTTTGCAGTCATCCTAGGTCTCTCTTTGCTATTGTTGGTTTAGGGAAGGTGTGGTTAGCGATTTTGCATATACAACCATTTGTATACTTATAGGAGCTATCCATTACCTCTTGAAATTCAAAAGAAGTCTAAAACGCACATAAATATATACAAATATATATTTATACACACTCACACAAAAAACATAATTGACATTTTTAACCTGCATAAATCTACTTTTATATGATATTGTAATCAAGTATCTCAAAGTTTTCTCTGATTATCATAAAAACATTTTATAAACAGATCTATTTCTTAGAAACGTTCTGCTCTTTAAAGTCATATAAATAAAATTAATATATACATATTTATTTTTTTCAGACCGTTCTTCCAGAAAATCATCAGTTCAATTAGGGCATGTAAACAAAAGTGATATTTCTGCTCCTTATCCACAATCAAGGAATCTTATAGAAATGAATAATGAACAGACTACAAACACAAGACCCTTGCCTCCAGTACCGAACAAAAATCAATAATTACTAGAACAAAAATAGGTGTAGATTATTGTAAAAAGAAAGCTGTTTTTACATTAAACACTACACTCACACGAAATATGCATAAATATTCACTAGCAATAAAAAGTTCTCTTTAGTTTCTCAACATATGAAACAAGGTATGATTTATTTGTTTCAAAATTGCTATTTTAGGTTATTTAATACCAATGTACAAAACCTATTTGAAATATTTCATTGTATATGATTCATTGAACAGAAGTTGCTATTTTACCATAACTAGAAGAGATATTATAAGTTCATATCTTTCTCAATAGTATTAGTGTGTAAATGATTGCAAGAGGTATTTAAGGATTTGAACTCTCCATATTCAATCCCATAGTCTACAACAATATCCATTAGACTAATCATGCACTACAATATTATACATTATTGGTAAGAAGGATAACAAAAATTTTATAATTAAGGGATAGACTTAATATCCAATATTGTTATATATAAAAAAAATATGATTATTAATAATAATGATAATAATAATAATAACTTAGACTCCAGGAAAATCACCTATTGATAATGACTTAAATGAGAATTCTTAGTGAATAAATAATAATAAATTGTCAGTGAGAACTCAATGGTAAATAGCAGTTGTGCAAATGCAAAGTGAATTGCAATGGTAATCAAAAATAAAAAAAATTACTGGAAATCTTCTGAGGCACCTTGCTGTTACTCAGATCACAGGGAACACCACCTGGTTTTGTCAATGAGAAATCACTGGTGATAATGTGTGAGAACTTCTCATGAGTACAAAATATTATTATTAATAATAATAATATTAATGATGATAATAGAACTTTTTGCAGAGATTCAATATTTTACAAAATAATCATAATTTGGCCAATATGAATATATGAATTGTATATTTTCTTTGTAATTAAAAAAAAAATAACATTTAATCTTGTTCATAGAATTCATTATCCTGAAGGATGATTTTAAACACAATGTCAAATGTAAATGTCAATTTATATCTGATACAACATGAATAAGAACAGGCAGGAATTTATCTTTTTTTTTTCTATTCTATAAGAACTATTTAATTAGGTACACAGTATGGATAGAAAGAAAGAAGTAGATCTAATTGGATGAATAACATATTCACTATGACATTGCATTGTGGGAACAAAGTAAACAACTAGATTTCTTTGAAAAGAAATTAAACAAATTATAACTCCATTAAAATATTTTATTAAAAATATCAAAATTAAAGTTTATGACAATATTGATAAGAAATACAAAAACAACAAATTTAAAAATGCGAGTTAGTATTTTTACATTTCATAATTATCAACCTTTCTCGTCCCCATTATCCTCTTCTAATGCACATAGCCATGTTACACACACCATACTTTTTAGGATAACTACTTTGTCACATTCATAAACCCATCCTCAGTTCAAATTTATATCTTTCTTTCTAGACATAGAATATAATAAACTATTTCTGGAAAATACTTCTAAAAATTAACAATATTGTGAATTATAACAAAGGTAAGAACAACTTTTCTATTTTTCTTATTTATTTGAAGGCTTAATTCTTCGTTTCTTTCAAGTCACTGCATAATACAATGTATTCTTACATGTACTTTGTTCTTAATAATATGGTATATTTTCAAACTTGAATGTTTTTTTAATTACAAAATATCGACTGAATTTAGAAATGTAGAACTATAAAATGGTTTCTTTTCATTTTATACATAATCAAAATTATTACACAACATTTCCTATTTAATATTTTATCTGATTTCATTCAGTTATAAGGTGCCATTGCACATCAATACTCGCAGTACTTAACACAACAGTGTTTTATTATTCACTGAAATACTTTTTTATAGGTATAAATAATATATATATATATATATATATATATATATAATATATATATAATATATATATATATTATTCAAAACATGCAGACATTTTTACATAAATATTTTAATCCTAGTTTTATCATTTTGCCATAAAGAATTACATTGAAAAATATCAGCTTGAAATACTGAAAAGGCTATTTTACAACTAGCAGTGAATTTCACAATATTTTATCGCTCCAAAATAAAATATAATACAATTTAATACTATAAAAATATATCTTATTATTTTAAAATAATCAAAATATATGATTAATAGATAATATTGTATTATGAATTTTTAACAAGTGTATATATATATAAAAAAATTATATAAATCTTTTTATGATTATACAAAAATTTACTAACGAAAATGCTAAAAATAAGATAATAATCTAATTTTCTGATATGGTAATATTTATCATTGGTTAAAATAACATTTTTTTGACAAATAAAAATGGCTGCTTAAGATTTTCTTTTTAAAAACAAAACAAAAAAACTGGTCTTTAAAAATCTTTTTATAGTTTTATTAATAAAGACTTTAATGATAGATGAATTGGAGAACTGATTAAAAAATTTTAATATGCTAATTAATCTATATATAATTTGATTTTTGTTAGAAAAGAACCATTAATGAAATGAAATTAAAATCATAAATAAAAACAAGGAAAATTACTCCAGCACAATAAATGAACAGTAAATATTAAAAAGGGTGACAACAGATTTTTACCATGAAAATAATATCTGCTTAATAATTTAAAATTCATACTTAAAATAAGTTTTATTCATTTACACTTGTTTGTAGTAGATATTAAATATAGAAATTGAGAAGAATAAAATATAAGAACATAAAATCAAGTGTTTATTCATTAAATGCTTAGAAAGTATTTTTTTTTTTTTACAAGGTGGTCACCACTTATCAAGGCCCGGAAGCCACTCAGGGATAAGGGTTATTGCATGTACAGTACATTAGTGTTGAGATTTAATAAAGTGTCTACTTAAGGGGGCAGTTCATCAGGAATTTGTTTACGTTGGATTTGAAGACATCCAGGATGTAGTCAGGTGGGAAGCAAGCAGACGGAACAGAATTCCACAGGCGTGCAGTTCTAAGAAAGAAGCTTTGTTCATGGAATCTACGTTTTGATTTAGGCACAGATAAAGAGTGGGGAAAATTTTGGACAGTGGTTTCAGCTAGACGGGTGTTTTTCATAAAAGATTGGCGAGGGGGAACCAGAGATTGGAGCTCAGACGAGCACCTGCTATGGAAATAACGATAAAACAAAGATAGGCTCGCAACATCTCTTCTGTGGGAGAGAGGTTGCAGGAAAGAGAAAAGTGCATCTCCCACTAAGCCACAAAGTCTATTTTGTACTCTGTCAAGGCAGGATAGGCTGTTTTTAGCAGCTCCTGTCCAGATATGGCAGCAGTATTCCATCCTTGGACGTACTTGGCTTTTATATACATAGAGAATTGCATCAGTAGTGAGATATCTTCTGGAGCGGTAGAAGGATCCCACCATCTTTCCAGCGACCTTGGTAATAGACTTGATGTACATGTTCCATTTCAGATCAGGAGTAAAGGTCAAGCTCAGAAGCTTGTCAAAACATGGGGCTTCTCCTAGACGAGAGCCATCCATCCATCAAGAGATTTGCTAATCCTACGGAAACCATATTGCGTGTCACTAAGAAGTTTATTTCTGCTGAATTATTATGTTTTTTACAATTTTCAATCTTCATATTTTAATTTGAAATTTATTTGAGGCTGAATATTAACAACTGATTTTACTTTTATATTTTCCAAAAGAAACAAAATAAAATTATCTTGAAACAAAAGTATTTTGTTTTTCATATTATATTAGCGGGGATACCTGGCATTGCCCGGGTGTTTGGAGGTATAAAAGAAAAAAAAAGTTTTAGTAAGTAGATAGGCTCGAACCTGAACCCTTAAGGTTAATAGACTGATGACTTACCCGCCACGCTACGATGGCAGAGAACTGAGAATGTGTGAAATAAAAGTATTAAAAAGTGATGTGACAGGTGCGTGTTTAATGAGGTCAAACATAACGCCACAGGGAATGAAACGTTCATCAACGCACAAGTGGCAGGTGCGTGCTGAATTTAATTCCACACTTAATTTTAAATGCAGGATAGTTCTTTTGGGCTTGTTTTTTACCCAACTTTGTCTCGTTTTGTTTCCTCAATATGTTGGAGAAAACTAGCTCCCCCTTCATTAGGGGAGTGTCTAAATGAAAACAATTGTCTGATATGACAGTGAAAACCGACATCCAAACGTCCATTGCTTTCTGGACACTCCCAGCCCATAGGCCGAGGACTGTTTGTATTTAGTTTCACATCAGTTTCGCTTTTATACGAAAAAGCCCAAGCAACACGCGAGAAGCCGAAATAGCAATAATTTTGTAAAAGTCAACATAAATAAATCTAGCCACGACGCACGTTCACAATTCGTACATATTATGATCTACGAGATATATAAGAAGTTCTAATCAATAGTAACCCTCCCCCACCCCCGAGAACTCTAGCGAAAAAAGCCTTTCTTGGACATACAAAAACTTGTGCACCCGTTTTGCCTTTTATATATATATAGATTGTTTTGATCCATACAGAATTTGAATCAGATAGAAATAGATTAATCCAGACTACAAGAAATATGCATTATTGACATTACCACAATTAAATCTAGATAATAGTTTATAATAATGTATATTGATAGTTATAAAAAGGGGATAGAATTTGAGTAATAAAAGGTGCTTGTATAGAATAAGATTTAAAATAAATGCATTTTAGGTCAGAACACTTATGTATCATGTTTAAATTTGTAAAGATTCCAAAAATTATGAAAATGATTGAGTTGAAAAATAATTACAAGTAAAAATAAAATTTATCGATTATAGAGATTTATAATATTTATTACTGTTGAAGAGTATCTAATAAAATAGGAACAATTATTCTTTTTCTGGAAAAAAAAAACACATTATAGCTTTACAAATGCAGACAGCACATATACATTCAATATGGTCAGACTACTAGCCAATACTTGTATATTTTTTACATATTACTGTTTGCTTTTATTCAGTACAATCACTTCCTCTTTTTGTTTTGGCAAGATTCACTCTCCCGAACATGCAATATTTAGAGTTGGTAGCACCACAGTTTCTCTCTCGGGGTTATTGACCTCTTTAAAAACTGTTCCTGCAGAAAATGTTAACCGCTGAATAGCTATTGCTTACGTCGTCATAACGTTCACACAAAATGTTAACTCTACGACTTCCACTTGATGCCATTAAGTGCAGGCACCTGTCAATTCTCTTTTTACTTAAATAAATTCAAAGGTCTTTCAGTAACTCATTCTTGCTGGCCGAGCGGTTAACGTGTTATGTTTTTTTCACATTTTATTTTCCAACTTCACCTCAGGGCTTCAGGTTCAATCCTACCTAGTTACTAAAACTTTTTAACCCCCCCCCCCCTCCGTGTTTCTTTTTGATTTAAGAGCACACACACCTCGAAACACCCGGGCAATGCCGGGTACCCTTGCTAGTGATGAATAAAAGATACATTACTAAGCTCAAATTACCCTAACCAGGCAGCTTTATGAACTACTTTATGAAGTCAGCTTGACAAAGAAAAACCGGTTTGGGCACATATCACCAGGGATTGATCCTTGTTTAACACTGTTTTCTTATAATTTAACAAAACAAAACAAAAATAAAAAAATTACCATAGATGATTATGCCTTATTGATTCAATTTTAAGATTTTTATAATTACTAGCAGTTCAGCCCGGCTTTGCTCGGGCCCTATCTACTGTTCATAACTTGCCCTACGTGTGTATACACTTTATGTAAGATTTCAAATGTTTAGACTAAAATTTGTCTGAGTAATTTCGTAGAGACTGCAGAGGTCAATTTTTTTTTTAACTTTGATCCAAATTTTGACCCCTTAACATTTATTACTTTGGTCCCAAATCAAAAATACAAAGTTTTACCCATGTCCAAGTTACCTACATCTAAAATTTCAAATTTTTAGACCCAAAATTGGCAGAGGAATTTGGTAGAATCTGCAAAGATCAACTCTTTAAACTTTGACCTTTTGGCAGCCAAATTTTTGGACCAAAACAAATTGAAATGCTTGCCACATGTCTGAATACCTGTTATGTATAAATTTCGAATGTTTAGACCCAAAATTGGCTGAATAGTTTGCTAGACACCACAAAGGTCAAATCTTTTGAACTTAGACCCCTTGGCAGCTCAAATTTTCAACCCAAACCGATTAAAGAGCTTATCCTATCTCTGAATACCCTTTATATAAAATTTCAAATGTTTAGACCAGAAATTGGCTAATTTGGAAGAGATCGCAAAGGTAAAATTTTCTTTAACTTTGACCTCTTAAAATTTATTGTGTTGAGCTCAAATCGAATTATAAAGTAACCTACATTTAAAATTTCAAGTGTTTAGACCCAAAATTGATGGAGGAGTTTGATAGAGTTTTCAAAGGTCAAATCATTAAACTTTGACTCAATGACAGCCAAATTTCTGGCCAAAAACCGATTAAAAAGATTTTCTTAAGTCTTAATACTCCTTATGTCAAATTTCGAGTCTCTAGACAGCAAATTGACAGAGTTATTTGGTAGGGAAATGTACACAGGCACACAGACAGACATTTTCACTTTTATAGATATATAGATTACAAAATAAATAAATACAATAGATAAACTTTTTACCTTTAAAGATAGACTATTCCATGTAACTTTATAAATAACTTAAAAAGACTCATATTCTATAAAAACCTCTCTTGAAACAAGTGAGTGTTTTAGTACAATGTTTACTTTATTTTATCATAGACATTAGTAATAACAGATATCATAAAATATTCAAAATGAATACATTTCTAAATTAATAAACATAAAATTTGAAAATTATAAAGAAAAATTTGTTTCACTATTTAAAACAAACTATTTCTAGATGAAAGTATTTTGTTCAGAATTGAAAAAAGCCTATAGCTGTGAGGATTTTTCTTTGGATAAAAATATATATTTTCATGTATTGCTTATTTCCAAAATTAAATGGTTTAAATTTAAAGTTAATACCTATGTAATCTTTTTGCAGACCCTACATCAAACATGTTTGAACATCTATATATTTCCTTATGCATCCTACAAATTTGTCTCAGTGTAGACATTATATACACAGTTGAAGAAGGAAAAGGCCCAGGTACCTACATTGGGGACATTTCAACAGATTCCAAGATAAAGGAGAACATGTCATATAAAGACAAGAAACTCATCACATTCAGTCAACTACAAGGGAAAATTAGTAGTTCTCAATATTTCAGAGTGTCCAAGCAAACAGGCAAACTTTATGCAACAATCACATTGGATGCAGAAGCAATGTGTAAGCGTAATGAACAATGTTTTCAACTTATTGATGTTGCTGTTCGTAAAGGAACTTCTTCAATGAGGATTTTAGAAATCAAAGTTATCATAAAAGATATTAATGATCACAAACCTGAGTTTCCAGATAAACAAGTAAATATTGAATTTTCAGAAAAAGATGCTAAAGGTGTGAAAATATTAATTCCAAATGCATATGATAAAGATATTGGAATACAAAACTCAAAGATTACTTATGAGATTAAAAAGATGAAAAATGAACCTTTTACATTATTTATTACTCCTGGTGTTGAGGGAAGATCAATAATAGCCATAAAACTAGAGGAAAGATTAGACAGAGAAACAAAAGATTCTTATGTCATACAAGTTGTGGCTAAAGATGCTGGATCACCATCAAAACAAAGCTTATTGAATGTTCATATTTCAGTTAAGGACGTGAATGATAATTTTCCAATATTTTCAGAAAAAATGTACAACATTTCAATAAATAATGAAGAAAGTAAAATTACACCAATTGTTATTTTATCAGCAACTGATTTGGATTCAGGAAAAAATGGAAGGGTCTCATATCATTGGAGTCGAGAAACATCTGATATAGCTAAAACTTTCTTTCATTTAATAGAAACAACTGGACAAATGTTTTTGCAGAAAAAAATTGATTCAGAAAGTTTATATAAATTGTATATAAAAGCTGAGGATGGAGGAAATCCATCATTAAGTTCAGTTGCAATAGTTTATGTAAATGTACTCAATCATGAAAACAATGAACCAATTATTGATATAAATCTTCCATCTGCTTTGAATGAAAATACAGTTCAACTTATAGAAAATTCTAAAATTAGCAGTTTTATTGCTTATGTTAAAGTAATAGACAATGATGAAGGACAAAATGGAGATGTTACTTGTCATCTTCATCATGATAAATTTCAGCTTCAGAATTTAGGTACAAAGAAATATGAAGTGACACTGAAAAATCCTCTTGACAGAGAGAAAGAAGAGCACCATGATGTTGTGATCAGTTGTCAAGATAAAGGATCTCCTCCTCTTCATAGTAACAGCAAATTCTCCATTCAAGTGATGGACATCAATGATGTCAGGCCACAATTTACAAAAGACACATTTAAATTCTTCATTGATGAGAATCAAAACTCAAGAATTACTCTTGGCTACATCAATGCCACTGATCCAGACTTGGGAGATGGAGGAAAACTCACATATTCTCTCATCACCAATAACAACAAACACTTCTTACCTTTCAAAATAACCACAAATGGATTACTATCAGCAATTATGTCTCTTGATCATGAGTTTCAACATACTTATCACTTCAAGGTGTTTGTGAAAGACAATGGAACACCATCTCTCAATAACACAGTCAATGTGATTGTTGAGGTCACTGATAAAAATGATAATGCTCCATATTTTACATTTCCCAGTGTTAAACCTTACAATCTACATGTCACATATTACCCTGATGCCAGAAACAAGAACATCACACAGATAAAGGCAGCCGACAGTGATAGTCAAGAGAATGCATTTCTAAAATATCAAATAATCAGAGGCAATGACAAACAGATGTTCACAATCAACCAGTACACTGGTTTCTTAGCTTTCAATAGACAACTCAGCCAACAAAATGCTGGCTCCTATCAGCTTGACATTCTTGTCAAGGATAGTGGTAGGCCAGTTCTATCAGCAACAACTACTCTCTTTTTAACACTCACTATCAGCAACAACACATCAGAAATGTTAAATGTTGTTCAGCTTCACACTGAAGAGAAGGTGCATCTTAATCTCGTCATTATTATTACAGTCATAGCAGTCACAATAGCTGTCTTCATTACGGCTTCATTATCAATCTGCATCATTCGATGTAATGGTCAGTCAAATGTGGCCTATGCCCAAGCACTTGATCCTTCTAATAGATATGTTGGTGAACAGAGACAACTTATTGCTCCTTCTTACCCAGGAAACACTTGGCCTCATTCTATGCAGCCTTTGCAAATAAATCAAGCATCATCTACAAATACTCCTATGACAACATCAAGAAGACAACTGACTTCAGTGGAGGCAGTACCACAGAAATCACAACCACCAAATGATAATCCATCACAAGTGAGTACAAAATATTGTTTGTATTTATTATTTTGATTACAGTTGTAATATAAAAAATGGAAAAAGTAAATTAGCAACTTAATTTATTTAAATTTCTTTTACTTCATGAATGCAGAGTTAAATGTTATACAAATTTTTAATCTTGATCTTTAATTTTTCTAAAAAAGCAAATAAATTTTGAAAATACTTTAAATATACATTGATAAAATAAAAAGATGCTGTGTTTATCACTACTATTTTTTTATCTTTGCAGATGTATGCACAAAATGTGTCAATTCCCCCTGATTATTTTACCTGGAGATCTGCCGTACCTTCTCAATCAGATGCAGATTTGAACTGGAGAGAAGAGTGTGCTGGAAATCCCCAAGGAACATCAGGTAATATCTGCAGACAAATATTGTATTAAATGAAATGTACAATAAAGGAGTAATAATGCAAAGCAGTTATAATGGGTGTTTTTCTTTTTTTTTTTTAGAGATGGTGAACATTAAATTAAAATAAATTACAGGAAAATATTTTTATTATACAAATATGTGGTTTTTCCAAAGATAAATTATTGGCATTTATAATTTAAATACAATTTTGAGCATATGACCCCTGCACATATGGCATAATCTACAAGTCCTATTTTCACAAACTTTACATAAAATTAGACCGTATTTTCATGATAATGCATTAAATGTTGTCTTCCAAGTGGGATATTGTGTCTAGTTTATCAACATAGACATGGGAGTTTACATATCCTAAAAGAAAATAACCTAATGGGCTTAAATAGCACAAACAACTCCATTTCATAGTGTCAAAACAAGATGAAATCAAAATAATCAATAGTTGCCAAATCTGTAATTAAAGAAAATGAAATTGTCAATTTAAAGTTTGCTGCCACTAAAAAACCTGTATATTATAAAGAGGGAGTTATTTGACAAAGTCTAAATAAAATCTGATGTTACTTAAATATAATATTTAAAAATTTTCATTTTATATATTTCATTTGGTATAAATTTAATGTGAAATAATTATCAAAAAAATTATATAAATATTTAACAAATCAAAACAAAATATTGTAAAAAGATCTTTTACAATTCCTTAAAAGTTATTTTTGGAATTTATATTTTTACAAAACATTTCATTCTCAGCATTCAGATTTTTATAAGAAAGTCTGAATGAACCACTTAAGTTGACTTTAAACATTTTTCATTATTAAATCATTCTCTCTTGATAACCTGAAATTATCTGTATACTGGAATGGATTACCCAACAAAAAAAAGAAAAAAGAAAAACTTTATTATATACAAGTTTACATAGAGATGTAGGCTCCAAAATGGTGTGTATTCTCTTCTGATTACCCAACATTATCTAGAGACCGGAATGAAATATCTCACAAGTTAAAACATCTAAGAAACTTGATTATATACATGTCTGCAAGGTAAGCTGTTTCTTCCAAACAACAATATATTCAGTTAATTGCTCGGTTAATTGTGAGTTTCTGCTCTCATTCCCATAGCAAATATTATTCTCACACCTCGATTTTAAGAACTTAAAAATTATAGGTGGACTTACGATCTAATTAATATATAATCTTCCAATTTTTGATGAACATTTCAATAATTTTTTTCTGTAGAGAAGGTTTTTTTTTGTTTTTTTTTGATCACTCAGATTTTTATTATAAACACAAAATGAATGATGAAAATAAAAATATAAATTGTAAAAGAACTAAGTATATTTTGTTTGACTAGCTAAAAAGATATATTGAAACTCTGTCCTTTTGATACAAAGCTTATATATACACGCATACATGACAGAAAAGACACCCATAGAAACAGTTTTTTTTTTCAATAAACAAATTTAATAACCAATACTTGGTTGACATTCCCTTTTCTGTTTTTGATGCTAGGATCCTTCTAGACATGGCATTGATCAGTTGATGAATATAATTTTGAGGAATTTCTTGCCATGTTTGACACAATAATGCTAAAAGTTCAGGCTTAGAAGATGGCTTCCTTTTCTTTTTGCAAAGGTTCCGGTCTAATATGTCCCAAAGGTTTTTATTTGGGTTCATATTTAGAGACTGACTTGGCCATGAAAGTTTATTAATCCCATTTTGGCTCAACCAATGCTGTGCCGCCATAACAGAGTGATAAGAAGCTCCGTCTTCCATAAATAGGGAGTTAACTTGGTTCATTTCACCACTTAAGAATATTAGTAGAAGTCCTTCATGTAATATTGAAACATATTTAGCAGAATTGATACTTTCTTCGTACTCCACCAGGTTTGAGTGACCATCACTCCAAATTGCACCCTATACCATAATTGAGAAATCTCTATGTTTCAGCCTTGGCTGCAGTCTTTTTAAGTCAAACCCTTGCTGAGGGACCCTCCACACCTATATCCTTCCACTGTCAGGAAATAATGCAAATTGTAACTCATCAGAGAAAATGACATTGATCCAAAAGGTTATAGGTCTCTTCACCATCTCGCGAGCTCAATCTTTTCTGCGCTTGATATTGGCAGGACAAAGAAGAGGTTTCCTTCTCGCAGCTCCACCATAGTAGCCCAACTTAGGAAGATACCTTCAGTAGACAACTGTTCTGGGACTGATACCAGCTTGTGTTGCAATGTCAGAGGCTTTGCACTGAGGATCCTCTTCAACATTTCTTTTCACAAGATTCTTCCAGAGGGTCTGAGGCGACATGGATGAAGTTTTGTGTGCTTTTTATCTCCTCTTGTGAATTATATGATCAGTCTATTAACAGGGGAAAGGAGTATTGAGAGATTTCCTGCTATTTTACGTTGACTGAGACCACCTTCATATTGACTCACGATTCACCTTTGCAGAAATTCTGATAGTTCTGATGCTCCTTTGGTTTGTGACATTCTTCAATGTTGTTATATGCAATATATATGATACTTTAAGTTATTTCAGCACTATTCTTATCTGTAAATATAAATAAGCATATAGAAATCTTAGGAAAAATATTTATCTAGTGTCTATTCTGTCATGTCTGTGTATATATATATATTTATATGTACTATTATATAAAGGAATTTTGTGTATGTGTGAGAGAGAGAGTTCTCTATGGACTCCTAAAAGGCTGCGCCAATTTTTTAAAATTTCACACAGATGTACTATATGTGCCTGGTAATGTCCTTTTTTATTAGAATGTCTTTGATAAATATTGATAATCAAAAAGATAATAAAAATCCAATGAAAGAAAGAACAGGCGATTTTGACTAAAGTTAACACCTTATACAACCTAATATCACCAGTGCATTTTATTACTGTACAACCAGAAAGGCCAAGCATATGAAATCAACAAGATGCTCTTTGATATGACGGGGCCAGCGGCGGGGTGGGTGGATTGGGTTTGAAACAAATGTGTTTGTTTAGAGCACAATACTTGATTTTTGCATTTTAAACCATTATATAAAAACAATTCTATAAAATCAACAGTTGGTTCTTCACAGTGCAATACAAACTACAATGTATCGTGGACTAAGTCACTGCGAGGAAGCATGTGAAGTTTCCTCTCGGTGCATCAGGTAATTAATCGAGTCAATTGAAAAATGGGTGATTTCACTGATTTCGATGACAATAAAATATGGAATGGTGAAACATTGGCTGATACTCATTCAATCTTGGGTAAACATTGCATCTCTCTGCTAGTGTATATATATATATATATATATATATATATATATATATATATATATATATATATATATATATATATATATAAATTCTTCTTCGGGCCAAGATCACAGTGTAGTATCTGTTCTGATGCTACACTTCATCTTTTCTGTTCTCGATCAGTGGAGGAGAAATCCTTCATGACTGAGATAATTTTTATTTTTGTTCCTATCCAGAGTGCCCCTTTTTGGGGAGCTGGATTTTCCCCACATTAAAAACAAACCTTGGGTCTAACTCTACCTTTGTTGGGAGGCAAGTAAATAGGAACATAAATAATCTGACATGATTACCTACATCTACATATATGTATATGCATAAACTTCTCTATTCCTGTATTGATTTCAATATGTATATTATATCTTTTCTTTTTCTCAGCTTTATAACCTTGAAATTACTATTCTAAAAGTATATGTGGAATAATACATATATCTTAATATTATATATATATATATTAATAAAAATACCTTGCCCTTTTATTGAGCACTCTTAATAACCTCATTAAGTTCATTAGTTATCACTCTTGAATATCTTTAACATATATATATATGATATGAATGCAATGACTTTTAACCTGAGAATGTCCTAGGGGTTGAAATGCAAAAGCCTTTGTTGCCCAGTATTAAATGAGGATCAACGAATGTCCACACTTTTATTGTTATCAAAATCAATAAAATTGTTCATTTGTCAATCAAATCGAGTGATTGTATGCTCTAGTCGGAAACTTAAATTAAAGTTTAAAATGCAAAAGTCAAGTGTTATGGTTCTTCTGCTTGTGCGGTAATAAAACTTTTCAAATGTACTTGCGAAGTTAGATCGTGTTAACTCCGATCAAAATTAAATTGTTCCTTTTCTAATTAAATTTTTTCAATTATCGATTTTTGATACTTAGAGATATTCCAGTACAAAACCTATATACGAACTTCCCAGGAATATAAAGTACACTTGTGTGAAATTTCATAAAAATCAGCTCAGTTAACTAATTCTCTAATATATCTAGCTAAAGAGGGCAGGCTATTTATCAGGTTCTACAATCAAAGTATCTATCAGGTTCTATAATCAAAGTATCTATTTCTGAATTGCCATTGGAAATGAGATTAATTGACTATACCATAAGGAAGCCATGATTAGTAAATTAAAATTAAATTAATATTGGTTTTCTTAGTGCTAAATTAATTAAATAATAAGATTTTAATATTTGCAGGATTACAATTTATATGAATATATCAATTTTAAAATGAACATTCATTTATGTATATTCTTGGTTAAACAAGCAAGTTTATTTACACTGTTTATCATTAACTGAGTAGACGTTCTAGCAAATTTAGTTTCATATATGTTCAATTAAAATATATTTGACAATTTGGCAAATTTAATCTGATTGAATTTAAGTTTTTTTTTTATTATTAATGTTATGAATAACATCTATATTTTATGAATAATTTATTGCCTTTAATTCTGAACCTAAATATGAAAATTTAGAAATATGGCGAAGATTGTATAGAATCAAATATGACGACATATAAATTAAAGTCTCTTTGTAATTCCAAAAGGATACTAAAAAATTCTATAATTAGCAAGATTTTTACTTTTATGACGAAGTGTTTTTCGGCCAAAATTTGTTTTGTTTATTTCAAAAAAATCTCGGAAGGGTCAGTCTACACACACATAAAGTTTGGTGAGTTTAACTTTTATTTTGTGGAAGTTATTCAAATTTAAAGATAGGACCCTTATTTTGGCCCACCCTGTATATGTATGTGTGTATACTATATACCTATGTGTGTTACATATATATGTGTGTATGCTATATACATATATAATACTATGTATAGATTTTCAGTGCTCAATACATGTGTAAAACTTGGTAATAAGGTATGGAAATATATTTATGGCAATAAAGCTACATAGAGATGGCTGCATTTCATCTCACTAGGGAATCGTCAGATAAATTGCATGAAATTTGTGTTACTGATTGTTTTATATATGGTGTTCAGCCACAGGTTTGCAAGAGATGAGGACATGTATGCATTTAAAGAAATTATATGAGAATGATATGATGGCTGTGTAATGTGAGACCTAAAGATAGGCTTAGTTCTAAGCATTATATAGAGATGTGTGCAGAAAAGTAGACTTTGATGGTATAGCCACATTGAAAGAATGGATGCAAGTTCTTAGATTAGTAGATGTAAAACAGTTGAGGTAGCAGATTCAGTTTAAAGGAAAAGTTCCAAAGAAAACATAGACAGAATTGATGAAAATGAATTGAGGTATAGAGACCTGGCCAGAGATGGATTACTTTGGAAATCATTCCTTGATGCCGTTCAATCATCTTAGTATGTAAAATATATGTTAGGATGATTATGATGATACATATGTGTGTATATATGTGTATATATATATATATATATATTTTTTTTCCCCCAGATCGGTCTTCCAGGAAATCATCAGTTCAATCAGGACATGTAAACAAAAGTGATATTTCTGCTCCTTACCCACAATCAAGGAATCTTATAGAAATGAACAATGAACAAACTTCAAATACAAGACCTTTGCCTCCAGTGCCACACAAAAACTAATAAGAAATACAACAAAATTGCTTTCAAATTAAATAATATGCATGCACACACATTTCGATGATAATTTAATCTTCTTAATATAAATATCCATTCATGTGAAATATTTTAATGAGAAGTTTTGTTTGAATATATAATCCTAAACACTTACAATTCATTTTTAAATAGTCATCACTTGGTCAATATAAATTTATAATTTTTACTTTTTCGTATGTAATTTCGATATAAATTTATTGACATGAATGAATACTTAAAAGTAATATTAAAATGTAGAAGTGACTTTAAATTTAAGTAACAAATCTCTCTGGGCTACGAGGAATTTATACTTTTATGATCAAATAAGAAATACATTAAAATTTAGATGTTTGCAAAAATGGATTGAGAGAAGAAATCAGATCTTATAGGAAGAATAATACATTCACTATTACATTGCATTGTGGGAACAAAAGAAATAAAATACTTTTTTTTTTCCAAAGAAATTGAATTAAATTTTTCATTATAAATTTTTATTTCAAAAATAAAAATTAAATATTGTTACAAATAACTTAGAAAAAAATTAACAAAAAATTATCTGAGTGACGATAAACTCCTGAATATGGGTTAGTATTTTTTCACATTCTATATCAACGACCTTAACATCCTCTCCCTCTTCACATGCCACCATTAAACACACACTATACTTTTGAGGACAACTACTTTGTTACGCTTATCTTCAGTTAAAAATTGTATTTTCATCATTGGACACAGTATTCAAAGAGCATAATTGGATAATTCAGCTTATAGCTAACAACTACAGATCACAACAAAGGTAAGAATTTTCATATATTTTTCTCAATGAGATTTTCTGTTTTTTTTTCTTTTTAAGCACAAAATACTTCATAAACGGCCATCATTGACATCTAGCATACACATATGCATTCTCAACATTACATGATTTAAAAAAAAATTTTCATTGTAAAATCTATAAAATTATATTTAATTTTAAAAAGTTATAAGATACTTAATAGGTTTCCATTTAAATATTTCAGAATAAATATATAATTAATGAGGCATTTTTGCACCATTTTTCTTACTCCTTTTATTTAGAGCTGTTCTACTTACATAATGGAACTTCTCATTACTCATACATATATGTTCATAATAGTATATATGTAAATTATATATTATTTAGAAAAAATATATATAAAGTATGTTTATTCATTAGTGGTTATTCTTATAAGTTATATAAATACCTTTTATGTAGCTAATATTTATATTTGTAAACAATAATATCAAGAAATATGTATACTTTTATTTTTGATGGATACATTTTTCCGATGGATAATTTGATGTTTGCCAATTTTGTTAGCCTACTTAATTTATTTAAAGCTTAATTTATAATTTTATTTTGTAAATTTCTATTAAATACATTGTATTTATTTTCAAATTATAAGTAAAATTAGATAATACATTTATCAATAAAAAATTTTCAGATTGTTTAATAATTACTATACATGAAAATGTTTGTTTTGTTTGGCTATATAAGTTAAATTCATCTTATTTGTATAATGAATAATTAATGTTAAATATCAATTTTGTTCTCATAAAACAAAAATAAACGCCTACATCAAGTTTAAAAAATAATCTTAACACAAATTTATCTATAAAAATAATAGATGTTGAAATATATTTAATCATTTTTTTCTTTTAAATTGATAATATAATTTTATTTAAAAAAGTTAACTTGAAAAGAAAAAACTATAAACGCTATTTATGCTTTCAAATATTCTTACTTAAAAATAAGATGGTTAAATTGTACTAAGCTATGCAGATTTCAACAATTAAATTAAATTCATTATGCTATTATATCGAATTTGAAATTGTTTTTAGGTAGTTGGGCAAAAGAGTACCTTGTACTCATTTCTGCTAACATTGGTATAATTTTGCATTTGAAAATTATGAAATGAATACGTTTTTTTCTGTTTGTATTTGTTGTTGTTGTCCTTCTTCTTCTTCTTCTTCTTATTATTATTATTATTAAGATGTTAGTATTCATCAAATAAAGCAGAATTGGTTTGCACAAATTCAAGGGAGGTAACTCCATCACAAATGATATGTAATTCAAAATCAGTCTATTGTCTTGATATATAGCATTGTTGCGAGACTAACGGGTGTGTCTATGTTAATCCCGCAAATTCAAAATAATAAATCAGGTAGTGAATGTTGAATAATAAGAGTGAATAGATGGTGATAAGAATCAAGTGTAAAAAGGAGTTGAAACAATCAAGCAAAGATGACTGAGACGAATGGATAAATTAAATACAAAATTTATTTTTTATAAAAGATTGTAAATGAAAAGAGAAGATACGAAAGTTTCTTCTTGGTCGAAAGTCTCTTTCTCTGACTGAGATAATTCAATGTTTTTCCATGTAATGAAGCCAGTCCTTCAACTGAGGAATAAAAAGATCTATATATGATGAAGTAGCAAAGTCTTGCGACTGAATTAATTGAATGGTTTCTTTTTATGTACTGAAATAATCAAGAAAAGTCCTTCGACTGAATTAATTGAATGTTCTAAATGGGACAAGTAAGAGTTCTTGGTTAGAAATAACCAGTCTTTTTACAAAGAATTAAACCATATAAAAAGTCCACCGCTTACTTAGCGGAGAGATAGAAAAGGGTAATAAAAAGTCCATTAGGGTTGCAAGTCCGTATCCACGTGGAGGAATTAATTGGTGGGCGCGCGCGTGTTTAACGTCCAAACGTGGACGGGTCGATGTTGATGTTTACGCCATGGTGCTCAAAGGTCGACCCTGGTTTGGGCAAAAAATGTCCTTTTTATACTTGTCAGACCGGCTCCAGGGAGGCCTTCAGAAAAAAAACATTTTTTAATGTTTTTTTTTTTCTTGTAATCCGATTGGATGAAAAGAATAACGTTCTTATGACATAAGATGCTTTAAATGAAGTCTGCACGAACAACTGAAATTTCGTTTAAGAACCACCGAATTTGCATGAGTGGGGAAAGAAAATGTACGGGCAGCTGAAACGATGTTTATACATCTAGGCGCACCCAACCGTGTTTTACTGTTGAGGCAGTGCACCGTTATTTTGTTTTTGAGTAGATTCGACGCACAGGCGTCGGGGCTACGATAGCATTATTGTTTGCTGTTCAAACTGAGATTAAATATAATAACCATGTATGATATGTTTTCAAGAGACACAACACTGGTGGTATGCAATCGTGCTTGTTAGAATTAATTAAAGATCACAAACAATTATTAAATGTAAACTACGTTTAATGTTTTAGTTCATTAGTGTTAGAGAATTAATGATTTTTCCCTTATTATTTTTAACAAGACAAAGATCATCTTTTTTAATTTAAGTATGGATGTATGATTATAAATAAGTTTTAAAATTTTAAATTAATAGGATTTATAAATATGAAATGCAGTAATTTAATATAACATCTCATATAGGAAATATTGGAAAGAAAGATTTTAATTAAAATAAAATAAGACTAAAAATCTTTGAAATTATTTAATTATTACTAAGTATAAATTCTAAGTATTGGACTTTTAAAAAATAAAACATTAAAATAATCATCCGTGTTGCCTATATAAGCTGACCTTATGTCGTATCTTCCTGACATTGCAGACTTGTCTTTAGATGCTAACTAGAGAATCCTAAGCATAGTCTGATTCTGGTGTCAAGTTGGCAAAAGGTATGATTTTTTGTGAGAGTTTGGTTCTAGGAGGCCATGCACCAAGAAATTGCCCTCTCCTTCAAAAATAGTTCTTTATAGTCAGACACTTTTTTCCTGATTCAAATAATTTAACTTGAACCCAATTAGAGAGAAAGATCAGGTTATTTCTAATATATATATAATTCCAGGTTAATATTTGCCAAGGTAAAATAAGATATACTTATTATTTGTTTTACATAAGCATTAGTATGTCGCTACACATTCATGAGCATGTTTCAGTCCGCCAATTACTAATAAGTAGAGACCTCTTTGGGCAATATTGCTTATACAAAAGTTAAGTCCATGATCTTTACTTACGAGAAACTGGCTGACTGAAACACTCATAAATGTGTAGCGACATATTAATGCTTATGTAAAACAAAGAAAAAGTATATATATATATTTATTTTTATTGTTTTTGTAAAGCATGTTCTGAGGTCCCTACCTCTCTTCAGCGTAGCTTGACTGTTCTCTAGGAATAGGAGTAGCTTACTGTTTAAAAAAAAAAAACAATAATAAATAAATTAAAAATATTATTTATCTACGTCCAAATAAAATATGGGCGATTTTCTAAGTAAAATGATCTTTGAGATGAAGATGCTACTTAACAATATTTATCGTTTAAAAAAATCAACAAAAATATATGTGTGTGTGTGTGTGTGTGTGTGTGTGTGTGTGTGCGTGCAAGTGTTTCATACATTTTAGCCTGACGAGTTCCTACAGGGATGAAACATAGAAAATTCTGTATAGCTTAATTACCATATATATTTTCATAATTCACTATATATATATATATATATATATATATATATATATATATATATATATATATATATATATATATATATATATATATATATACTAGCTGTATCCGGCCACGCGTTGCTGTGGTTCAGTTTGTTAAAATGAACACATTCCTCAAAAAAAATTGCATTTTGTTCATTTATTTACTTTTATTATTTTATGCAATTTTTTTAATCAATAAAAGTTGTTATTTTTTCCCCCAAAAAAAGATTAATTTTTTACCATAAATTGTTAGGTGAAAGTTGTTTTTTCAGGAAAACTTGCACTTTTTTTTTTTTAAAGAAATTTGTCAGTAAACGTTTCTCTTTGAAAATGGAATTTTTACTATAAAAAGAACAGATGAACACTTATGTGAAAGTAGAGAAAAATTTGATTCTTTTTTTCAAGAGAATGTACAAATTATTTTTTTTTTTTAACAGATGTTCAGAAAATAAACAGAAAAATACTTCCATCATTAATTATGCAAAAAAATAAATAAAATGTTGATTTAGTGTTTCAACATAATGCTTATAAATTACGATAAAACTTGCTGAGTATGCGCTGTTTTATGGTTGTTGTAAAAATGGAACGGAAACTTAAATTTCGCTTCGTTTTAATCTTTCTTAATTTTTTAATTGTGCCCCCCCCTCAAACGAATATAATCAAAATAGTAACATTCAACAATTGTACTTTATGTATATAAAACACAAAATATTTATTTAAAAAAAAAAAAAAAAGTTAATAACGAAAGGGAAATAATTCCATTTTTAAACGAAAAAGTCAGTTTGGTATATCTTTTTGTTATTTTTTACATAAGTCTAGCTTACCATTCACATTGGAAATGTCGACATTTATAATTTGTAGGGTACGTTTACAACGAATAAACACTACAATCTAGTAGATGTATCAGAATTTTTGACACCCTAATCACGAAACTGCGAATAAAATATAAAAATCTCGTAATTTCTCTTTTAAAAGTGGGTTGTTTATTTTCTTTATGGATTATACTTCCAAAATATACTAATAAAGTTGTTTTAAAAGTAATAGAAATATTTTTTTTTATTTTTAAAAAAACTAATGAATTTTACGAATTCAATATTTTTCAATTTTTAAACTTTAAAAATCTATCAAAATTTTTCTATTGATTCTATTTTTACGATATTTTCAGGGTCAATGTGAAATTTTATGTCCTTTCCAATAAACCAAATATAATATTTTAGACAAACGTTTTTTTTTTAATTCACGCCCCTCATTTTCAAGTGTCTATTAAAAAGTAAATTATTCAATTTACTCACCAAAGTTTTATATATCACAAATTGAAGAGAAAAGGTCAATAAATAATATATTTAAATTTAAAACAAAAAAAGTAGTGTTTTTTAGAAATTTACCTGTAAAGTCCGAAGTTTAAAACCTTTTTTTAAAAAAAAACACATTGTTTGTTTGTTTTTGTTTTTATTTTTTAATGAAATCTTGGTCCTTGCTCCCTTAATTGAAAAAAATTAGGGCTTGAGTTACATTTTTCGAGGAGTTATAAGCTTGGAAAAACGGGGTGGAATTATTCACTATTTTTCACAAAATTTCTGACACACCTACCAATCTACCCATGTTAAGAACGGCTTTCGGAATAGACACCCCTAACCTTGCCAGCATACCCGAAAAGCTATAAAAGTTGATGTGTCGAATGTGAACGATGAGTTGGACATAATGTAAAAATGTACCAAATTTAAAAGGGAACGAAATTCAAATTTCCGTTCCATTTTTACAACAACCGTAAAGCAGAGCATTCTATGCAAATTTTACCTAACTTACTGTATTAATGCTACTTTTTTTAAGCAAAAAAAAAAAAAAAAATATTTAGGTTTGGCTATAAATTCCTAAACTCATTTCACCCTAAATAATTTAGGTGACTGAAATAGGAATCTAATTGAATCTTTAATTTCCTGAATAGTATGCGAGAATTCATTTTTCTTCGAGTTATATCGAATTCATTAATACAGACTTTAGGGGCTTTTTTCATAATGTTACTGTAAAAATTGTTTTATTGTTACAAATTACGATGCTTTATTTATATAAAAAAAGTAAAAATAAATTCTTGCGTTTTTTATTTACTACTGAAAACCATAACTTTAGTAAAGATATTTTTTGTTTAAACAAAATAAAACATTTTCACTAAGAGTTAAGTAAAAATAATTAGTTCATTATATTCTGCGATCATTATTTGATAAATACTGCAATTTTCATTAAAATTGGTTAATTTCCTGATTTTTGGTGAATTTTTAAGTAAAGGGAGAGGTCAAAATGTTTATACACTTTGAGTGTCGGCATTCATTTTGTCTGTACCTAACATTTTTTGATGAATATTTAATAGGAAAGCGACCACGTGTGGTAAATTTATCAATAATTATGTGATTAAACCCATTGAAAATTTACCGATATTGTAAACACATTCTGTTTACATTAAGCCTGTAGTGTTTTTTTAGTGATGCAGTGTTGGCAACTGAGATTTAAAAAAACCCACGAGATCAGGAGAAAGAAATGTCCAGAAAATCGCTAGATTTTTAACTTTTATCATCTGAAATTTTCTTAAATCGTTAACCCCCCCCCAAAAAAAAAACTCCCTATTTTCACTTCCTACCATAAAAAATTTATAAATATAGTATATTCAATATATAAAATGTTCCGTGTTTTCTCACTATATGTTTCTGGAATTATATTGACGCGGTTAGCTCCCGTATTTTATCAGCTAGTTATACCTGTTTTTTCAGACAGGGTATTTTTTTTTTTTTTGCAGGAAACAAATCATAAACTCAAACTTTTTATAATAAAAGTTAAATTGAAATATACTGCAAATTAAACATCACAATAATGGTGCAACATATTTTGAAATTAGAAAAATAAAAAAACAAAAAAACTTTGGTTTAGCATGTTAAAAGTATTTAGGTTGGTAGATAATTAAATTCTACTGTATTGATATAATTTTTTTTTTTTTTTTTGCTGTTGTTTCTTGCTTTTTACAATTTTCGACTAAATGCTTCTAAATTTCGTATTTTTAAACTAAACTTCGAAGGTTGGAATGCCCACCCCCCCACCTAAAATGTACTTGGAAAAATCGATTTTATAGCGAGATCTAAGAATGGTTAGCCGAAAAAAAGGTGAAAAACAAAACAAATAATCAATAAATAATTGTTACCAAAGGCAATAAATGCTACTTTTTTTTTTTTACTTACATGAATGAATTTATTTTATGTTTTAAAGTATTTTCAAGCGCTTGCGGGTGTGTGGGTGCGAAATATCTCCAGATTTTCTAGAATTTCCCGCTAGATTGTAAACGAAATCTCCAGATCTAGCAGGAAAACCGCTAAATTAGAAACACTGGTCACGTGACAGGACGTGGTAATAAATAATTGTCCCTAAATAAAAAAAATCGCCTATCGGTACAAAGAAACCCACCTATTTATCATAGAAAAGTTAAGTATAATTAAAAAGAAATATATAAAAACACACATGGATATAGTAAACATATTATACCAAAATGTGGAAGCCATCCGTCCAGTGATTTTTTAGACAATTAATTGCGAATGAACCAAAAGTTACATTTTTATATATATAGATATATGAATGAGAAAATGATAAAACAAATGTAAAGTTACATAATTTACTAGTTTACTATATTTAAATACTACAATAGAGAAAAAAGTCCTTTAATAAGTTTTCAAAGAAACATATCCTTACATCAAAAGAATAAACAGAATTAATAAGCATTGATAGGCACTATTAATTTGAAAAAAGATTATCAATTATTGATTAGTTTTGAAAAACAGGGAGTGTATGTGAGGAGTTGAAAGCCTATAACTACGCACACATATATAACTGATTGATTGATTAATTAAGTTCAAATATATTGTTAACATGAACCAATATTTCTTTATAAGTGCTCCATATGAGTATAAAGCTTCTATATGAATAAAATTAAATAAACATTGTAAAGCGCCTACGTGGATCAATGTTTCAACATTTTCCTATTTCTTTAGGACTCCAAGTGAATTATGTAGTTAGAAAATAAAAAATAAAAATAAAATTTTCCCAGGCTATCAAAAAAGTAAAGCAGTAGGAAATACAATGACCTTTTACTTATCTACTTAAGATTTTTTCAACTCTGTCAGCGTCTGGATGACTGTGCCCCCTCCTTTTAGCTTTACAGGTCTGTTTGTTGACTAATTTATTCATTCTTGGGTCTTAAATAATAAGTACAGGGTTTAATGTAGTTCTATTTCATTGCATCTTATTTATTTACTTTTGTTTCACTCGTGTGTGTGTATATATATATATATATATATATGGGATGATTCCAATACAATTACCGATTCCATACTAAATTCCTGATTCCGATACAATTGCCAATTCTGATTCTGATTCTTTATAAATCTCTTAATATTTTACTATAAAATTGTTATTTTGTCCCGATTACTGTAAATACACATCTTAAATGTGCATGTATTTTCTCAAATATAAAAAACACACTTGTGATGGGGTGATCTAGAAATTTTAGTCTTACTGGAAGTTTAAATCAATAAATATTTATTATTTTATTATTCCTACAAGCAGTGGAAAATATTTTTATAAAAACAAAATCAAATAAAATAGATAATTAAAGGAATCGGTTTGGGCATCGGAAAATAGGCTCAAATTTTCCTGATTTCGATACCTCAAAAAGCTCCAATTTTTCTGATTCCTGATTCCGATTAATCGTCCCAACACCAATATATATATATATATATATTATATATATATATATATATCAATACACAAAAAAAAAAAAAATTATAGGAGTATAGACAGACAGATATATATATAAGTATATACTATCCAAATAAAATGAAGTGATTAGTTTGATTGAAAATACAGTTAAAAACTAAGATAAACAACTAATTTCAAATTAAGAAATAGAGCGAATGAGGTACACTTTTTTATTAGTTATGTGATTTGCTTTGTGTTTGGATGACTATAAATGTTCCCTTTCTAGGAGTTAGCAGATTAGTAAATTAAATAACAAACGGCCATTAGTGTATAATGCAACTCTCTTTGTGTATGTAAACAAATGGAGCTTAGGCGTTTGGAGAATGCTGATCATTGTAATTTCACTTACCTAAATAGAAGCTAAAATGGTTAGAGGTTAGAAGCAACAAATGTCATCTAGGCAGTCGAGTTTGATCTTTGCTTGAGGCAGCTGCTAGTCTAGCCACACTGAAGAGCTGTGATATAGCAAAAGTCTGTCTGTGGATAATTATATATGTGGTATTGTATTTATATTTTATTTCTACATTTCAATAATATTAATATGACAAGTATATAATGCATATGAAATAACATGTTTTTCTTCTTTTTAGAGTAGAGACAGGATATGTTGGGAGTTATATATATCCTCTTGGGGATACTACCAATTTGCTTTGGTGCAGATCTTATATATACAGTGGAAGAAGGAAAAAGTCCAGGGCCATACATTGGTGACATTTCTGCAGATTCTAAGATAATGGAGAACATGTCCTATCAAGACAAGAAACTCATCACATTCAGTCAACTACAAGGGAAAATTGATAGTTCTCAGTATTTTAGAGTGTCCAAGAAAACAGGAAAACTCTATGCAACAATCACATTGGATGCAGAAGCAATGTGTAAACGCAATGAACAATGTTTTCAACTCATTGATGTAGCTGTCCGTAAAGGAGGTTCTTCAATGAGGATTTTAGAAATTAAAGTCATCATAAAAGATATCAATGACCACAAACCTGAATTTCCAGATAAACAAATAAACATCAAATTTGATGAAGATGTTGGCATAGGGACAAAAATAATAATACCCAATGCAGTTGATAAGGATGTTGGAATTTTAAATTCTAAGATTTCTTATGAACTCAAAAAACATAAGGATGAACCATTTACATTATTTGTTGATCCAAGTATTGATGGAACAGCACAACTTGGAATAAAATTAGAAGAAAGATTAGACAGAGAAACGAAAGATACTTATGTTGTACAAGTTGTTGCAAAAGACACAGGCTCTCCTTCAAAACAAAGCTCCTTAAATGTCCATATTTCAGTTAAAGATGTTAATGATAATTTTCCCGTGTTTTCTGAGAAAATGTATAACATTTCAATAAAGAATGAAGAAAGTAAAGCCACACCAATTGTTATTTTATCAGCAACTGATTTGGATGCAGGACAAAATGGAAGAGTCTCATATCATTGGAGTCATCAAGCGTCTGAGATAGTGAAAACATATTTTGAATTAGTTGAAACAACAGGTCAAATATTCTTAAAGAAAATATTTAATTCAGAGAAAGAAATCATACATAAATTATATATAAAAGCAGTGGATGGTGGGAACCCTCCATTGAGTTCAATTGCAATGGTTTTAGTAAATGTAATAAATCAATACAACAATGAACCATTTATTGATATAAATCTCCCCTCTTCATCAAATGAAAATACAGTTGAGATCTTAGAAAATGCTAAAATAAGCAGTTTTATTGCTTATGTGAAAGTAATAGACAATGATGAAGGACAAAATGGAGATGTCACTTGTCATCTTCATCATGATAAATTTCAGCTTCAGAATTTAGGTACAAAAAAATATGAAGTGACACTGAAAAATCCTCTTGACAGAGAGAAAGAAGAGCACCATGATGTTGTGATCAGTTGTCAAGATAAAGGCTCTCCTCCTCTTCATAGTAACAGCAAATTCTCCATTCAAGTGATGGACATCAATGATGTAAGGCCACAATTTACAAAAGACACATTTAAATTCTTCATTGATGAGAATCAAAACTCAAGAATTACTCTTGGCTACATCAATGCCACTGATCCAGACTTGGGAGATGGAGGAAAACTCACATATTCTCTCATCACCAATAACAACAAACACTTCTTACCTTTCAAAATAACCACAAATGGATTACTATCAGCAATTATGTCTCTTGATCATGAGTTTCAACATACTTATCACTTCAAGGTGTTTGTGAAAGACAATGGAACACCATCTCTCAATAACACAGTCAATGTGATTGTTGAGGTCACTGATAAAAATGATAATGCTCCATATTTTACATTTCCCAGTGTTAAACCTTACAATCTACATGTCACATATTACCCTGATGCCAGAAACAAGAACATCACACAGATAAAGGCAGCCGACAGTGATAGTCAAGAGAATGCATTTCTAAAATATCAAATAATCAGAGGCAATGACAAACAGATGTTCACCATCAACCAGTACACTGGTTTCTTAGCTTTCAATAGACAACTCAGCCAACAAAATGCTGGCTCCTATCAGCTTGACATTCTTGTCAAGGATAGTGGTAGGCCAGTTCTATCAGCAACAACTACTCTCTTTTTAACACTCACTATCAGCAACAACACATCAGAAATGTTAAATGTTGTTCAGCTTCACACTGAAGAGAAGGTGCATCTTAATCTCGTCATTATTATTACAGTCATAGCAGTCACAATAGCTGTCTTCATTACAGCTTCATTATCAATCTGCATCATTCGATGTAATGGTCAATCAAATGTGGCCTATGCCCAAGCACTTGATCCTTCCAATAGATATGTTGGTGAACAGAGACAACTCATTGCTCCTTCTTATCCAGGAAACACTTGGCCTCATCCTACTCAGCCTCATCCTATTCAGCCTTTATCAATGCATCATGAACCATCATCAAATACTTCCATGTCATCATCAACAAGACAAATGACTACAGCACATGTACTTCCACAAAAATCACAACCATCAAGTGGAATTCCATCACAAGTAAGTACAAAATATTACTCATAATTATTGTTCTCTTCTTCATTGGATTCATGATAATATATACATAAACAAGAAATTACGAACTTCATTTAATTAAATTATTTACTTTTTCTTAATAAAGATTGAATTTTTATATATAAGAATTCATGATGTCTCTCTATCTGTTTCAAATAACTAAAAAATATAACCTCACATTCAGTTTTAGAACTACTGCTACAATTTTCTACTCACTATGATACTATATGTATGTGTATACAAACATACATATTGAAACTTTATAAAGACATCATTTTATATTGGATCCTATCCTGATAGAGATATGCATGCTCTATATTGGAAATGGAATATTATCATAGAAAAGGATGAAAAATAAAACAATGATAAAGTTACATACTTTACAAGCTTATAATTAAATGTGTCAATGAAGAGTAAAGTATAAAAAAGTCCTTTAACCTATGGATTTTCAAAGAAATATATCTTTCCTCTGAAAGAGAAAAAACAATAAATTACTAATTATTGGTAAATATTAATCTAAACTATTACAGTACATTACGAGTCATGCAGAAAAAACAAACTTTTTTTAAAAAACTTATAAGCATACTAGTTAAAGTACCCAGCGTTACCAGGTTGTATTTGATATTTGAATATATATGCATAATTATCTGATTTCTGGTCAAAAAATATCTGTAAAAAATTAAAAAAGAAATGTTTAATAAATATTTTGATTCTGCCTACCATAAAATACATTTAAATATCTTTAAAATCATGCAGATATTCGCATTTATTAATGCAAAGAAATGATGGCAAAAGTTTTAGAAAATGACTTACTACCATCAGCTAGAATCGAAACCAAAACATTTCACATTCTAACCATGTTCTCTACCTATGTTGGTATCGAGACAAAGATAATAATGTCTAAATATTAACACACTTTTAATTAATTTTATGTGCACATGCATAGAAAGAAGTATAAACATGTTGGCCAGTAGAGATGAACATTTCATATGAACATTTTGCATTATGTCTGTATGCGTTATTCAGCCACCCAAACAAAAATTTTACTCATTATAAACCATCCTTCATGTATAATTACTGTTTCCTGTTAGTTTCAGTGGTATGTACCCACTAGTTTAAGAGTTTACCAGTTAGATATTTACAGACACATACATCTAATGTTTTATTTATATAGATTAATAAGCAAAGTCTTTGCTATAATAAATACTAGCAGGGATGCCTGGCATACCCCAGTCATATATGCTTAAATATGATATTTTAATTCATGCAGATTTTATACATATTATTATGAAGTCAATTTTCTATTAATTCTTATATATTAAAAAGTTGTGATTTCAAAAATATATCCATATGACTTGGATGCATTAGCTTAAATCAAAACAAAAGCATAAAAAAAAATAATAGTTCCTTTAGCTATAATCGAAACCAAACTTATGAAGAATTCTTGGTTAAGATTATTTATTACAAGAAATGGAAGGTCATAACAATTAAAGTGCAGTCACTCAGAAGAAAAAAATGTGTGACACACAAAATAACATACACACTATCATATTAATATATAGATACCAATGGATCAAAATTGTTGAATAGTATTATTTAAGAATTACTTTCTAAACATGCACATAAGAAAATAAATAAAACAGTCTTAATTTGTGTAAGAAATCTTCAAAAACCTAAAAAAAACTAACACTATCATTATCACATTATTAATATTTCTTCACATTGAATTATATATAACTTTTCAAATGTTCCCTAATCTTAAATATTTAAATTAACTCGTACATAATATTTCTAACGTTATCTATACTTTTTACATACTTTTTTACTTTTACTTTATTTTTAGTCTTTCTAGATAATAATTATTTAGTTAGCAAGTTATATATTATATATTTTCTATAGCCTTCACCACATTAAATCTAATCTACTTAGCATAGTTAGTTTTTATTTATTATTTCTCTATATCAATTTTATCCACTCCAATATTCTATCAATTTTCTTGCAACTTATAACATTTTTTCCATTATCCTATTTAATATTGTTATAAACTTCTTCAGTAAGTGTTCTCAAAGAAATATAATGTAGCCATTCTCAACGCACTTAAAAATGTTTTATTTAACAACTTAATTGTAAATATCTCAGCTAATATAGAATGATGTATTTAACCAATTTTTAGCCTGCTTAAACCATCTTCTAAATTGAAACCATTTTGTACGTAATTATCTCCCTTAGACCTACTTCTATTATTTCTTAACAGGCACAAATATTTAGATTATTCTTAGGTTATAACATAATTTTAATTAATAAATTATAATAAAATAATAATTTTAATTAATAAATTATTAAAACAAATATACCGTAGGTATCCAATATTTGTTTTTTTCTTGAAAATTTTCTTAGACAATTTTTATACATACACAGACATAAATATTGTTTTTGCACTCTTACCAGATGTATACACAAAATGTATCAATTCCACCTGATTATTTCACTTGGAGATCTGCTGTTCCTTCACAATCAGAAACAGACCTGAACTGGAGAGGAGAGAATTCTGGAAACACCCAAGGAACATCAGGTAATATCTGAAATCTATATATATAAAAGGCAAAATGTGTGTGATCATTTTGTGTATGTCTTCAAAACGCTTCTTTCGCACGCGTTCCTGGGGTTGTTACTATCGCTTAAAACTCTGTATATGGGTCCTATATTATAATATCTAAGAATTAGAAAAGCGCGTAGCGTATAGATTTATTTACGTCGACTTTTATGAGATTCGCGCTATTTCGCTATGTCCTCTGTTTGTCATGCATTTTAGTATAAATACAGTGAAAAACGTTGTGTTCTCGGCCTTCGCTGCTTTCCCCCCACTTCCCACCGTTATCTGGGGGAAGTGAAAACTAAAAATAACGATACCGCGATGACCTCATTTAGCATCTTCCCGTCAATCAAACTTTTTTAGTTTTATAGGCTTTAACTTAACATGCTAATCTATTACTCGCACTCGTGGCCGACCCATTAAGTAGTTGCTATTGTTTTCCACTTCCGGGTTCAATCCCTCCTCCCGACCAAACGTTTTTTTTTATTACTTCGCTTATTCTTTAGTTTACCCCCCCCCCCCCATACACAGGTTTATTTATGCCATTTTTTTTCCGTTTTGGTTTTGGATTTTTTTTTACATCATCTTTTTTATAATATTTAAGCAGGATTATTAATTACCCCCCCTCCATACACACACCTACAAACACCCGGGCAACGCCGGGTACCCCCTCGCTAGTCTATATATATAAAAGGCAAAATGTGTGTGAACATTTCGTGTATGTCTTCAAAAGGCTTCTTTCGCACGCGCTCCCGGGGTTGTTACTATCGCTTAAAACTCTGTATATGGGTCCTATATTATAATATCTAGGAATTAGAAAAGCGCGTAGCGTATAGATTTATTTACGTCGATTTTTACAAAATTATTGCTATTTTGGCTTCTCGCGTGTTGATTGGGCTTTTTAGTATAAATATGTGAAACTAAACTCTGGCCCTCGGGCCATGATCAAAGTGTAGTATCTGTTCCGGCAGATGCTGCACTTAAGATAATTTGTACCAGTCAATGGAGGGGAAACCCTCTATACTGGGACAATTATTATTTTTGGTAACCAGAGTGACCCCTTTTAGGGGAGCTGGTTTTTACCTCACATTAAAAACGGCCTTGTGCCTAATTTGCTCAGTGGGGGAGCAAATAAATACCATCTGTTCCGGCAGATACTGCAAGCTATGACTAGCTATGACTAGCAAAGACCAGATGTGGGGGCAACCCCACATGCCTGACCATTAACCAGCTCCCATTTCCCACCTCTCGGGAGCTGGTCCCCTTTTTCCCTTCCCCCTCCCTTCACTCCTCACATTAAAAATCGGCCTTGTGCCTAATTTGCTCGGTGGGGGAGCAAATAAACACCATCTGTTCCGGCAGATACTGCAAGCTATGACTAGCAAAGACCAGCTATGACTAGCAAAGACCAGATGTGGGGGCAACCCCACATGCCTAACCTTTAACCAGCTCCCATTTCCCACCTCTCGGGAGCTGGTCCCCTTTTCCCCTTCCCCCTCCCTTCACTCCTCACATTAAAAATCGGCCTTGTGCCTAATTTGCTCGGTGGGGGAGCAAATAAATACCATCTGTTCCGGCAGATACTGCAAGCTATGACTAGCAAAGACCAGATGTGGGGGAAACCCCACATGCCTGACCTTTAACCAGCTCCCATTTCCCACCTCTCGGGAGCTGGTCCCCTTTTTCCCTTCCCCCTCCCTTCACTCCTCACATTAAAAATTGGCCTTGTGCCTAATTTGCTCGGTGGGGGAGCAAATAAATACCATCTGTTCCGGCAGATACTGCAAGCTATGACTAGCTATGACTAGCTATGACTAGCAAAGACCAGATGTGGGGGCAACCCCACATGCCTGACCTTTAACCAGCTCCCATTTCCCACCTCTCGGGAGCTTGTCGCCTTTTTCCCTTCCCCCTCCCTTCACTCCTCACATTAAAAATTGGCCTTGTGCCTAATTTGCTCGGTGGGGGAGCAAATAAATACCATCTGTTCCGGCAGATGCTGCAAGCTATGACTAGCTATGACTAGCAAAGACCAGATGTGGGGGCAACCCCACATGCCTGACCATTAACCAGCTCCCATTTCCCACCTCTCGGGAGCTGGTCCCCTTTTTCCCTTCCCTCTCCCTTCACTTCTCACATTAAAAATCGGCCTTGTGCCTAATTTGCTCGGTGGGGGAGCAAATAAACACCATCTGTTCCGGCAGATACTGCAAGCAAAGACCATATGTGGGGGTAACCCCACATATCAGACCTTGGTCAATGTAGGGGCAACCCTTCATACCAATTGTCACTATCCAGCTCCCCTACTCTCCGGGGAGTTGGTCCCCATTTCCCCTTCACTCCTCACATTAAAAATCGGCCTCGTGCCTAATTTGCTCGGTGGGGGAGCAAATAAATACCATCTGTTCCGACAGATACTGCAAGCTATGACTAGCAAAGACCATATGTGGGGTAACCCCACATATCTGAACTTGGTCAATGTAGGGATCACCCTACAGACCACAGTTACTATCCAGCTCCCATTTCCCACCTCTCGGGAGATGGATCCCCCTTTCGCTCCCCCCTCCCTCTCTCTCCACATTAAAAAACGGCCTTGTGCCTAATTTGCTCAGTGGGGAAGCAAATAAATCCATACTTGGCCCTCGGGGACAAGATCAAAGTGTAGCATCTGTCCGGCAGATGCTGCAAAGCTATGACTAGCACAGACCAGCTATGACTAGCAAAGACCATATGTGGGGGTAACCCCATATATCTGACCTTGGTCACTGAAGGGGCAACCCTTTATACCAACAGTTTCTAATCCAGCTCCCACTTCCCTCCTCTCGGGAGCTGGATCCCCTCTTTCCCTCCCCCTTCCCCCTATCTCCACATTAAAAACGGCCTCCTGCCTAATTTGCTCAGTGGGGAAGCAAATAAATAAAAAAAGATCAAAGTGTAGTATCTGTTCTCTCAGCTACGAAACTTTCTACCACCGGGCTTTCGGGCTAGGTTAAGGTGTTTTTTCATACTAACTTTTGTTAGCAAGGACCGACCCCCTCCTCCTTTGGGAAGTCAGGACCTAAAGGACCGACTCCACATTTGTGGGAGCTTGGACCCGAAAACCGATCCCCTTTAATGGGAGACTAAAATCTCGGGACCAACACCACTAGCTGGTAGTTTAGACCTGGCTTTGTTGTTTTTTGCATGTTTTTCTTCGTTCCGGTCTCTTCCCTCTAGAGACAGGGGATGGTCTACTTTCTCACCACTTAATTGCCTGAGCAGCACTCTGACCTGCCAGGCCAAAACTTTGTCTATTTTCGCTGCTCTCCCAGTGGATCGAGCAGACAGGGTTCTCTTTCTCGCTTCCGTTGGGGTAGTTAGTGGGTAGAGTGACGTGGGGTAGGGCGGGTGTTTTGTTTTTGCTCCCCTCTGTTGGCAGAAATGTCTATCCCCTCTCTCTCTTAATTGCGACGCAGCACTCTGACCCGCTAGCACCCACTGCGTCTTTCTTCTCTGCTCTCCTCCCTCGCGGGAGGGTTTGAGCTGCTAACCCAACATCCCCGTGATGGGAGGTCAAATACACTAATTTCTTCTGAGTCCGCTCCTCCCCCTCCATTCCCCTGGGTTTTCTTTTCTCCCCGCTACACTTTGGTCCGCGTCAGCGGCCAGTGCTACTGCCATGATGCCAGGCAGGAGGGGTACGTCACCCCAAATGTGCAACATCACCCCCGCAGACGACTCCCCATGTGAGGGAGCTATTCCATCTCCCGGCAAGACGGCGCCAGAAGACAAGGTAGGGCCCCAGCGCGCGGCGACCTTGAAAATAGATGAAGGGGTAGGGCCGCAGCCTGCAGCGACCCCTGGAAAACCACCTGCAACTGCTGCTCCCCACGAGGGTAGCCCGTCGAAAAACGCAGCTGCCGGAAAAACTGCAGGGGAAAAAGCAACGGAAGCTGCACCTACAGCATCCCAAGTCCCCCAACAAGCGGACGGGTCTGCAAGACCATTGTCACCGGCTCCCCAAGAGGGCAACTCCCCCTCACCTGAAGAGACAGAGGAAAACAGCACAGCGGAAAAAAACAGAGGAGCTATCTTCTTCTTCTTCTTCTATATATATAAAAGGCAAAATGTGTGTGAACATTTCGTGTATGTCTTCAAAATGCTTCTTTCGCACGCGTTCCCGGGGTTGTTACTATCGCTTAAAACTCTGTATATGGGTCCTATATTATAATATCTAGGAATTAGAAAAGCGCGTAGCGTATAGATTTATTTACGTCGACTTTTATGAGATTCACGCTATTTCGCTTTGTGCCCGGTTCGTCCTGCATTTAAGTATAAATACAGTGAAATTAAAACGTTGTGTTCTCGGCTTTTGCTCTGCTTTCCCCCCTTCCCACCATCATCTGGGGGGAAGTGAAAGCTAAAAATAACGATACCGCGATGACCTCATTTAGCGTCGTCCTGTCAATCAAACCTCTTTTAGCTTTATAAGCTTTAACTTAACATGCTAATCAATTACTCTCACTCGTGGCCGAGACCGTTAAGTACTTGGCATTGGTTTCCACGTCAAAGCTTCCGGGTTCAATCCCTCCTCCCGACCAAACGTTTTTTTTTTTATTACTTCGCTTATTCTTTAGTTTACCCCCACCCCCCACCCCATACACAGGTTTATTTATGCCATTTTTTTTCCGTTTTGGTTTTGGGTTTTTTTTTTACATCGTCTTTTTTATAATATTTAAGCAGGATTATTAATTACCCCCCTCCATACACACACCTACATACACCCGGGCAACGCCGGGTCCCCCCCCCCCGCTAGTATACATTATAAAGAGTAAATTAATGTATGATATCTGAAAAATATTGAACAGAATAACAATTATTTTTAAAGAATAAATAAGTGATTCAATAAACTTAACAAAAACCTTTTTCAAATTACTAAGAATATCATTAAAAAGAATTGTCTGAATTACTCATTATTTAGTTCATAAAGTGATGATGTAGGTAGAACAAATCAGATCATAGTTAAGCATTTCTGTTTATATGAGTACTGAGACATTTCATTTTTCATATAGTAAATGAAATCAAAAACAAAATTCTATATGTATTGTTCAAAACAACTAATTGGTTAAATCTAAAAGGAATTCGTAGAACAGACATAATTTAATTTTCCTTTCTTCAATGAAATAAATGTTATTTTTTTCATAAATTATTATATTAAATCACTAGCGGGACCCATTAACCGGTGTCGCTCGGTGGAAGCATACCCTCAAGTACGGGTGTTGTTGGACGGTATGGAAATCCTCCCCACTTCTAAAGTGAATAACTTGTAAATGATGTTCTTATTTAACGTTTTTCGTTGGTAGTGGTCAATGTTTGTTACTTTCAAAGAATATAAGGAAACACACATAAATATGGTTGAGTGAGAGAGAGAGAGAGAGAGAGAGAGCGAGGGCGTCTTGTTTGTTTTGTTTTTTTATTTATGTATTTATTTTATTTTGTTTACTTGCTTCCCCACGAGAGCAGAATAAGACATGTGGCCATTTTTTAATGTGTGTGTGGTAAACCAGCTCCCCAGGAAGGGACATGATTTGTGTACATATTTAGTTCGTAATAAGTGTATAAAAAAAAAATGTATACAGTTAAATCAATACCTAACTGTAAATATTGGTAATAAGTTACACATTATGTAATTCTCCAAAAGAAAAATTTCACTTAATTTGATTGCAATATCAAAACAAAAAGGTACTTAAGTGAATTTTTATAACTTTTAATCAACAATTGAAAGAGAGAGAATGTTTGTTGGCTTTTTTTTTGTTTATTTATTTATTTATTTTATTTACTTGCCTCCACACAAGTGCACGAGTGTGAGGAGGCCGTATTTTTTCGTAACTGTAAGAAGAAAAAAAAACATTTGTAGACATTTATGCTGATGACACTACAATCTATGGTAGCACATCAAAGACCGTAAACAACCAAGTTCTCTCTTATTCTCTCTCCTCTGATCTTACGCACGTGATACAGTGGGGAAAGAGGTGGCTAGTTACTTTTAATGCATCTAAAGCCAAGCTTCTATTTTTACACCATAAACTCTCTGATGCCCATTTGGCTTCAATTGAAATGAACAGCCTCGTCTTGCAGAGGCTTCATGTTTTGACAAGCTGCTGGGCTTGATCTTTACTCCCAATCTGAAATAGCATATGTATATCAAATCCATTGCCAAGGTCGCTAGAAAAATTGTGTAATCCTTCTACCGCTCCAGTAGATATCTCCCTCCTGATGCAATTCTCTACCTATATAAAAGCCAGGTACGGCCAACGATGGAGTATTGTTGCCACATCTCGGCAGGAGCTGCTAGAAGCAGCTTATCCTGTCTTGACAGAGTTCAAAATAGACTTTGTAGCTTAGTGGGGGATGCCCTTTTCACTTCCCTGCAATCTCTTTCCCACAGAAGAGACATTGCGAGCCTGTCTCTGCTCTATCGTTATTTTCATGGCAAGTGTTCATCTGAGCTTCAATCTATGATCCCTCCTCACCAAACTTTCACGAAAAACACTCGTCTAGCTAAAACCATTATCAATAATTTCCCCACACACTTTATCTATGCCTTAATGTAGATTCCATGAACAAAGCTTCTTTCTTAGAACTGAACGCCTGTGGAACTCTCTTCCGATTTCCTGCTTTCCCGCTGACTACAATCTGATTGTTTTCAAGTCCAATGTAAACAAGTTCTTAATGAACCGTCCCCCTAATAATCCAATTTACAAAACTTCCACTACTTATGTTTACTACGTGATAATCACATTGACTAATGTATACGCATTAACCTTTATCCTCGAGTGGCCTCCGGGCCTTGATAAGTGGTGATTCCCGTGTAAAAAAAAAAAAAAAAAAAAAAAAATGTTACATTGTACGTACCCGTTATGGAATGTAATTCTCCGAAAGAAAAATTTCACTTAATTTGATCAAGATATACAGAAAAAAAGAAGCTACTTGATCAAATCAAGCGTAATTTTTTTATTTTTTTTTGAGAACGGCCTTCCATAACGGATAAGTGCAATATAACTTTTAATCAACAATTTAGAGAGAGAGTAGATGACAAACTAAATACAAAGTAAACGTTTCCATTTGGGTTCTGTTTAAGTGTATGCGAGCAAAAAATTTTAAAAAGTAAACAATCTACCTGGCGTAATGCTTGTCTTGAAGCCGCCATGTTGATCATAGTATGTTTGCATTCGTTTTTTTTTTTTTGTAGGGTTTTAATTCTGGAATGAGAGAATTACAAATGGCAGCCATTGAGAAAGGGGTTGAATTTGTGAAGGGAGCAATCATTGTTTTTTAAATCTACGAAATGGAAGTGAATGCTATGTGGTCATGATTCAGTTAATAAGGGTGAAGGAGCAATATAAGGCTACTGTGTGTAGTTTTACACAATGTATAGTGGTTGCAGTGGGAGTAGTTATGAAGCAGAGGGAAAGATAGGAACTATTTCCTCTAATGCTAATGGCGGTAGTGATGATGTCACTCCTGAGATAAAATATAGTTTTAATATGACGAATGAATGTGGCAAAAATGTTGTTCTATAGGTACATAAGATAGTGGCTAACAGTGCAGACGTAATAAAGTTGTATGTGGAATCTGTTGCTGTAAACCTACGCTATTTGGGTCCAGAGAGGAAAAACTGTGTATACATAGAGATTAATACATTAACTCAAACTGAAATATAGCTAACACTTTTCTTTAAATTTTTAACCAGTAGCCAGATTTCTTATTGGCATAAATATTTTTATATCCCCATTTTAATAAATAAGTGTCCTGTGTTGTTTTAATTGTATTGCACCATTTTGCAACAGTTTTACAAAAAAAGAATACAGCTAAAATTTATTAAATGGTTTGTTTAGAATTAATTTTCAAGGGAGATCATCCAAATGAAAAAATGTCTATTAAGTGAATTTAAATTTTGGGAATATTCACTTGTACAAATTTGTATTTAAAAACAATAATTTTCAAAGTATAAATTCAGAAAATATTTACCCATAATAATCATGAATGATAAAAGACTTTTCATTTTCTTTTAAATTCATAATAAATAAAAAAAAAAAAAGAGCAAAGAGAACTTTAAGAATTTATAAAAAAAAAAAGGTTTCCTCAGTTTCTATTTGCTTGTATTCTTTTTTGTTGTTAATTTTAAAATTTTGATTGCATATTTTTTCAAATGCATTTTTAAGCATAGAATAAATTGAAGCACACAAATATCTTTAAAAAATTTGAAGTTAAAAAAAATGATAATCAATATTTTTTTAATAAATATACAAATCCATATTTACTTTCTTTTGGATTATACATCATGTTGTTCTCTTTGCTTAAAATAGTATGTAGAGCTAAATGTAAAAAATATTTTATTGACAAATGTTAATAACTACATTTTATTTCAGTATTTAATTTATATTTTTATTTTCTGATTGTTTGATTTAATAATAGCTTTTCTCGTCCATAAATGTTGTTTATTATATCTACCAAGTTGATCTTAAAAATAGCATAGACTCAACCATTATATTCTCTTTACAGACCCCCCCCCCCACCGCTTTCCTTTTATCTCACAATACCTTAAAACGTCACTAGCTGACTTTCGAAAGACCCCCACCCCGGCTTTTCTTTTTATCTTGAAATTTCTTAAAACATCTCTAGCCAAAGATTAAAATACGATCATGTTTTTGTTTTTTTTAACGGTTAATTTTAAAAAAAAAATGTATTTGGAACACTGATGTTTTTAAATCTAATTTCCCTTCAACAGTTTGCATTTTGGAGATGGAACTCTTTTTGAGATAAGTCGCTGCTATATTAATTTTAATTTTTATCTTTTTAGATTCAAATGTTAATAACTACATTTTATTTCAGTATTTAATTCATATTTTCTGATTGGTTTATTTAATAATAGCTTTTCTTATCCATAAATGTTGTTTACTATATCTACCTAGTTGATTGCATAAATAGATTAGGCAATAGTATTCATTTTTAGTTCGTGAGGCGGAAATCTATCACCATACTTTCACTTAAATACGCCAATTGGACTTTTATGAGTACAATACTTAATAAAATAATTTTTTTTTAATGGAGAGTAGAGAACGCATTGTGGATGCGCTATCGGCAGCTCCCGTTACTCTCACTTCTCTTTATTTGTCCCTCAGTCCTCATTTTTTAATGAGTGATTTTTCTGACAAAGGGAGAAGAAAAAGCTGTATTCTAGGTTGGCAGTATTTTGCACAAACAGTTGCCAGAGATGTCGGAAATTTTCTGTTTCTATGTCTATCCTTGTAGCCATGTCACTAGTAAGGATGGTGGAGGTAAACATTAGGGACCCGTATCTTGGATTAATCACTAAGGAGGATGTCCTATCAGCAGAAGCAAAGTACTGGGGCTGCTGTATTGCCATTTGGTAGCTTCTGATGGAGCCTCTCGATGCCATATTAGTGGGTAATTGTTACGGCTTTACCTTATTATGTGCTACAAAAATAAATAAATTTCTTTGTTTCTTTTTCTCTCTTAGTTTCCCTCTCTGCCCTGCTCTAAGCAAGTCTGTCGACCTACTCCACAAATCCCAAAACTCCATCATGACAAGTTTCAAGAAAAAAATACACGATTAAACTTCGATCTCCAACTTCCAATGTAGACCCCCACTACCATGTCTCTTTCTCCAACATCAGGGGTCTACGTTCTAATCTTTCAGAGGTTGAAACCCAATTACAGGAGACTAAACCAGACCTATTATTTCTAAACGAAACTGGCATTGGACGGACTATTTCCCTAGATGAGTTTGTAATTAAAGGATACTCTAACTTAACTTCCAAATCTGACCCCTAAGATCGACATGGGCATGAAATATGTGCCTATATTAAAGATGGCTTTCCATGTGGTAGGGACACCTCCAGAGAAGATCCTAACTTACCCTATATGTGCTTCCAAGTTGCACTTGCTCACATTACTGCATTTATATTTACTCTCTATCGCCCCCACAACAGCAAAGTTACTATCTTTAAAAGCATATCTGAGAAGATTGACCACGTCCTATCTGCTTATCCTTCATCTAACATTCACGTATGTGGAGACTTCAATGTTCACAATGTGGAATGGTTAACCCACTCAAACAAGACCGATGATAAGGGGAGGTTCTGTCATGATTTCTCCATTGCTTATGACCTCACTCAGATTGTTCACGAACCCACCCGTGTGCCCGACACTGATGGCCAGTATGTGAGTCTCCTAGACCTTTTTCTCATAACTTGCCCTGAACTATGTTCAGTTTCTGTTCTGTCTCCTCTTAGATCTTCCGACCACTGTTGTATCAATTAAGATAAAAATGAAATGTAATAAGTCCCCAGATGTACCTCTCCATCGTACAGTATATCGATACACTATGGGTGACTGGGATAGCTTCCATACATTTATACCAGATCTACCTCTGTGTTCTACGTTTAAAAAGGATGTATCCTCTATAGTATCAGACCTGACAAAATGGTGAATTATAGGTATATACTGTTTTATACCTTTGAAAAAGTTCCAGCTAAAACCTTACAGCCAGCCATGGTTCTCTCCAGAATGTGCTGCTGCCATTGCACACAGAAATCACTTTTTCCATTGCTTCCAATGTAATAGATGTATTGAGACTACAGCCGCTTTCAGGACTGCTGGAAACCATTGTAAGAAAGTAATAAAGAATGCAAGAGAGTTGTATGCTCAGTCCGTCAAGTCCAAAGTAGCTGAGCAGCGGTTTGGTTCCCACCAGTTTTGGCAAATAGCAAACAGAATCCTGAACAAAAGCGTGTACTCTATCCCAACTATCATCAATGGACCCGAGGTAATCTCGTCAGCATCTGACAAAGCTAAACTCTTTGCAAAGAACTTTGCAGCTAATTCTACCCTTTGTGACCAAGGCTGCCAATCCCTAATATTTCCTCCTACATCAGAAAACATGCTATGTGATATACAAATATCTGTACATGATGTTGCCAAGCTAATCAAAAAAGAAAAAAAGAAGTAAAGCAACCAGCCCTGACGGTATTGCAATTATAGTACTCAAAAAACTTCAACCGGAACTAGCACCCATACTTACAAAACTGTTTAAACATTGTCTTAAGGAGAATTGCTTCCCATCACCCTGGAAAATCTCATCAGTATGCCTTGTATTTAAGAATTCCTGTGATCACTCATCTCCCTCTCAGGACAGGCCAATAAGTCTCCTGTACAGAGAGGGAGATGAGTCAGAGTAAGTTGCTAGAATCTGTGTTAAATGGAGAAGTAATCAACCATTTCAGCAAAAATAACCTTCTTAGTGACACTCAATATGGTTTCCGTTCTGCTAGATCTACAGCAGGTGCTTACAGTTATATCTCATAGGATTAATGAATCTCTCAATGGAGGCAACCTTTCTAGGGAAATTGCTCTGGACATATCAAAGGCCTTTGATAGAGTATGGCATAAAGGTTTACTTCACAAGATCTCCAGTTATGGTATAGCTGGAAATGTTTTCTCAATTATTAAAATTTCTCTCTGATAGGTTCATAAGAGTACTAGTTGATGGGCAAAAATCCAAAGCTCACAGTATTAATGCTGGAGTCCCTCAGGGTTCCATTCTGGGCCCAACTCTCTTCCTGATCTACATTAATGATCTTCCAAATCACATCCTTACATCATTTGTAGACATTTATGCTGATGACACTACCATCTATGGTAGCACATCCAAGACAGTAAACGACCAAGTTCTCTCCAATTCTCTCTCTTTTGATCTCGAGCATGTGGTACAATGGCTGGTTACTTTTAATGCATCTAAAACCAAGCTTTTATCTTTACATCATCAACGCTCTGATCCCATCTGGCATCAATTGAAATGAATGGCTCTTGTCTTGGGCAGGCCTCATGTTTTGACAAGCTTCTGGGCTTGACCTTTACTCCTGATCTTAAATAGAACACGTACATCAAATCTGTTGCCAAGGCTGCTGGAAAAATAGTGGGATCCTTCTATCGATCCAGTAGATATCTCACTGCTGATGCAATTCTCTATATAAGAGCCAGGTACGTCTAACGATGGAGTATTGTTGCCACATCTGGGCAGGAGCTGCTAGAAAAGACTTGTTCTGCCTTGATAGAGTTCAAAATAGACTTCGTAGCCTCATAGGAGATGTCCTATTCTTTTCCCTGCAACCTCTATTTCACAGAAGAGATGTTGCGAGTTTGTCTTTACTTTATCATTATTTTCATGGCAAGTGCTCAACTAAGCTTCAATCTATGGTCCTCCCTCACCAAACTTTCACAAGAAACACTTGTCTAGCTGAAAATACTATCAATGATTCCCCCCACTCTTAAACCTAAATGTAGATTCCATGAACAAAGCTTCTTTCTTAGAAGTGCACGCCTGTGGAACTGGCTTCTGTTTTCATGCTTTCCAGCAGACTATAATCTGATTGTTTTTAAGTCCAACGTTAACAAGTTCTTGATGAGCCGTTCCACTTAAGTTAATAAATTTACCGAATTTCCATTACTAACGATTACTATATGCTCCAATTGACTACTGTACACTTTTAATTCTTATCCTCGAGTGGTATCTGGGCCTTGATATGTGGTGATGCTATGTAAAAAAAATTCTATTTATTTGTTTAGTGTATGATAAAAAAAAGGTAGAAACTCACTTTCTACAATAAATGAGCATATGATGTATTATAATTATTAAATATAGTAAGTAAGCATAATCATGAAGTAATAAAATGTAAACTAGTGACTACAATTCTGAATATAATCTTTGTATAATAATTTATTAATCACCAATAAAACAAAATGAAAACAATGATTATTTTAAATTTCATTGATTTGAAAATATTTAATTGCAAATTATTTTACAATGTTTTTAATTTCACAATTTAAAATTTTATTCCAAATGATCAAACAAAAATCTTCATTTTGTTGTATTTCTTTATATTTGTACAAAATCAAAGCACTAAGCAATGAAAGAGACAATTATAATATTTGTCGTTTTTCTCAAATTACCAAAACATGTCTGTAAATAATGTTAAAATGCAAAGGATACTAACTAAGCCAAATTGATGCTTAAACAAAATTCAAATAAATTATCACCGGATTAAACTAAAAGAGGGTTTTTTGGGGGGCTTTTTTAATAATAAAGTAGTAAATTTAATTAATAATAAAATATATAAATATAAAAATAAGTCTAAAACCTTGAATTTTAAAACAAAATTTGCAAAATTAATGGGATATTTTAAACATGAAATTAAAACATATCTATATGGATATCTATTAAATAAAATTGATCTATTGAGATTGCATAATTATATTTTTTATCTTTAATTAAAAAAAATAACATTTTAAAATATTAATCTGAAACATTTAATTTTTCATAAATTCACATCTGTTTATAAAAAATCTTTTGATAATTTACATCTTCTAAGGAAATATAATATATATTTATTTCTTTTCAGATCGATCTTCCAGGAAGTCTTCAGTTCAATCAGGACATGTAAACAAAAGTGAAATTTCTGCTCCTTATCCACAATCAAGAAATCTTCTAGAAATGAATAATGAACAGACTTCAAATACAAGACCCTTGCCTCCAGTACCGAACAAAAACTAATAAAGTTACTTTCATATTAAATAATACATATGAACATACACTTTTTCATATTAAATAATACATATGAACATACACTTTTGATGGAATCTTATTCTTCTTAACATAAATATCCATTTACGAGAAATGTTTTACTTTAAAGTTTATACAAATATAAATATAGAATTACAATGCTGACAAACACAAAATTCAATTTTTTCAATGATCATAACTTGATAAATACGAATTCATAAATTTTATTTATAAATTTTAACTTTGTAATTTCAATAGAATTTATTGCCATGAATGATAACTTAAAAGCAATATGAAGATGACAATGTCATTTTCAACTCAAATATAAAATTAACCCAGGCTAATAGGAGTTCAAATAAGAAATACTTTAAATTTAGATACTTGAAAAAATGGATGGAGGGAAGAAATCAGATCATATAGGATGAATAACACATTCACTATTACATTGCATTGTGGGAACAAAGGAAATGAAATACTTTTTTTTTTCAAAAGAAATTAAATGATTAAATTCTTTATTATAAACTTGTATTTTAAATATAAAAAATTAAATACTATTAAAAATAATTTCAGAAACACAAAAAGAAAATTTTATCTAAATGATGGAAAATTCCTGAATATGGGTTAGTGTTGTTTTCAGTTTGTATTAACAACGTTAACATCCTCTCCCTCTTCACATGCCACCATTAAACACACACTATACTTTTTAGGACAACTACTTTGTTACCCTTATCTTCAGTTAAAAATTGTATTTTCATCATTGGATGCAACATTCAGAAAGCATAATTGAATAACTACATTTACAGCTATCAACAAATTGCAGATCACAACAAAGGTAAGAATTTTCACAGATTTTTCTCTGAGAAATTTTCTGTTTTTTTTTTTTTTTCAGCACAAAAGACTTCATAGACGGCCATCACTGACATCTAGCATACATATGCACATTCTCAAAAACATTACATGATTTCTTATTATTTCCATTGTAAAATCTGTAAAAATATGTTTTATCTAAAACGTTATCAGGGAAAACTACTGTATTTTCCTCTAAATATTTCAGAAAAAAATATAAAATAGAGTATTTTTGTACCATTTTTCCTCATTCTTTTCTTTACATTCATAAGATGTCATTATGCATCTCTGTATGCACTTCATTTTACAAAATGAGAATAGTCGTTATTCAAATATACCTTTTTAATAAATATGTATACAAAATATATATTATTTAGTAATTAAAACATGTATCTATGATTTTTAATGGCTGCCCTTATTAGTTAAACAAATGCCTTTTCTGAATTTGATATTTATTTATACTAAACGAATATTAAGAAATATATATGTTTTTTAATAGATACATTATTAAAAACAAATAGTTCAATGTGTTGTACATTTTGGTAGCATATTTTGTTCTTTTAAAATAATATTTATGATTTTATTTTAAATAGTTCCATTCAAGTATTGCTTTTTAAAACTATTTATTTAAATAAAATTATATTTACCTAATAAAAACTTTGCAATTTTTAATGATTATCAAAAACTTTTTCAGTATTTAAAATTTGAAAAATAAAAATTAATTTCTTTTGAGTTACATATGGAGTTAAATTCAAATTGATTCAACATAAATAATTATTAATTTGAAATTCTAATTTAATTTCAATTTTAAAAAAAACTTACAAATGTAGACATTCATTTCAAAGTATAGTTTTAGAAAATATTTACCTATAAAAATGGTGAATAATGAAATACATTTGATATTCTTTTTTGTTTGAATAGATAATAAATAAAAATTTGATTAAATCAAAACTGCATTCAAGAAACACTATAAAAACTGAGAGTATTGATAACTACAAATATTCTAGTGCTTATTTAGAATTACATTTAATTAAAAAAAAAAATGCAGAAAAATCTTTATGGTGTATGTACAGGTCACGGAATGAAGATGTCATATTCCAAAAATCATATGAATTGATTAAGTAGATTGTTTTTAATTAAAAAAAAATCAAAATTTACGACTTTTAGTAATTAATCATTTTTGGTAGCCATAACTTATTTAAAAAACAAAACAAAACTATTTAATCAAGTTATGTGAATTTTGGAATATGACATCATAAAGATTTTGCCTGTGTCTTTGTTTTTGAATTAAGTATAATTCTAAATAAGCATTAATATTCCTAATAATTTAAACAAACAACTGGTTAAAATTTAATCAATTACCTTTGATTACAAGAATTAAATTTCAATTCAATATACTTTAGTACATAACTTGATTAGTCAAAATTCATGTGAACTAATTCAAGGGAAGTAACTCTTACTTCTTAACTCGAAATATGTTCATCGTCTGGATACGTGATAACAGATCAATGATGTTCAAGTAAATTAATATAATCATTATGTATTTTTATTTTTAATGTGTTCTGCAATCTTGTTTTTTTAATTTTTAATGTGTTCTGTGTAAAATCATCCCCCCTTAAAATTAGCTTCATACTGTATTCAAAATAAGCATAGAAAATCAAATTATCATGATATCTAATTTAAATCTAATGTGAATTTATTGCCATTAGAAGATTAAATATGTTAATTGTACAATTAAGATAATTTTATATATCATTTAAAATTATATGCATAAAATAATGAACAAGTAATTAAATACAAAATAATTAAGGTATTTTTAAATATAGAAGACTAGCAATTAATTAGTAAGACCGGCTTTAAAAATGACTTTACCAAACATTTTTTTTAATTTAGTAGTACATTTTGTGAATAAATTATCTAAGTTAAAAACAGAATTAGTATAGAAAGATTTAAAAATAATGAAATGATTTCAGAAATAATGGTAAAAGAATAGACTCACAAGATTATCTGAGAGATCTATTTGATGAACTAGTTTCCATTAGAATTTTATTTAGAATAATTGATTTCCATTTCCATAGTTTCCATTAGAATTTTATTTAGAATAATTGATTAAAATATGAGATGTCCAAGGAGGCATAAATATAAATAAAAGTATGTTAGCTGTCAGTTAAATATAGTATTGCTTTAAAAATTATAAAATCAAGTAACAATAAATGCATATGTATTATATAAAAAAAAATCACTAATATACAAATTCAAGATAAACAGTGAACAGAGTCCATGGCAAAATGTTTTTCCTTTGTGTAATACCAAATTAATGTTGCATTTTTAATATTTCCTTCAGAATAAGCCCTAAAAAATAAATATAATCAACAGTTAAAATATATGTAAAAATGGCAACTGAAATATTTATTTAGTATTATTGTTCTGCATAAAAAAAATTAAGTACCTCCCTAATTTGTAATTGTTTTACTGAAAAACACATTTTAACAATTCTTTTAACAATGAAAGGTGGCAGTGCTGAAGTGAATAACAATGTGGACTGGTGACCTTGTGTGTGCTAAGTTTGAATTCAGTTTTGTCCATTCACTAATGAATATTGGCAACCTTCATGTGGTTATTCCAGTACTTCAGTACAGAAAGAAACAAGGAAACCAACAGAAATAAAACAATCAAAAAAGTCATACAAATTTACTTTTGTTGTCCAATAAACGTAATGACAAAATGCAACAGTGGTTTCAATTCGCTATTATACATTCCTCATAAAATCTGTACTTGCTTTATAACTGTAACGTTTTGCAAAATTCTAAACTAACTCTTTCATATGGAATTAAAACATAAAATTTTGTTCAGATTTTTTTAAATTAACAATAATTTTCTAACATAAACTTTGGATTTATTTTTGATATTGTTCATTATTCAAAACAAATTATCTTTTATTAAAATTATGATTGATGTCATTTTCTTTAGTAAAAACAATACTTTACAAATATTATCTGATATGAAATATAATATTCACATGGAATTTCAGTATGGTGAATTATCTTCTTTACCAATTTACAAATGAACAGAAAACTAATTATATTCAGCCTTCAAGCCGTTAAATATATGTTGTATATAAATGCCTGATTTGTTTTCTTTTATTTTCATGCAGTCATATAGTTATCATCTCCTTTTTGGTTTGGAAATAAAATTTTGGAGATGCAAGCCACCATGTAGAATTTAAGTGAATTTTATGGGATCATTCAGTATCAGCTAATATGTATAAAGAACTTGTTTCATATTCCAGAAAATGAAATAAATGTTGATTTTAGTAAAAAATAAATTGTTTAATAATAATGCCCAACATCAATAACAAATCTAAAATTTATACAGGTTCTCTATTAAGCCATTAATTTTTTTAACAAAGTAATTTATGAATTTATTAGAAAATTTCCAACATAAATAGTTGCATTTTCTTCAGAATAATTTATGTTAAAAGTAATCTTTACCCCCAAAATTGAAAATACTTTTTTTCTTTACAAATTTATTTGGTAATTTTAAATATTTAAAATTAAAGGAAAATAAAGACTTTCTGATGATTTCACTTTTGAAACTAAATGTTCTTTTTGTAACATTCTTAACTTAAAATTATTCTTTTTAATATGTAAATATTTTATTAGAATAAAAACAATCAAAAGTTACTTTCTATTAGAAATAAGTAAGATGTATAGATAATTAACATTTTACTACATTGAAAAAATAAAAACAAAAAAATATATTATTTTACTAGTCAAACTAAAGCACAGAAGCAGATGTGATTTGTATATTCGTTTTGTTAAAATTACTTTTTTTTTCATTATCAAATTGGACCATGATGCATGTTTACAACTTTTATAATATAAATTATCAAGCATTTAAGGTATTTAAATGAAAGAAGGAAATTTTATTTTTACATACAGGTCAAGATTAATTATCCCTCTCACTAAACATTGGATACCAAAGGATTCCATATTTAAAATAGAAATTGATTAATACTGTAGTAAGAAACAATACTTACAATGTTTTACTGGTTTAAATAACCTTCAAGTAAAATTGTTTATGATTAGTATATCTTTTAGGTCTGCATTTGGATGGAAAAATTGACAAAAGCAGACATTTTTTTGTTTTCATATATAGAAATTTCTATATTTCAATAATATAAAATTTGAATATTATGTGGACAAAAGTAACAATCATCTTTTTTTTTTTCAGCCTTAAGAGCAGACATGTTGAGTTTTATATATATCCTCCTGAGCATATTACACATTTGCCTTAGTGCAGACCTTATATATAAAATGGAGGAAGGAAAAAGCCCAGGAACTTACATTGGAGACATTGCTGCAGATTCTAAAATAATGGAGAACATGTCCTATCAAGACAAGAAACTCATCACATTCAGTCAACTACAAGGAAAAGTTGATAGTTCTCAATATTTCAGAGTGTCCAAGAAAACAGGAAAACTTTATGCAACAATCACATTGGATGCAGAAGCAATGTGTATACATAATGAACAATGTTTTCAACTTATTGATGTAGCTGTTCGTAAAAAGGGTTCTTCAATGAGGATTTTAGAAATTAAAGTAATCATAAAAGATATTAATGATCATAAACCAGAGTTTCCAGAAAAACAAGTAAATATTGAATTTGATGAAGATGTCAAAATAGGAACTAAAGTAATAATACCAAATGCAATAGATAAAGATGTTGGATTATTAAATTCAAAGATTTTTTATGAACTCAAAAAACATAAAAATGCACCGTTTACTTTATTTGTTGTGCCTGGTGTTCACGGAAGATCCATGGTAGCGATAAAGCTGGAAGGAATATTAGACAGAGAAACCAAAGATTCTTATGTTGTACAAGTTGTGGCTAAAGATGCTGGAACTCCTCCTCAACATAGTATATTGAATGTTCACATTTCAGTCAATGATGTTAATGATAATTTTCCTGTATTTTCTGAGAAAATGTATAACATTTCAATAAAGAATGAAGAAAGTAAAGTCACACCAATTGCTATTTTATCAGCAACTGATTTGGATTCAGGAAAAAATGGAAGGGTCTCATATCACTGGAGCCTAGGGACAAAAGACATAATTAAAACATATTTTGAATTAATTGAATCAACAGGGAAACTTTTTTTAAGGAAAAAGTTCAATGCAGCTGAAGACATTATACATAAGTTGTATATAAAAGCTGAAGATGGAGGGAATCCACCATTGAGTTCAATTGCAATGGTTTTAGTAAACGTTATAAATCAATACAACAACGGACCAATTATTGATATAAATCTTCCTTCTTCATCAAATGCAAATACTGTTGAGATTTTCGAAAATGCTAAAATTAGTATTTTTATTGCTTATGTTAAAGTGATAGACAATGATGAAGGGCAAAATGGAGATGTCAGTTGTCATCTTCATCATGATAAATTTCAGCTTCAGAACTTAGGTACAAAGAAATATGAAGTGACACTGAAAAATCCTCTTGACAGAGAGAAAGAAGAGCACCATGATGTTGTGATCAGTTGTCAAGATAAAGGCTCTCCTCCTCTTCATAGTAACAGCAAATTCTCCATTAAAGTGATGGACATCAATGATGTAAGGCCACAATTTACAAAAGACACATTTAAATTCTTCATTGATGAGAATCAAAACTCAAGAATTACTCTTGGCTACATCAATGCCACTGATCCAGACTTGGGAGATGGAGGAAAACTCACATATTCTCTCATCACCAATAACAACAAACACTTCTTACCTTTCAAAATAACCACAAATGGATTACTATCAGCAATTATGTCTCTTGATCATGAGTTTCAACATACTTATCACTTCAAGGTGTTTGTGAAAGACAATGGAACACCATCTCTCAATAACACAGTCAATGTGATTGTTGAGGTCACTGATAAAAATGATAATGCTCCATATTTTACATTTCCCAGTGTTAAACCTTACAATCTACATGTCACATATTACCCTGATGCCAGAAACAAGAACATCACACAGATAAAGGCAGCCGACAGTGATAGTCAAGAGAATGCATTTCTAAAATATCAAATAATCAGAGGCAATGACAAACAGATGTTCACCATCAACCAGTACACTGGTTTCTTAGCTTTCAATAGACAACTCAGCCAACAAAATGCTGGCTCCTATCAGCTTGACATTCTTGTCAAGGATAGTGGTAGGCCAGTTCTATCAGCAACAACTACTCTCTTTTTAACACTCACTATCAGCAACAACACATCAGAAATGTTAAATGTTGTTCAGCTTCACACTGAAGAGAAAGTGCATCTTAATCTCGTCATTATTATTACAGTCATAGCAGTCACAATAGCTGTCTTTATTACAGCTTCATTATCAATCTGCATCATTCGATGTAATGGTCAATCAAATGTGGCCTATGCCCAAGCACTTGATCCTTCCAATAGATATGTTGGTGAACAGAGACAACTTATTGCTCCTTCTTACCCAGGAAACACTTGGCCTAATCCTGCTCAGTCTTTGCAAATAAACCAAACACCATCTACAAATACTCCCATGACAACATCAAGACAGCTAACTTCTGCAGATGCACTTCCACAGAAATCAAAACCATCAAATGAAATTCCATCACAAGTAAGTACAAAAAATTTTTATTCATTGTTTTCCTTATTAAGTTTTTAATATAAAAATACAAAAACAAGTGCATCACTTCATTTATTTTCTTTGAATTATTTATGTTATTAAGATAAATAATTATTCATTGAGTTGTAAAAATTTTATTTGATGAAAACGAAAATGTCTAGGTTATATTGACTTTTATTTTGTTTATAAATAATTGTACAAAATAACATTATGAATATTTAATTCCTTCAGTTATGAAATTATAGAGTATAAGACTTTTATTTTTCATCGTACTAGATGTATACGCAAAATGTGTCAATTCCACCTGATTATTTTACCTGGAGATCTGCTGTACCTTCACAATCAGAATCTGATTTGAGTTGGAGAGGTGAGAATACTGGAAATACCCAAGGAGCATCAGGTAATATGTGAACTTTAAAAAATGTTTACATTAAATATAGGGAAAATAATACTAAGCAATATAAGTGTAAGGAAACCATGGTATTTTTGTCTTAAGTTTTGAAATGGAAATATAACTAAAAATAATTATGTTGATAAAGCATAAAGAACGACTATAAATAAGTTGTTTAAATCAGCCAAGTAAAAATTAAACAGAAACAAAAACATTTTTGTGAAATATTACTGGAATATTAAGTGAAAAAAATGAATCTCTACAAGTGATCATTAAGATAATTGTAATATGGGCTTAAATTAAAGAACCATTTGAATTACTTTATCTAATTCTCTCTCTTTTTTTTATCAAAGTGATAATTGTCTTTAACTGGAGTAAATAGAGCTAACCAAGAAGTAGGGATTGATATTTCTGCACAATATTTTTTCAGCTTTTGTTAGATATACCATTCTTATAGAAAGTGCTGGTAGGAAGGAGATAAAGCAAGTTCAGTATTAAATACAAGTAATGTACTGATAAGAGAAAAAAAAATATGGTAAACTTAAATTTATGTAACGCAGGTAATTTTGAACAGATTTTCTGGTTTACTCTGTATAATCATAAATTGGAATTCTAAAAGGATGTTTTTAAATTCTGTGATGCAGAGTTTCAATGAACTGGTCATAAAAATTGGTAAAGTTTTCTTGAATTTTGAAAAGCTGTAACTAATTTAGTATCATTTACTTTAACATCAAAGATAAAAACTTTACAATAAGTTTTTATGCTCTCTTAGGATCCACTTAATTTGAGATATATATATATATATATATATATATATATATATATATAAATATATATATACATATATATATATATATATATATATATATATATATATATATATATATATAAATATATATATACATATATATATATATATATATATATATATATATAAATATATAACAAATGCATAGACAAATATACTAGTATAAAATAAAATGTGAGTGAAAAACATCCAGATTAAAACCAGGTCACTTCCCAACGCAAAAGAGAAACCCATCCCTGCCAAAAAGAACAAAGAAAGAAGTGAATTAGAGATCAAGTGAACCATTGCTTTATAAACGTATGTCTATTGGCTATGATAAATGGGTGTGTGAATAACAAAGAATCTGATTACTGATGACTAGCAAATCCAGTACCACAGGAATATATAAAAGCACGAAGCAACATCAATTCAAGCTCCTGGGTTTGACCTTTACTCCTTTGAAATGGAACACGTATATCAAGTCTGTTGCCTGGGCCGCTGGGAAAATGGTGGGATCCTTCTACCGCTCCAAAAGATATCTCACTACTGATGCAATTCTCTATCTCTATAAAAGCCAAGAACGTCCAAGGATGGAGTACTGCTGCCACATCTGGGCTGAAGCTTCTAAAAACAACCTATCCTGCCTTGACAACGTACAAAATAGACTTTGTGGCTTAGTGGGGGATGTCCTTTTCTCTTCCCTGCAACCTCTCTCCCACAGAAGAGACGTTGCGAGCCTCTCTTTGTTTTATCGTTATTTCCATGGCAAGTGCTCATCCGAGCTCCAATCTCTGGTCCCCCCTCGCTAATCTTTCACGATAAACACCCGTCTAGCTAAAACCAGTCAGTAATTTTCCCGACTCTTTATCTGTGCCTAAATCAAAATGTAGATTCCATGAACAAAGCTTCTTTCTGAGAAGTGCACGCCTGTGGAATTCTCTTCCGTTTGCCTGTTTCCCACCTGACTACAACTTGGATGTCTTCAAGTCCAACATAAACAAATTCCTGATTAATCATCCCCTTAAGTAAGACACTTTATCAAATCTCCAATATCAACTATTACTACGATATTATTCCATTGATTATTGTACACACAATAACCCTTATCCCCGAGTGGCTTCCGGGCCTTGATAAGTGGTTATCCCCCATGTAAAAAAAAAAAAAAAAAATTCAATCTAATAGCCTGATGGATCTTGACAAGGATGAAATGCAGAAAACTGTGTAGCTTAATTGCCATATATATTTTCAAAACTTACTAATATATAAGGATAATCTGTATGGATAAAGAATGGTTCAAACTAAATTTAATATTGCTAGATCTCTCTATAGAAAATTATTCATAATTTCATCTTCATTGTTTAATGAATGCTTTAAAATCTTTTTTTCTGTCATTATGAAAACATGCACATATTTTACATGCCATATTTGCCCAACTAATCAAAATTGATACATATATGCATATTTCTTTTCAGATCGATCATCCAGAAAGTCTTCAATTCAATCAGGCAATCTAAACAAAAGTGATATTTCTGCACCTTATCCACAATCAAGAAATATTATAGAAATGAACAATAAACAAACTTCAAATACAAGACCTTTGCCTCCAGTACCACATAAATACTAATGATCATAAGAACAATAAAGCCGTTTACACATTAAAAAAATAAACTCTTACACATTTACTACATCATATATCACTTGTATAAATATTAACAAACAAAACAATTACAGATCTAAGTTTTAATAGCTTATTTAATAAAATGAGTTTATATATAATATCATATCCAACAAAGTATGTAAAAAATCAATATTGTTGGAAATAGTTTTGAAAAGAATCGTTTATTCATCAATGGAGATTTCATTCAATTACAAACATTATTAAAACTAACAAAATACTAAAAATAAAATAGTCTTTAAAAACAATGTGTTTTGCTGATTGATTTTAAATTGTTTTAAGATTGTTTATATTGAAAATGCATTTTCTATGGAAAGAAATGCTAAAAATTGATATTAGTGGAAAATATTGATAATTGGAATGAAAAATATAAAGTTAGATAAATAAAATAGAAAATAAGATTACAAGTTACACACATGTTATTGCAAGGAATATTATTATAAAAACATCAAGAACTAAATTAATTATAATAAATTATAATTCAAGGATATAGTTATGTATGGCATTGTATTAACTTTGTTCAAAGGTTTTGTTTCATGATTGATTCTGTAAAAAACAGTGAGATTCTGTATAAGCCAAATTTTAGATTAAAAAGTATATGATTGTGAAATCATAGCCGTTTTTATTTATCTTCTAGAAGCTCTGTGAGAGATATATTTAGTTATATTCTTTATCAAAATCTATAGGTAGTGATATGAATGAGTGAAAATGAAAATTGATGTGCTTGTTTTTGTTCATAGATACAAATGTTAGTCAACTATGTGTTTTACTAATATAATCTGTCAGATGAAAATTTATTAAAAATTCAATTTAATATTGAAAAAATTGGTCATAATCATATTTTTCTTTCTCATCTTTCACAGAAAAACATTAAAATCTTTTTCATAGAATTCATAGCCATAAATGATAATTTAAAAGCAATATTTGAATATAAAGATGAATTTAAACTCCATATAATAAATCATCTGGTAGGAACTTGCATTTTATCTATTCAAGAAAGGAATATATGACAATTAGAGCTATTTAACAGATAGAAAGAAAAATGCAAAGCCTGCTGGATGAATAACACATCAACTATTAACATTGCATTGTGGGAACCGAAAAAGTAAAATCTGTTTTTTTTTAAAAGAAAGTCAATTCTTCATTAAACTTTTATATAAAATAATAAAATAAAGTCTAATAAAAATTTTATTGAGAAATAGAAAAAAAATTATTTAAAATCTATCAATGTGGGTCAGTATTTTTTTACATTCTGCATTAAGGTCTTTATCACTCCCCTTTCTTCCTTTCTTTTATGCATATAGCCATTACACACACAGCATACTTCTTAGGACAACTACCTTGTCAATCATGATAAATATTGCTTCAATTTAAAGTTTTATCTCATTTGTCGGACATAGAATTCACACAACTATCAGTGGACACTACATCTAATAAATAATACTGGGATCATAACAAAGGTAAGCAGAATTATCCTACGTGTTTCTCTTTGAGATTCTATTTTGCAAACATGGCTGTATATCACCTCTGATACATATATACTCTCTTTTACAAAACAGTACGCTTTTCTTTTTTTCATTTTCTTATGAAAATTAAATATATAAAAATAGTTACACTAATTATAATAATAATAATATTATTAATAATAATCCTCACTAAATTACCAATACTTACTATACATTAAAATATAAAGGAAAATACTATTTCTTAAATTAAATATTTTTACACAAGTCTTTGCTTAGTATTTATCACTTCTCAGTAAGTTTGTATAATCTCTTTCTATTACTTATACAGTTTTCAGATTTTATGACAGAAATCTATATTTATCTCACTGTACATAATGCCAACCATTATTACTCACAAATCTTTTTTAGCAATTAAGTGTGTGTGTGTGTGTGTGTGTGTGTGTGTGTGTGTGTGTGTGTGTGTTATTTAGAAGCTTACATGTTGAAATGAACTAAAAACCACTGAACTAATTTTCTGAAGTTTGGAATATTAAAAATTGATTAAGTTTATATAAAAAATATTTGTAAATGAAAATATATGTAATCATTTGCATCAATGAAAAATATTGTGTGCAAACGTATTTAAAAATGAAGAAAGTTCTTTATTAATTTAAAAAAAATTTTTTTAAAAAAAAGTAAATAATTGAAATTAACAGTAGACAAAGCACAATTGGTTGTTTCGAATACAAACATATTTTAAGAGATTTGAATCTACTTTTATTCCTGATTGTTAATATTTTAAAATATGGTGGACCAGAATTTCTAGAATAAAACTGATTTATCTAGGTTAATTCGATAAAAATTACTTTGAAATTCTTCATTTCTCATTATACTTTAAATTCATGACATTTTGTAATATTATTTTTTGGGGGAGGAGAGGGTAAAAGTCAACACCCTCTGCTTTTTGTTTTAGGATGTTTGATGTTCTTTGATATTCTTTTTAAGAGCTGATGACCTCACATTTTAAAAGATTTAATCCTCATCACCACTACTACCACCACCATCTGTAAACACTAACTAGTTTGAAACATTAGCGTGTAAAGTAACTAATATTTATAAATTCGACCATTCTTAACCACAAAATTATTTGTCAAAAATTATTTATCAAAATATAAAAAAATAAATTCTGCAAATAAATCATGGAATTAACATAGTATGAACAGATATACTTCTAGTTCTGACATAAATCAATGTTGGTTCTTTTTTTCATTTTTATAAATATATTCCTTTAAGCAAATACTTCATTGCAAGTAAATTTTTATAGCCTATTTTATTCTTTTATATAACAAAGCAAATGATTTTTGCAGATTTTTAATAAAAGTAGTTATTACCCTTTTCAAACTATTCTTGAATTAAAAGTTAATTAATAATTCTACCTTCTGAAATATAAAACAATTTGATAACAGTTTGAGTTAATTTCACAATATTTTAAATTTGCAAAATAAAAATTTTAATTTAAAAATTTTATTATTTTAATATTATTGTAATGTTGCAATCATAACAATTTGTCATGCATAAGTAAATAATTTATTTTAAATGTAAATTTCATTGTTAAAGTATGCAAACAGCAACATGAATTTTAAAGACAGCAACAATTTACAATAGTAATTGTATACAAAATTGTTTCCTTTACTCTTTCAACTGGAATATAAATAAAATTTATTTGACACTGAAAAATGAAAACTAGTAAGTTTTCAAATATCATTAATAATAAAACAAAATCACAGAAAAATAAGTTATGTGGACAGAAAAAAATAAACAATTTATTATATAAGATCATATTTTACTTTTATTTTATATTGCTGTTATTATTCATATATATATATTCATCGAATGTAGCAGATTTGATGTGATCAAATTCAAGGGAAGTAACTCATTCAAAAAACGGAATTGCAAATAAGACAGTTGCTTCATAAATAATCTTTGTCATTGGTTGAGGTTCATGTTATGTTAAAACGCAGTATTTTGAATTTTCATTTATACAATACTACATAATCTCCTTTATCAAGTCTGTTTCATCACTTGATCTTGTTTAGTAAAACTTAGTCAAACATAATGATTGATATGAGGCTAACATTTGTAAATTTAAGTTAAATGATATGCTGAAGTAATGATATTACATAAATGCATTGAGCAGCTAATTGTTGTTAAATAAATCATTTTAACAAGACTAAGTTAATATATATATATGTGTGTGTGTGTGTGTGTGTGTGTGTGTAAGTGAGCATATTTTTGGGTATTACTTATGAGTGCAAATAAATTCTGTTATATATTTAAAAGTATGGTTATAATTCGTTTCTATGTATCTCTTTTGTTTATGTGTAATAAAAATTAAAAAATATTAAGAATCTTATTTAACAATGTATTAACTTTTGAGATTTTCTTATTTAAAGACATTATATATGACTATACTTTTGTATTTCTTAATTTTAATTTGTTATGGCTTATGTAGCAATTTTGCATAATATATGAATTCACATTATATGATGCACATATTCTTTGTAAAAATATTATTTCAAAAGTAATCAATGTATAACACCATTAATGTAGTCTTAGCAATTGAAACAAAATGCATCCAAAGAGATGCTAAGGTACAGTATTAATATAAAGTAAAAAAAAATAATAATATAAACATATAAAATAAACATCAAGGCAAATTATTAAAGTTGATGAGCAATAAAAAAAAGTTTGAATTTATAAATCATGAACATAATTCTAATCAAAGGTGACATTTTATTCCATATATTGAAATATTATAAAAAGAGGCAATCATTTTAATATTGACTTATTTTAACAAATATCCAAAGTAAATAAGATAATGTACTTTGCTTGAAACATGCATAATATGTATATAATAAAGGGGTTATAGAAGCTTATCACAATGCAAGACATATTTCCATTTATTACATTGTGATCCTATTCTATAACCCCTCTATGTCTAACATAATTTTTTCTATATAATTTTATAAATAGAGTACAAAAATCCGATTAATGCATTTTTTAAATATATTTTCTAGCAGATTTGGCTTTTTTAGTTTGTAATGTCATAGTTGACAGATAAAAACACAAGCAGTAGTTGTGGAAATAGTTACGTTTAATCTTTTAATAGTAAATTACATCATTTGTAGACATTTATGCTGACGACACTACCATTTATGGTACCACATCTAAGACAGTAAACGACCAAGTTCTCTCCAATTCTCTCTCCTCTGATCTTGAGCACGTAGTACAATGGGGAAAGGAGTGGCTGGTTACTTTTAATGCATCTAAAACCAAGCTTCTCTCTTTACATCATCAACATTCTAATTCACATTTGTCATCAATTGAAATGAATGGCTCTCGTCTTCAGGAGGCCTCAAGTTTTGACAAGCTTCTTGGCTTGACCATTACTCCTGATCTTAAATGGAACACACGTATATCAAATCTGTTGCCAAGGCCGCTGGAAAAATGGTGGGATCTTTCTATCGATCCAGTAGATATCTCACTGCTGATGCTATTCTCTACCTATATAAGAGCCAGGTACATCCAAGGATGGAATACTGTTGCCACATCTGGGCAGGAGCTGCTAGAAAGGACTTGTCCTGCCTTGATAGAGTTCAAAATAGATTTCGTAGCCTCGTAGGAGATGTCCTTTTCTCCTCCTTGCAACCTCTATCTCACAGAAGAGATGTTGCGAGTTTGTCTCTGTTGTATCGTTATTTTCATGGAAAGTGTTCAACTGAGCTTCAATCTATGGTCCCCCCTCGCCAAACTTTCACAAGAAACACTCGTCTAGCTGTAAACACTATCAATAATTTCCCCCACTCTTTATCTGTGCCTAAACCTAAACGTAGATTCCATGAACAAAGCTCGCTAATCTTTCACGATAAACACCCGTCTAGCTAAAACCAGTCAGTAATTTTCCCGACTCTTTATCTGTGCCTAAATCAAAATGTAGATTCCATGAACAAAGCTTCTTTCTGAGAAGTGCACGCCTGTGGAATTGTCTTCCGTTTTCCTGCTTTCCGGCTGACTACAATATGGTTGTGTTCAAGTCTAAAGTAAATAAGTTCTTGATGAGCCGTTCCATATAAGTTATTAAATTTACCAAATTTTCATTACTAATGATTACTATATTGACCAATTTCTACTGTACACTCTTTAACCCTTATCCTTGAGTGGCCTCTGGGCCTTGATAATGTGGTGATGCCTTTGTAAAAAAAAAAAAAAAAAAAAACTATAAATGCTAATTCTCAAAAGATTAATTAATGTAAATAAATAAATCTAAAGGTTTTTTTTTTATTTATCATGCTTATATTACATCAAAATAGGTTACTGTTAGTAAAATCAATAATACAAGACAATACTTGGAAATACTGTACAACAAATGCCTTAATGAAGCTTGCTTTCCGGGCTGTTGGAAAACTGCTTCTGTTGTACCAGTATTCAAGAATTCTGGCGAAAGGACAGACCCATCAAATTATCGCCCCATTAGCCTCCTCCCACTTTTTGCTAAAATATTTGAGACCATAATTAACCATGCTCTAGTCCATCATCTTACAGATGCTAAACTACTGACTGACAAACAATATGGATTTAGACAAGCCCGTTCCACAGCAGACATCCTAACTGTGATCTCTGAACACATATACCATTCACTGGACAAAGCGGGGGAGGGCAGAGCGGTAGCTCTAGATATATCTAAGGCTTTTGACAGGGTATGGCATGAGGGTCTCCTCAGTAAAATCAGATCATACGGTATCACTGGTAGAATACTTAACATAATTAAATCCTTCTTAGATAAGAGAAAAATCCAGGTTGTCCTCGACGGTCGTACATCTAAACAATATGATATAAATGCGGGGGTGCCCCAGGGTTCTATCCTTGGACCTCTATTGTTCCTGATATTCATAAATGACCTCCCCGACAACATTGCCTCTGAAATGGGTATATATGCTGATGACACTACACTCTATGGCAGGCACGACAGGAAGACGAATGAACACATTTCTAAAGAAATGGCAGAAACACTAGAGGAAGACCTCCAATCTGTAGTGGAATGGGGACAAAAGTGGTTGGTCGCGTTCAATGCTGCCAAGACTAAACTAGTTTGATTCAATAATTACAAGAAACCCTCTCTACCACCTATAGCAATGGCCAATGACTCTTTATCTGAGAGTCCATCTTTCAAACTCCTTGGCCTAACGTTCACAGGAAACATGAGTTGGAACAATTACATTGAAGGCATTGCCTGGGCCGCTGCAAGAAAGGTGGGCTCTCTCTACCGTGCTAGAAAACTACTAACACCCGAAAATATCCTGTACCTCTATAAGGCCACCATTCGCCCATGTATGGAGTATTGCTGCCACATCTGGGCTGGTGCATCTGCTACTAGTCTCTCGCTCCTTGACAAGGTTCAAAAGAGAGTCGCAAACCTGATAGGCCCTGAACTGGCATCTAAGCTTCAGCCTCTGTCCCATCGACGAAATGTTGCATCCCTCTGCCTTTTCTACAAGTATTTTAGTGGTGAATGCTCTGAAGAACTGCAATCACTTGTGCCCCCACGACGTGAGCACCCTCGACAAACCCGACAGGCTGCTAAATCCCACCCCCACACTGTAGAGATCCCTAGATGTAAAAGATCTTTTTACTCCAATAGTTTCTTCCCCAGAACCGCTAGACTCTGGAATTCCATTCCAGGTCCCTGCTTCCCCAACAGTACTGACAAGTGTAACGTGAACCGACACCTTGCTGCTCAAATCCCTACATAGTACCCCAGTAGTTGTTGCCCCTGATAGTAGCCCCCTACACCAAAGTGGCAATTTGCCTTGTTTGGGGTGAAAATGTAATAAAAAAAAAAAAAAAAAAAAAAAAAATATAGTACAGACGAAAGACATATGAAGATTCATATATCTGTATAATTAGCATAACTATTTTTAAACAGTATATAATAAATTAAGTTTGGTGTTATTCACTTCTAATTTTATTGTTTACCCCTAGATAGATGCCATAGTTTTGGCGATATTAATAATAAGTAATTAGTTAAGTAAATAATTGTAAAAAAACAAAAGATAACTTATGAAAATCATTTTAAAAATATGCTTATAAATTTTTAAGAAAGGTTGTCACACTGACTATTTTAACAAACTCATTTAAATGAATTTAGTCAAAAGAAATATACACTGATGCATAAAAGTTTGACTGCTTTTCCCTTCACTTACTTTCTTTTCCCCACCCTCTCTCTCTCTCTCTCTCTCTCTTGACACCAAATTTTCGTTTGTTAAGAGACACCCTAAAAACAATAACAAGCTGGCAAAACCAATTGTTTGAAAATAAATATCTAATAAAAATGTGATTTTAACAGTAATGAAAAAAAAAATCATCTTATCTTCATAATACAATTGTATGATCGATGGTATATAAAAATCTAAGAAAAAATTATGATTTAAATACATAGATAATATTCTGCATTTTAATGGGATTATATGTATCATTTACTTTGATTTGATAACATCAATATGTAAATACTATAAATAAAATGATATATATCTATTTCTTCCAGCCTATACATCATACCATGTTTGGACTTTCATATATTCTTTTATGCACAATGCCCATTTGTTTTGGTGTAGACCTTACATACACGGTGGAAGAAGGAAAAACACCTGGTACTTATATTGGAGATATTTCTGCAGATTCTAAGATAATGGAGAACATGTCCTACCAAGACAAGAAACTCATCACATTCAGTCAACTACAAGGAAAAGTTGATAGTTCTCAATATTTCAGAGTGTCCAAGAAAACAGGAAAACTCTATGCAACAATCACATTGGATGCAGAAGCAATGTGTATGCACAATGAACAATGCTTTCAACTCATTGATGTTGCTATTCGTAAAGGAACCTCTTCAATGAGGATTTTAGAAATCAAAGTCATTATAAAAGATATCAATGATCACAAACCTGAATTTTCAAAAAAACAAATAAATATTGAATTTAATGAAGGAGATCGAAAAGGAATGACTAAAACAATTCCTAATGCTTTTGATAAAGATGTTGGACTTTTAAATTCAAAAATTACATATGAACTTAAAAAAATGAAAAATGAACCATTTTCATTATTTGTAGCTCCAGGAATTGAAGGAACATCACAACTAGGAATAAAATTAGAAAAAACTTTAGACAGAGAAACAAAAGATTCTTATGTTGTACAAGTTGTGGCTAAAGATGCTGGAACTCCTTCTAAACAAAGTATACTAAATGTTCATATTGCAGTCAAAGACATTAATGACAATTTTCCAATATTTGCTGAGAAGACATACAATATTTCTATCAAGAATGAAGAGAGTAAAGTCACACCAATTGTTATTATATCAGCAACTGATTTGGATGCAGGGCAAAATGGAAAAGTTTCATATCATTGGAGTCACAAAACATCCAAGTTGGCAAAAGATGTTTTTCAGTTAATAGAAACAACAGGGCAGATTTTCTTACATAAAAGGTTGAATTCAGAAGAAGGAAAGATACAAAAATTGTATATAAAAGCAAAAGATGAAGGTATTCCTCCATTAAGTTCAATTGCAATAGTTTATGTAAATGTACTCAGTCATGAGAACAATCCACCAATTATTGATATAAATCTTCCATCTTCGTTAAATGAAAATATAGTTCAACTTATAGAAAATGCTAAAATAAGCAGTTTTATTGCTTATGTGAAAATAATAGACAATGATGAAGCACAAAATGGAGATGTCACTTGTCATCTTCATCATGATAAATTTCAGCTTCAGAATTTAGGTACAAAGAAATATGAAGTGACACTGAAAAATCCTCTTGACAGAGAGAAAGAAGAGCACCATGATGTTGTGATCAGTTGTCAAGATAAAGGCTCTCCTCCTCTTCATAGTAACAGCAAATTCTCCATTCAAGTGATGGACATCAATGATGTAAGGCCACAATTTACAAAAGACACATTTAAATTCTTCATTGATGAGAATCAAAACTCAAGAATTACTCTTGGCTACATCAATGCCACTGATCCAGACTTGGGAGATGGAGGAAAACTCACATATTCTCTCATCACCAATAACAACAAACACTTCTTACCTTTCAAAATAACCACAAATGGATTACTATCAGCAATTATGTCTCTTGATCATGAGTTTCAACATACTTATCACTTCAAGGTGTTTGTGAAAGACAATGGAACACCATCTCTCAATAACACAGTCAATGTGATTGTTGAGGTCACTGATAAAAATGATAATGCTCCATATTTTACATTTCCCAGTGTTAAACCTTACAATCTACATGTCACATATTACCCTGATGCCAGACACAAGAACATCACACAGATAAAGGCAGCCGACAGTGATAGTCAAGAGAATGCATTTCTAAAATATCAAATAATCAGAGGCAATGACAAACAGATGTTCACCATCAACCAGTACACTGGTTTCTTAGCTTTCAATAGACAACTCAGCCAACAAAATGCTGGCTCCTATCAGCTTGACATTCTTGTCAAGGATAGTGGTAGGCCAGTTCTATCAGCAACAACTACTCTCTTTTTAACACTCACTATCAGCAACAACACATCAGAAATGTTAAATGTTGTTCAGCTTCACACTGAAGAGAAGGTGCATCTTAATCTTGTCATTATTATTACAATCATAGCAGTCACAATAGCTGTCTTCATTACAGCTTCATTATCAATCTGCATCATTCGATGTAATGGTCAGTCAAATGTGGCCTATGCCCAAGCACTTGATCCTTCCAATAGATATGTTGGTGAACAGAGACAACTCATTGCACCTTCTTACCCAGGAAACACTTGGCCTCATCCTGCTCAGCCATTACCAATAAATCAAGCACCATCTACAAATACTCTTATGACAACATCAAAAAGACAATTGACTTCTGCTGATGTGCTTCCATACAAACCAATACCACCAAGTAATGTCCCATCACAAGTAAGTTGATACAAGATTGCTTGTATTTATTGTCTATCATTTTTTATTTCTATGTTTAAATAAATAGCACAGAACTCATTATCTTTTACTTATTTACCTAAGTTATGTTTTTCTTATTTTTAAATTCTAACCTTATCTTTTTTAACTTGATGCAAATGGCCAATAATTTATAGTTTGATTTGCATATTTTCTTACATATCTTTTATTTTGGTCTTATCATGCCTAAACACAATACACAATGTGGATGATTTGATATAAACAATTCATAGAAAACACACTTTTGCATTATTACTCATAGCAGGAAGGCCATAGTGTCTTATATCTTTCCTATCTTTACTATGGGCAATAGAGCTGATTGCATTTGAAGTGAGTTTGGCAATGTCATTATTCATATCAAGACATTTATCCTTATTCACATTTTAGGACCTGATAATTTTATTTATAAATCAAAAAACTGAATACTTTATCTCTTACATTTTGATAAAAAAAGTAAGCATGTAGTCATAGAAATAACATTTTATGTGTAATTGAATTTTTCTTACAGTATTTCCTTATCAAAATGATTTACAATAAAAAATTTTTGTTGTTGTTTTTTTTTCCCCCTTATCTGATAATGTAGAATTTGTATTCATTATAATACAATTAGATACATACAAAATGTTTTTTGTATTATTTTTATCATAGATGTATACACAAAATGTATCAATTCCACCTGATTATTTCACCTGGAGATCTGCAGGAGCTTCACAATCAGAAGCTGATTTGAGTTGGAGGGAAGAGACTGCTGTTAATCACCAAGGAACATCAGGTAGTATATAAAGGAATTTTTTTGTATAATTTAACAAATAAAAATAAATGAAAAATATTTTGTGGAATAATAAAAGAATGAATAATAATATAATAAAATTAAGGTGAATAACTATATCTGTAACTTAAAATGATCATTTTACAATGAAAACGAAAGTTTTAAGAATTACCATAAAATAGTAACTGTGTACAGGACTAATTAAAATAAACATTTTCTTTTCTTTTTTACCAAAGTGATGTTTTGTTTTTTTTAATGAGAGAAAGCTAGAAAATAATGTCCAGTCACTCTGAGGTTTACATTCAAAGAAATTATTAAATAGTCTTTTGCGGAAAAATAATATTGACCATAAAATAAATAAGAAAATTGTATTGATTGCATCAAATAATTATTCTAAATGTCACAAGAATTTGTACAATGCAACTAATTTTGAACATATTTTCAGATTTGATTTACATAAAAAAACATGACTACATTTTTTTACAAGTTTTACGAGCATATGAAGAAATATGCTTAATGGAGAAACTGAAAAATCATAACAAAAAAACAATACAATCAATGATTTAAAATATCTTGGAGATAGTAATGATGATCGATTTTAAAAGTAAAAATGATCACTAATATAAAATACTGCAAATGTTTAAAATATGTACTAATAAGTGAATATGAGTGATTATGATAAGTGTAATATTTTACATCACAAAAATGTACACTTTTTTTAACATATCATTTTTTTTTGTATACCAATGCGACTCATTCAGTGGTTATTATCTTATAGATTGAAAAGTAATATTTTTCCTATATGCATTCAAATTTCCAAAGTCATGATAGTCTGTGAGATGTGCAATTTTTTTAGCACAGTCTCTTTGTTTAATATAAAGGAGGGACACATTTCAACAAATTAGCAAAAACAGACTGAAAAAAATCACGCAATATTTTGTTTATTTTACAAGTTTATAAGAAGCAGGTGTGATAATTGGTTCTAAAAAATATAGTTGGTTAGAACCTGTCTTTTTACATTTTTTTTATAATTGTTTACTAATCTACTCATAGTTATAGTCTAAAAGCTGGTAAGTCTGTCAAATGTTGCCATTTATATTATCTGTATGAGATTTTTAAAATAATATTCCATGATCCTGAGGTTCAAGTACATTGTAACAACAACAACAACCAATCAGAAAATCCTCTTTTCTAAATAAAAGAAAAAGATTTCAAATTCATGTTAGAATCCAGCAGCATCTCTACTATCATATAAAGGGAACTTTGTGTGTGTGAGAGAAAGAGAGACAGAGAGATCATTTCCTATGGATTTCAAAACGGCTGGGTCGATTTTTATGGAATTTTACACAAATGTACTTTATGTACCTCGCAAAGTTCTTAGATAGGTTTTGCATCAGAGTGTCTTCCATAAGTATCGATAATCTAAATAGTCAGATGAAAAAAGGAACAGGGGATTTTGATCAAAGTTAACATGTCATACAGCCTAACATTACAAGTACATTTGAGAAGTTTTATTACTACACAAGCAGAAAGGACCGACATATAAAATCAACAGTAGGTTCTTGGATATGACAGGAGTGCATACGAAATTAATGTTTCCGTTTAGAGCACAACTGAAACATAATACTTGGCTTTTGCATATTAAACTTTAATTCAAGCCATTATATATAAAAATAATTTTATAAAATCAACAGTAGGTTCTTTACAATGCAATGTAGATTACAATGTACTGTGGACTAAGTCCCTGTGGGGAGACATGTGAAGCTTCCTCCGAATGCATCATGATGGATCCCTGGCAAGCAATCAATTTAATGGAAAAATGGGTGATTTCACAGATTTCGATGACAATAAGAATATGGGAAACTGAAACATTTGTTGATCATCATTCAGTCCCGGGCAGTGTTGTGACTCTTGCTAGATTTCTTATAAAAATGAATAAGTTTTTTTTGTATTGATATCTTAATTTTACTAACTGACATTCTGTTTTCTTTTAAGACAACCAGGTGACATACAATATATATTTAACTCATGCAACAGCTATGCATCTGTCTATTCTATTTCCAAACTAATTATCCACTTAAATAAATTAAATTTGTTTATTCTAGATTTTCTAACACCAATCCTGTATTTGGAGATTATGCAACAAAAACTTAGACAGTGAGACCTTTCTTATCAAAATTCGACAATATCCATACATTAATCTATGAACTTGGATATCCACCCATTAATGTATTTCATGATTATAAAATTATATTTTCATAAATATTAAAATTTTAAATTTAAATTGAATATTATTTTGTGATTTTTTAAATATATTCACATATACATTGATATATATACAGAATGTAAAAATTACTATAGTTAACTTGTATAATTGCATTTTTATATTTTAAAAGTCTAAAATATTATTTGAGAATTAATGTCAGATATACTCAGTAATTCCTGTATTACTTTTAGCATAAATATATATTAAAGAGTCACATATTTTTCTTACAAAATGTCAGTTCTTCTAGATAATTTAATACAAATTGATATATATATATATATATATATATATATATATATATATATATATATATATATATATATATATATATATATATATATATATATATATATATGTGTGAATACATTTGTTTTTCAGATCGATCCTCCAGAAAATCATCAGTTCAATTAGGACATGTTAATAAAAGTGATATTTCTGCTCCTTATCCACAATCAAGGAACCTTATAGAAATGAATAATGAACAGGCTGCAAATACAAGACCCTTGCCACCAGTACCTAACAAAAACTAAACATTATTCCAAAATTAAAATATAGCAGTTATACAAAAAAGTTTTCTCATATCAAAACTTTCATTTATACATATATACTTACAACGATAACTATTCACTGGTGGAAAAATGATACTCCTTAGTTTACTTGGCATATTAAAACAGATTATATTATATATAAAACGACTTTTTCACATTTATTTAGAAATAATGATATATTTAATTCTAATATGGATAAAACACACTTAGAAGCAAAATATGTAATTGGAAATGCATTTCTGAAATTGGTCATAATTTTACCAAGAATAATTTTAGAATTGTATTTTTTCCTTTGTAATTTAATAAAAGAAAAACAAATCATTCATCTCTTTCTCATTAAACTTAGAAACTTGAATGATTACTTCATTTGAAATGTAAATGTTGAATAGAATACAATACAAAAGACTAGGGATTTTTATTTTTCTATTACAAAGAAAGTGTATTTGACATTTAAAGGTTCTGAGGATGGATAGAGAGAAAAATGTAAATCCTAAAGAATGAATAATGCATTGCATCATGGGAGTAAAGGAAACAATTAAGAAATTTTATAAATAAATTAAACAAATTCAATTTTCCATTATAAATTTATATCTGAAACATTAAAATTTTTATAAAAAAATAAAAATAAACTAAATTTTATTTTATGCATAAGAATAAACCTAAGAATGTGGGTTGGCATATTTTACATTCTTATAAACAACATCATCTTTCTCCTTCCTCTGGTGCATGCAGCCATTACACACAGACCATACTTTTTAGGACAACTACCTTCTCACACTTATAATAAACACATATTCATGTTAAAGTGTTACCAATCAAACTGAACATAAAATCATAAGAACTATCACTGTATTAAACAACTTATATTCAACAACAAATGGAAAACGATATCAAAGGTAAGGAAAATCATGTTTTTCTTTGTAAGATTTTTAACGGCCATAAACGGCCATCATTAAAATCTGAATTAAATATCTATAATTCTCAACAGTAAACATTTTAGTGGTTTTTATTAAGGAGAAATTATATTTGTTAAAAATGTTTATAATCTGACAGGTTTTCCAAAAATACACTGTATTTAATATTTTCTTACAAGAAATGTCTATTTAGTATAAAAAGATATTTTTTCAATTTTTCCCAGTAAGATGCCATGGCATAAATGTGCATTCCTTTTACTTTATGCAATGGCACTTAACTTATAACACATATATTTTCTAAATAATGCATGCGTATATTATTGAGAAATATTTTTTGTTTTTTAACTTATTTATTTTATAGTATAGTTTAAATTCTACTGAGTATATTTTCACCATAAAACATACTCATATTTTCAAACTATAATCGGAATTAAAATAAGATAATGAATAGATTAAAATAATAGAATTACTTGTGTGTACATTCTAATACTTATGCATTAATATTGATACACAACACTAAATTAGATAATGTTTCCTTTCTCATAACGATTTCAATTTTTAAAACATACAAATGTCAACATAATATTAAATATATAGTTTCCATAATATTTAGCAAATATACATTGTAATAGTTTCATTATTCTTTCCAATGATAAATAGTATTTGTTCTAAAATCACTAAAATGAATAAAAAATATAAAAATTTTAGCATTTCTTTTCAAATTAATTCTGTTAAGTAATAAGGATATTATAAAAATGTATCAATTTATAAGTATTCATTTATAAAATGTTAATTCATTATTTTATAAGAGTAATATGATTATCTATATAGATAAAACAGTAGCTGTATGTGTGTGTCTGTGTGAAAAACCAATAAACTCTTAAACTACTAATCACATTACACTAAAATTAACAGGAAATAGTAATCATACACCAAGGATGGTTTATAATGAGTAAAATCTTTTTTTGGATGGATGAATAACATGCACAGAAGTATGTTGGCAAGCAGAAATGCAAAATGTTCATTTCAACTTGCTAACATATTTCTATTACTTTTGTGCATGGGCAAATTCATTCATAGCTTACAGTGGTGTAATTTTAAATCTATCTATCTGTTGATAGCTCAAACAGTTGGGAACTGTTTCGATTCTACCTGATTTCACTCAAGTCATTTATTTTAAAAACTTTTCAAATCAGTAATATATATATATATATATATATATATATATGTATATATTACTACTTCATTTACTCACATAAAATTAATATACGAAAGTATAGATTTATGCGTAGACTTTAAGTATTTACTTTAAAAGTGCTCAATAATGTAGGTAGAGCTAGTTAGTAATTTATAAAATACTAGCTGTACCCGGCCACGCGTTGCTGTGGTTCAGTTTGTTAAAATGAACACATTCCTCAAGAAAAATTGCATTTTGTTCGTTTATTTACTTTTATTATTTTTTGCAATTTTTTTAATCAATAAAAGTTGTTATTTTTTCCCCAAAAAAAAGATTAATTTTTTACCATAAATTGTTAGGTGAAAGTTGTTTTTTCAGGAAAACTTGCACTCTTTTTTTTTTTTAAAGAAATTTGTCAGTAAACGTTTCTCTTTGAAAATGGAATTTTTATTATAAAAAGAACAGATGAACACTGTAAATAGTTATGTGAAAGTAGAGAAAAAATTGATTCTTTTTTTCAAGAAAATGTACAAATTATTTTTTTTTTTTAACAGATGTTCAGAAAATAAACAGAAAAATACTTCCATCATTAATTATGCAAAAAAAAAAAAAATAAAATGTTGATTTAGTGTTTCAACATAATGCTTATAAATTACGATAAAACTTGCTGAGTATGCGCTGTTTTACGGTTGTTGTAAAAATGGAACGGAAACATAAATTTCGCTTCGTTTTAATCCTTCTTAATTTTTTAATTGTGCCCCCCCTCAAACGAATATAATCAAAACAGTAACATTCAACAATTGTACTTTATGTATATAAAACACAAAATATTAATTAAAAAAAAAAAGAAAGTTAATAACGAAAGGGAAATAATTCCATTTTTAAACGAAAAAGTCAGTTTGGTATATCTTTTTGTTATTTTTTACATAAGTCCAGCTTACCATTCACATTGGAAATGTCGACATTTATAGGTTGTAGGGTACGTTTACAACGAATAAACACTCCTATCTAGTAGATGTATCAGAATTTTTGACACCCTAATCATGAAACTGCGAATAAAATATAAAAATCTCGTAATTTCTCTTTTAAAAGTGGGTTGTTTATTTTCTTCATGGATTATACGTCCAAAATATACTAATAAAGTTGTTTTAAAAGTAATAGAAATATTTTTTTTATTTTTAAAAAAACTAATGAATTTTACGAATTCAATATTTTTCAATTTTTAAACTTTAAAAATTTATCAAAATTTTTCTATTGATTTTATTTTTACGATATTTTTAGGGTCAATGTGAAATTTTATGCCCTTTCCAATAAACCGAATATGATATTTTAGACAAACGTTTTTTTTTTAATTCACGCCCCCCCCCCCATTTTCAAGTGTCTATTAAAAAGTAAATAATTAATTTACTCACCAAAGTTTTATATATCACAAATTGAAGAGAAAAGGTCAATAAGTAATATATTCAAATTTAAAACAAAAAAAGTAGTGTTTTTTAGAAATTTACCTGTAAAGTTCGAAGTTTAAAACCTGTTTTTTTTTTAAACCACGTTGTTTGTTTGTTTTTTTTGTTTTTGTTTTTTTATGAAACCTAGGTCCTTGCTCCTTTAATTGAAAAAAAATTAGGGCTTGAATTACATTTTTCGAGAAGTTATAAGCTTGGAAAGACAGGAGGTCAAATAATTCACGCCTCCCATTTTGAAATGTCTATTAAAAAGTAAATAATTTACTCACCAAAGTGTTATATATCACAAATTGAAGAGAAAAGGTCAATAAATAATATATTCAAATTTAAAACAAAAAAAGTAGTGTTTTTTAGAAATTTACCTGTAAAGTCCCAAGTTTAAAACATTTTTTTTTTTTTTTAAAAACACGTTGTTTGTTTGTTTTTGCTTTTTTTTTTTAATGAAACCTTGATCCTTTCTCCCTTAATTGAAAAAAATTAGGGCTTGAGTTACATTTTTCGAGGAGTTATAAGCTTGGAAAAACGGAGTGGAATTATTCACTATTTTTCACGAAATTTCTGACACACCTACCAATCTACCCATGTTAAGAACGGCTTTCGGAATAGACACCCCTAACCTTGCCAGAATACCCGAAAAGCTATAACAGTTGATGTGTTGAATGTGAACGATGAGTTGGACATAATGTAAAAATGTACCAAATTTAAAAGGGAACGAAATTCAAATTTCCGTTCCATTTTTACAACAACCGTAAAGCAGAGCATTCTATGCAAATTTTACCTACTTACTGTATTAATGCTATTTTTTTAAGCAAAAAAAAAAACAAAAATATTTAGGTTTGGCTATAAATTCCTAAACTCATTTCACCCTAAATAATTTAGGTGACTGAAATAGGAATCTAATTGAATCTTTAATTTCCTGAATAGTATGCGAGAATTCATTTTTCTTCGAGTTATATCGAATTCATTAATACAGACTTTAGGGGCTTTTTTCGTAATGTTACTGTAAAAATTATGTTTTATTGTTACAAATTACGATGCTTTATTTATATAAAAAAAGCAAAAATAAATTCTTGCGTTTTTTATTTACTACTGAAAACCATAACTTTAGTAAAGGTATTTTTTGTTTAAACAAAATAAAACATTTTCACTAAGAGTTAAGTAAAAATAATTAGTTCATTATATTCTGCGATCATTATTTGAAAAATACTGCAATTTTCATTAAAATTAGTTAATTTCCTGATTTTTGGTGAATTTTTAAGTAAAGGGAGGGGTCAAAATGTTTATACACTTTGAGCGTCGGCATTCATTTTTCGATGAATATTTAATAGGAAAGCGACCACGTGTGGTAAATTTATCAATAATCATGTGATTAAACTCCTTGAAAATTTACCGATATTGTAAACACATTCTGTTTACATTAAGCCTGTAGTGTTTTTTTAGTGATGCAGTGTTGGCAACTGAGATTTAAAAAAACCCGCGAGATCAGGAGAAAGAAATGTCCAGAAAATCGCTAGATTTTTAACTTTCATCTGAAATTTTCAAAAATCACTAATTCCCCCCCACCAAAAAAAAAACTCCCTATTTTCACTTCCTACCATAAAAAATTTATAAATATAGTATATTCAATATATAAAATGTTCCGTGTTTTCTCACTATATGTTTCTGGAATTATATTGACGCGGTTAGCTCCCGTATTTTATCAGCTAGTTATACCTGTTTTTTCAGACAGGGTATTTTTTTTTTTTTTGCAGGAAACAAATCATAAACTCAAACTTTTTATAATAAAAGTTAAATTGAAATATACTGCAAATTAAACATCACAATAATGGTGCAACATATTTTGAAATTAGAAAAATAAAAAAACAAAAAAACTTTGGTTTAGCATGTTAAAAGTATTTAGGTTGGTAGATAATTAAATTCTACTGTATTGATATAATTTTTTTTTTTTGCTGTTGTTTCTTGCTTTTTACAATTTTCGACTAAATACTTTTAAATTTCATATTTTAAACTAAACTTCGAAGGTTGGAATGCCCACCCCCCACCTAAAATGTACTTGGAAAAATCGATTTTATAGCGAGATTTAATAATGGTTAGCCGAAAAAAAGGTGAAAAATAAAACAAATAATCAATAAATAATTGTTACCAAAGGCAATAAATGCTACTTTTTTTTTACTTACATGAATGAATTTATTTTATGTTTTAAAGTATTTTCAAGCACTTGCGGGTGTGTGGGTGCGAAATATCTCCAGATTTTCTAGAATTTCCCGCTAGATTGTAAACGAAATCTCCAGATCTAACAGGAAAACCGCTAAATTAGAAACACTGGTCACGTGACAGGAAGCGGTAATAAATAATTGTCCCTAAATAAAAAAAATCGCCTATCGGTACAAAGAAATCCACCTATTTATCATAGAAAAATTAAGTATAATGTTATAATTAAAAAGAAATATATAAAAACACACATGGATATAGTAAACATATTATACCAAAACGTGGAAGCTATCCGTCCAGTGGTTTTTTAGACAATTAATTGCGAACGAACCAAAAGTTACATTTTTATATATATAGATATATGGCGATTAAGCTCCTGACGAATCCTAAAGTGGATGAAACGCCGAATATTCAGTGTAGCTTAATCACTATATATATTTTATAAATTACTATATATATTTTATAAATTACTATATATATATATATATATATATATAGATATATATATATATTTAAAGGAGATTAGAACAATAGTCTAAAGAGCAGAGTGTATTTTAATGTAATAGTGAAATTACTAGTTTAATTAAAATACAGGAAAGAAAAAGTGCTCGTTGTAATTTAGATATATTTTTTGATTTTTAAATTTTAAATTATCAATCACATTACTAAATATTATATATATATATATAATATTCAATAGAGAATTGGCTTTGTAATAATAAATATGAAATCTACATGAATTAAAATATATTTAAGCATATTTTACAACCAGGCAAGCCGGGTGCCCCTCCCAGCCTCCTCACTAGTTCTACATAAATGTTCAGTCAATGAATAAGATATATACTTCATAAGTAACTCCATAATAAAAAATACTAAAGTGATCAATTTTCTCATGATGTCTAATTGTTATAAGTCAGTATTATAGCTGAGATACAATATAATATTTAAAATGTTCAATTTTCTTAATTAAACCAACTGCTTTATCAGCTTCCATTAAACTGACTAGCATTGTTTTAGTAGTAATCTTCGTTTATTAAATACTAAATAATCACAATATTTGATATAAAAAGTTAACATTTGTTAATAATAATTGCTGTTGACTGTGGTCAGAAGCTAAGAAAAACAGAAGTCTTACCGTGGGTGTGGAGCGAGTGAGTTAAGGCCAAGAAAAAGAAAAACAAAGATGGTGGCCAGCATTTTATTATGTGAGTTCTCGCAAAATCTTGTGTGCGCGTGAAGCTGGAAACTACAAAACAAGCTTCATTTTTCGGTGCTGGGGAGATTCCAGATCTGGCAGGAGAGTAGGTGCAACGGGAGTGGAGATTCTACTTTCTCGGATTTATTCCCTTTTGTGTGTTTGAGGTGACCCCCCACCACACTCGGGAGGTGCACTGCAGTTTTAGGACCGTGCCCCTTTTTTTTTTAAAGATAGTAATGAATTATTTTTACAGGACTAATTTTATATCTTTTATAATGTATACCTTTGAAATTAAATTATATTCAAGCTCTATATGGCAAATAAATAAAAAGATTTCATTTCTTTAATCAAAGATAAGTGTGGAAGTCAATTTCTAAAAGTCCCCCAACACATGTCAGCATGTAAAATGGACATGATGATATCAATGCACACATACATATGTTACAAGATTTTATTAAAAAAGTATAAAATCTTACTAGTTTTCAAGTTAAAATAATGCATTAAAAAAGAAACTATATATAAGAAGAATGCAGGTTGAATTTGCATTAGTTTACACAGAAAACACATATTTGCATTAACACCTCTTTGTATTTCCAAAGATCATAGTGCTCAACATACCTAGTTTTTATTGGGGATGGGGACAATGGTAGAACATAGTGTTTGTAGTAGATATGTAGGTAAAGTCAAATAATGTCTGCTGTGTCAATGTAGCACTTCTTTGGCCACTATAATCATCAACACTTCTAAATAGTTTGACATTCTCAAATAGATAACATAATTTTTATCTATTCTGAGCATTTTCATACCAACATTATTGAAATATGTATAATCAAAGAAAATTTTAGTATAGAAAAACGTTTTAATTTTTACTAAGATTTAAAAGATTTTATTTTTGTTAATATACACTCATGATCTTTAACTACAATATTTTGTAGAGAGCATAATTGATGATGTTATGACACAATTTGAGAAAAAAATCCTATCAATTATGTTTAGCCTATTGTATTACAAATTTTGGACACTATTCTGATTCTGTTATGTCGATTTTGTTAAATAATAGATCAAACACAATAGACTTGGTGAACTCAGCATCAATTTATTGACTATTAGTGAAATTTAAATGTTAAAACAAATCAAATGACAATTAACACCAAATAATAAAATGCATGCATTTGGAAATATGAAAAAATTTGTTCTATTAAGAATTTAATTATTAATAACTTAAAATAAATGATGAACAGATAAGAGGAAAGGCAAGATTTTAACTGTGTAAAGATAACATATCATACAGTTATAAGTATATGACTTTATGAGTAATTAAGTCATGAAAATTAATATTTACTTCTTCTTTCCAGGTTATGCATCAGCCATGATTGAGTTGTTATTTCTATACCTCTGCATATTACCTAGTTGTTGGAGTGCAGAATTTATTTACACTATAGATGAAGGAAAAGGTCCAGATACCTATATTGGAGACATTTCTGCAGATTCTAAGATAATGGAGAAAATGTCCTACCAAGACAAGAAACTCATCACATTCAGTCAACTACAAGGAAAAATTGATAGTTCTCAATATTTCAGAGTGTCCAAGAAAACAGGAAAACTCTATGCAACAATCACATTGGATGCAGAAGCAATGTGTATGCACAATGAACAATGCTTTCAACTCATTGATGTTGCTATTCGTAAAGGAACCTCTTCAATGAGGATTTTAGAAATCAAAGTCATTATAAAAGATATCAATGACCACAAACCTGAGTTTCCAGAAAAACAAATAAATATTGAATTTGATGAAGGAGATGGAAAAGGAATGACTAAAACAATTCCTAATGCTTTTGATAAAGATGTTGGACTTTTAAATTCAAAAATTACATATGAACTTAAAAAAATGAAAAATGAACCATTTTCATTATTTGTGGCTCCAGGAGTTGAAGGAACATCACAACTAGGAATAAAATTAGAAAAAACTTTAGACAGAGAAGCAAAAGATTCTTATGTTGTACAAGTTGTGGCTAAAGATGCTGGAACTCCTTCTAAACAAAGTATACTAAATGTTCATATTGCAGTCAAAGACATTAATGACAATTTTCCAATATTTGCTGAGAAAATATACAATATTTCCATCAAGAATGAAGAGAGTAAAGTCACACCAATTGTTGTTATATCAGCAACTGATTTGGATGCAGGGCAAAATGGAAGAGTTTCATATCATTGGAGTCACAAAACATCCAAGTTGGCAAAAGATGTTTTTCAATTAATGGAAACAACAGGGCAGATTTTCTTACATAAAAGGTTGAATTCAAAAGAAGGAAAGATACAAAAATTGTATATAAAAGCAAAAGATGGAGGTATTCCTCCATTAAGTTCAACTGCAATAGTTTATGTAAATGTACTCAGTCATGGGAACAATGAACCTATTATTGATATAAATCTTCCATCTTCGTTAAATGAAAATACAGTTCAACTTATAGAAAATGCTAAAATTAGCAGTTTTATTGCTTATGTGAAAGTAATAGACAATGATGAAGGACAAAATGGAGATGTCAGTTGTCATCTTCATCATGATAAATTTCAGCTTCAGAATTTAGGTACAAAGAAATATGAAGTGACTTTGAAAAATCCTCTTGACAGAGAGAAAGAAGAGCACCATGATGTTGTGATCAGTTGTCAAGATAAAGGCTCTCCTCCTCTTCATAGTAACAGCAAATTCTCCATTCAAGTGATGGACATCAATGATGTAAGGCCACAATTTACAAAAGACACATTTAAATTCTTCATTGATGAGAATCAAAACTCAAGAATTACTCTTGGCTACATCAATGCCACTGATCCAGACTTGGGAGATGGAGGAAAACTCACATATTCTCTCATCACCAATAACAACAAACACTTCTTACCTTTCAAAATAACCACAAATGGATTACTATCAGCAATTATGTCTCTTGATCATGAGTTTCAACATACTTATCACTTCAAGGTGTTTGTGAAAGACAATGGAACACCATCTCTCAATAACACAGTCAATGTGATTGTTGAGGTCACTGATAAAAATGATAATGCTCCATATTTTACATTTCCCAGTGTTAAACCTTACAATCTACATGTCACATATTACCCTGATGCCAGAAACAAGAACATCACACAAATAAAGGCAGCCGACAGTGATAGTCAAGAGAATGCATTTCTAAAATATCAAATAATCAGAGGCAATGACAAACAGATGTTCACAATCAACCAGTACACTGGTTTCTTAGCTTTCAATAGACAACTCAGCCAACAAAATGCTGGCTCCTATCAGCTTGACATTCTTGTCAAGGATAGTGGTAGGCCAGTTCTATCAGCAACAACTACTCTCTTTTTAACACTCACTATCAGCAACAACACATCAGAAATGTTAAATGTTGTTCAGCTTCACACTGAAGAGAAGGTGCATCTTAATCTCGTCATTATTATTACAGTCATAGCAGTCACAATAGCTGTCTTCATTACAGCTTCATTATCAATCTGCATCATTCGATGTAATGGTCAGTCAAATGTGGCCTATGCCCAAGCACTTGATCCTTCCAATAGATATGTTGGTGAACAGAGACAACTCATTGCTCCTTCTTACCCAGGAAACACTTGGCCTCATCCTGCTCAGTCTTTGCAAATAAATAAAAATCCATCTACAAATACTCCCATGACAACATCAAGAAGACAAGAAATTTCTGCTGATGGACTTCCACATAAAGCAATTCCATCAAATAATATCCCATCACAAGTAAGTAAAAACAAAATTTTTTTATGTCTATTTCTCATTATTTCTCACTACTTTTCTATTTTTTAAAAATTTTACTTCACATATTTTTTAACGTATGTATTGTTTTCACTATGCAATGCCTAATTACAATGCATAATGCAGACAATTTTATACAAACAGTTCATAGAAAGTACAGCCATATTCCCTATAGCAGTTCATACTTTTAGAAATGGTCATACTATGTGCAATAAATCTGATTGGATTAGAAATCACTTTGACAATACCACTATACATATCAGACTATTTACCCTGTGTCTATATTTTTTAACATATAATAAATTGAATATGTTATTTTCTTTAAAGCACTAATGAAAAAGGTAAACATGTAATCATAGAAATATTTTAAAAAATTATGTTCAATCTGACTCTAGTATATATTTTTTAAATTATCACTAAGATTTACAACTACCTACATTTAGTTTCCTTTGCTGTTTTTCCATTTTGCTTTATCTGCTACTGCAATGTTTATACTCATCATGATACAAGTAAATACATACAAAATGTTCTTTTTTTATTATTATTTCTAGCAGATGTATGCCCAAAATGTATCAATTCCCCCTGATTATTTTACCTGGAGATCTGTTGTACCTTCTCAGTCAGAAGCAGACCTGAGATGGAGGGAAGAAAACATTGGAAATAACCAAGGAACATCAGGTAATATTTGAAGTAAATGAGTGAATTAAATATAGAATAAAGGTGTCATAATATTGTACTGGTTATGAGTAAATTGAACAGTAGAACAGGAATACAAACAAACAAAAAAAATAATAAAAATGCAAAATATATTTTGGTGGCATAAATAATAGAAGAAAATTATATTAAGTGATTTAAATAAATCTGTACAAGAAAAAAAGAAAACAACTTTAAAAATGTTAAAAATCATCATAAGACAGTAATTGTGTACAAGGCTAATTTAAAGAATAAGTCGGTAACTGACCTCGAATTCTTTTTTCCTATTTTGGGGTTGAGGCAACCTGATAAATGCTTTTCCTCAAATGAGATGAAAAAGAGAGAAAATAATGGACAATAATTTTGATGACGAACCCTCAAACATCAACAGATGGCTTTGAGATGTGGTGAAAAATGAAGATTAGGAATGATGGTGAATAAAATAAATAAATGAAGGAAACTCTTGATTGGATCAAATACTCACAAAATTTGTAGTTTATTTTAGAAGTTCATACAATTACAAAACAGTTTTGATAATTGGCGTTAAAGAGATTTAGTTGTTTAGAATTTGTTATTTTAAATCTTTATAAGATTTTCTTGAATATTCCATGATCCTGGGATCGAAGCAAAGTGTAACAACAACAACAACAAATCAAGATATTATCTTTTCTAAATAAAAGAAACAGATTGCAAATTTGTACTAGAATCGTTTTCTTATAAAAATGGATCAAATTTCAAATTTTTGTATAATTGATTTTTTTAAAGACAACTAGGTAATAGACAATACACAATAATTACTCTAGTCATCAATCCATTTATTTACATATTTAGCTAACTCAACAGCTATGCATCTGTCTATTCTATTTCCAAACAAATTTTCCACTTAAATTAGTTTATTCACTATATTCACCTATAGATTGATATATATATATATATATATATATATATATATATATATATATACACACAGCATATAAAAAACTTATTGCAATAGTTAACTTGTATAATTACATTTTTATATTTTAAAAGTCTAAAATATTATTTGAGAATCATTGTCAGATATACTCCGTAATTCCTGTATTACTTTTAGCATAAATATATATTAAAGAGTCACATAATATTTCTTACAAAATGTCAGTTCTTCTAGATAATTGAATTCAAATTGATATATATATATATATATGTGAATACATTTGTTTTTCAGATCGATCCTCCAGAAAATCATCAGTTCAATCAGGACATGTTAATAAAAGTGATATTTCTGCTCCTTATCCACAATCAAGGAACCTTATAGAAATGAACAATGAACAGGCTGCAAATACAAGACCCTTGCCACCAGTACCTAACAAAAAATTAAATATAGCAGATTAACAAAAAATTAAAATATAGCAGTTATACAAAAAAGTTTTCTCATATCAAAACTTTCATTTATACATATATACTTACAACAATAACTATTTACTGGTGGAAATTAAAACAGATTATATTATATATAAAACGACTTTTTCACATTTATTTAGAAATAATGATATATTTAATTCTAATATGGATAAAACACACTTAGAAGCAAAATATGTAATTGGAAATGCATTTCTGAAATTGGTCATAATTTTACCAAGAATAATTTTAGAATTGTATTTTTTCCTTTGTAATTTAATAAAAGAAAAACAAATCATTCATCTCTTTCTCATTAAACTCAGAAACTTGGAATGATTACTTCATTTGAAATGTAAATGTTGAATAGAATACAATACAAAAGACTAGGGATTTTTATTTTTCTATTACAAAGAAAGTATACTTAGCATTTAAAGGTTCTGAGGATGGATAGAGAGAAAAATGTAAATCCTAAAGAATGAATAATGCATTGCATCATGGGAGTAAAGGAAACAAATAAGAAATTTTATAAATAAATTAAACAAATTCAATTTTCTATTATAAATTTATATCATTAAACATTAAAATCTTTATGAAAAATAAAAATAAATAAATTTATGAAAAATAATAATAAACCTAAGAATGTGGGTTGGCACATTTTACGTTATGAACAACATCATCATCCTCCCTCTTCTGGTGCATGCAGCCATTACACACAGACCATACTTTTTAGGACAACTACCTTCTCACACTTATAATAAACGCATATTCATGTTAAAAGTTTTACCAATCAAACAGAACATAAAATCATAAGAACTATCACTGTATTAAACAACTTATAATCAACAACAAATGGAAAACGATATCAAAGGTAAGGAAAATCATTATTTGTTTTTTTTCTTAAGATTCTTAGTTCCTCATAGCAAAATGAGTATAAAAGATGGCCATCAGTAACATCTAACTTAAATCTTTAATTCTCAACAACATTACATATTTCTTTTATTTTGATAGTAACATATATTTGTAAAACTATAATAAATAAAAAATCTCATAAGAAAATATACATTTTTAATTAATATACAAAAATATTTACTGAGTAAAACGACAGTTAGTTTTGTATTGTCACAGTAGTTTTTCTTTCATTCTATAGGCAAACACCATGACACAAAGCTGTATTCACTTCACTTTACATAATGGAACTTGACATTTATCAATCTCATATAGACATATGTACACTAATTTTCAAAAAATATATATATTCTTTTACATTGTGTGTGTGTGTGTGTGTGTGTGTGCGTGTGTGTGAATATATATTTTTGAAAACTTGCTAACATTTTCTTAAAATTTTAGTACTTACAACTTACATCAACACATTTTGATTATGTTACTTAAAGCCATGCTGATAAGGAAATAATTTTTTTTTATAGTTTTTATGGATACCTTATTTAAAGAAATGCTTTAACAATTGTAAATTTTATTACCATATTCATTTCTTTTGTAGTAAAATTTAATTTTCTATTCCAAACACTTTCATAAAAATCATACTATTTTCAAACTATTTTTTCTAATTAAAACGCTTCAGAAAATTAGAAGTGTTATAATACAAGTGATTCTTGTTAATTTACAATATTTTCAATTTATTAAATAAAAACTTGAAATTATGGAATTATTTTAATGCATTTTGTAATAAAAATTAAATTACATTGCTAAAACATGTAAAAAAAATAAAATTTTTATATGTCAACATTAAATTAATTGAATGTTGACATTTGTAATTGTCTGTATTTTTGAGATGAAGTGTTTTCATTTATTGAGATTGTTGGACTGACTTCCTCATTTTGGTTGTTATAATCACAACGTTTCGGCTGTTTTGCCCTCCGGCCTTCATCAGGTGTTTTGTATCGAACTGGGGAACCGTTTGTTAGGAGTCTCAAACCCAACCCTTTATTATTATTACGGGGGTACCGTGTTCAGACTCCAGCTAGGCTCTGATTCTCTGTTTTGAATGTTACTTTTCACTGCCTTCATTCAGGATTGAACTCAGCACCTTTGGGTAACTGTAAACTTTGATACAATGTCTAGGATCACTCGGCCATATGTCACTAGGACAATTCTTAGTTGGTTTTTGTTAATGTTAAACCTATGTTGTTATTCAAGGTTTTCTCTCTCTATTAGAGATGAGGAAGTCAGTCCGACAATCTCAATAAATGAAAACACCTCATCTCAAAAATACAGACAATTACTATCCAATCAGTATGGACCCGACATTAGGATTGAATGGCAATGCCTGAAAAAGCGTCATGTGAAACTAGCAAGACTCGCTAACCATCTAACCTTCCTGTACAGATGCAGAAACTTAAAACTTATACCAGCAGGGTTGACATTACAAACAACAGTGGATTTCAGGAAGGCACGTAGAGTCGTGGAAAGGGCAGGGCATGTCCTTGTTCGAGAAAGGATCCAACACACCCGCTGGAATAAACAAAAACTAAGGAACAAAATCTCTGACACCTTAACATCGTTCCTTGTCAAGGTGACTCAAGAGGAAGACAGGGTGAGAATCCAATCAGATCTGCATAAATCATACAGACAAGAATATGAGAAGGTCAAAGAACGCCAAATCAAAAAGCTCACAAAGCTCAAAGACCAGAGGAATGTAATATCAAAACACCGCTCACCTGTGAAAGTGGTCATCAACCTCAGCATCCGCCAACTGAGTCACTCAGAGAAAGCAGTACTAAATAAAGGTCTCAACTTCGCAACAACAACCAAACGTGCTCCATTCTTAGATATCATAACACACATGGAAGATATAGCCTTGAGAATCCCATCAACCCAAGGTGATGAAATAAGATGGAAAGTGAGACAAGTACTCGAGAAAGCCAAGTCTCCTAAATCAAACATCTCTCAAGAAGATAGGCTAGCTATAAGAACCCTACAGAGTGACAGCAATATAATAATTCTGCCAGCAGACAAAGGCAATGCTACTGTGGTGATGGACAAGTCGGAGTACTCTGAAAAAATGGTAGACCTAATCGCAGATGGTAGTTACAGTAAAATAAAGAAGGACCCAACTTTGAAAACCGAAAGAAAGCTCTTACAAATTCTTACCAAAAACAAGGAACACATCGCTCCAATGAGATATAGACAGCTGGTCCAGCATTACAGTAAGCTACCACATATATACGGTTTCCCCAAGATACACAAAGACAGTATTCCACTCAGACCCATAGTGAGCTGCCAAAGCTCAGCATGCCACCCACTGAGCAGGTACCTTGTGGATATAATAAACTCATTAGCAGGCAAGTCAGCAACACATGTAAAGAATTCTGTCCACTTCACGGAACTGATCAAGGGAGCACCCATCAGTACAAACCAAATGGTAAGCCTAGATGTGGTTAGCCTGTTCACTAAAGTCCCAACTAGTGAGGCACTAGCAGTAATTCAAGACAAACTAGCTGCGGACCTCTCCATAGAAGAGCGCACATGTGTACCATTGCCAAACTTAATGGAAATGCTGACATTCTGCATAGAAACAACCTACTTCAGAATGGGTACTGACCTATATCGACAAGAGGAGGGGCTAGCTATGGGCTCGCCATTATCACCAGTGATGGCGAACATATACATGGAATACTTCGAAGACATGGTCTTAGGTTCAGCTCCCTTAAAGCCAACAATGTGGCTAAGATACGTTGATGACACCTTCATACTCTGGCTCCATCAGGAAAACATCCAGGCTCTCCTAGACCATGTAAACTCAATAAGACCATCGATACAGTTCACAATGGAGAAAGAAAAAGATAACCAACTGGCCTTCCTTGATATACTTATATCACGCACAGAGCATGGGTTTAAGCATCCGTATATCGCAGGCCTACCTTCACCGAACAATACCTTAACTTCAACTCCCATCACCCATACAGTATCAAACCTGGAATCGCATGCTGCTTACAACATCAAGCAGAGACAATAAGTAGCGACACCATTACATACCACCAAGAAATGGTCAGGTTGAAGAATACCCTCCGTCGTAACAACTACCCCGATAGCATACTATCCACCAGACGTGTTAATAGTATAAGAGAGGAGAATGAAACCCAAAAACCACCAACGGTCTGCCTACCATACATACGAGGCATCTCCGAAAAGATTCAGAGAATATGTGCCCCCTACAACATCAGGAAGGTATTCAAGAGCGAGTCAACACTCAGATGACACCTGGTACGAGTGAAGCCCCGCATGGAGGAGAACATGATCGAGAACTGCATATACTCCATCTCATGCAGTTGCAGAAAGGTTTACAAGGGTGAAACATGCCGCCCCCTCAAAGTAAGGGTGGAAGAACACCGAAAAGCAGTAACTAAAGGGGAGACGGAAAAATCAGGTATAGCCAACCATGTCTGGATGGAGAGGGGGGACCATCGCTCCCTATGGGATGAAGTAAAAATAATAAACAGAGAGACCCACTGGAAAGTGAGAAAACTTAAAGAAACAGCTAACATGCTCGGACATAACAACTTACTGAGCAAACCAAGCGTAGAGCTAAATGCAATTTGGTCACCTCTAATAGAGAGAGAAAACCTTGAATAACAACATAGGTTTAACATTAACAAAAACCAACTAAGAATTGTCCTAGTGACATATGGCCGAGTGGTCCTAGACGTTGTATCAAAGTTTACAGTTACCCAAAGTTACCTGAGTTCAATCCTGAATGAAGGCAGTGAAAAGTAACATTCAAAACAGAGAATCAGAGCCTAGCTGGAGTCCAAACACGGTACCCCCGTAATAGTAATAAAGGGTTGGGTTTGAGACTCATAACAAACGGTTCCCCAGTTCGATACAAAACATCTGATGAAGGCCGGAGGGCAAAACAGCCGAAACGTTGTGACTATAACAACCAAGATGAGGAAGTCAGTCCGACAATCTCAATAAATGTTGACATTTGTATTAAAAAAAAAAACAATTAGTATAAGTATAGTTGTAACAATAATTTTCAATAAAAATTGCCTTTGTTATTCATTGTTTCAATGAACAATAAATAGGATTGGTTTAAAATTGATTTAAAACTCCAGTGAATAAAAATACCTATTTTCCATTTATTGGTAAGAAATAAAACATAATATGAAATTCATTCAATGGTATTCATTCATTGATCAAATCTCAATTGATCATGTATTATTACTATTATTACAATAGAAAAATGTGAGCATAAAAAGTAATATGGTTAAGCTTAAACATGGAAAAGTAAAGGATTAGTTGTTTAAACTGAAAAAGAAAAGGACAAGATATTCTAGGAAAAAAATATAAATTTATAACTTAAAATATTCCAGCATTAAGAACTGATTATATAATGTTATAAATTGAATTTAAAAAAAAATTCTTAATGCTGCAATATTTTAAGTTATAAATTTATTATATTTTTTACTATAATATCTTGTCCTTTTCTTTTCCAGTTTTAACAACTAGTCCTTTACTTTTCCATGTTTAAGCATAATCATATTACTCATGCTCACATTTTTCTATTAAAATCCATGATTTTTCCAGGCTTCCAATAAATTCACTTGTTCTTTGTTTAATTTCAGTCTTATGTTTTGCTCCCATAAACATACACATATGTAATAACAATGTATGGCACTCGTCGGCTTTCAATAAAATCCCCCCCTATTATTTCCCTTTTATGCTTTCATTCTCTGTTTCACTTATGACTTCTCTTTTCGAATTTGTAGCAACGGTTGTCGCTGAAGCGACGTGGTTGCTATGGAAACCAGTCATAAAAAGCGTCGCTCACCTCCTTACATATTTTTATGATTTTGAACACCAAAAAATTCATCATAACTTGTTTTACTGAATGAAAATTGAAAAAAAAATTTCACAATAAAGCTGAGAAGATGATCTATAAACTGCAATAATTGTTTGAAATTTGGCTGAAAAATGAGTGAGCTGTGAAGTTTAAAGCAGTTCTAAATGACTAAAAATGCCACTTAACCATATATTCTAACACGGTAGTGTTTGAATGATAAAAATGATTTTTATCACCCATAAAATGTCAAGGGAAGTAATTTCATGGAAATAATTGAAAGCAAGCCATTTTCATGATTTCGGACTATTGTTATTGATTGTTGTTATAGTGAAGATAATATATACATCTATTAAAAGTTCCCTTTAAAAAATGAATGCAAACTTCTTCAATAGATTCAGTTCAACCAGCTGGTATTGCGCTGCAGTAAACTTAGTTTAGTAAATTTTTAATAATTACAAAGATTAAAAGAAAACATTTTCTACAAGATAATATTCTAGTAATTTTTATAGATACTGATTTTAAATTTTGGAAAAGTTTTAAAAATAGATTCAAGATATCTGTAACAAATAAAACTAAGCTGTAAGATAAAATAATTTTTTATCATCATCATTAGGAGTTTTCACACAGATCATCATCGAAAATTTCTCTTTGTAAACAACCTATGGTGTTCCCTGGAGTCTACATGACAATAAGTCTCCCCAGATTTCCAGTACTCTCCACCTCTTTCGAGAATCTTTACAAACGCATTTGCATTATCGCAACAGTTATTTATCTTTGATTTCTAATTGGCAGAGACCATTGGTTTTTACTGGAATTTGGGTGGCACCCCAAGGTCCCAGTCGCCTTTCACACTCATCCAGTATAGTTAGTTAGTGCTTTCTCTCCTCAATTTTTTCATCCTCCTTGGCACTCCAGAACTATTGGGTGTGATGCTAGTGTATGCCAACACTTTTTTTTGATAGGCAGGAGGTTTAACTTACAATTATACAGCTTCAGTTTTCTTGATTTCATGTGATGTTTTTTTTTTTTAGTATCACTTTTGCAGCAGTTTCTACCTGTCCAGCTAGTGTCTATTGCTCATGTGTATTAGTCTCTGCATTCAAAGCCTTTCCTTTATTATTATTATTATTAGAGTATAAAATAATTTCTTTAAGTATATTTTTCTATATTTTATTTAAAAAATATAAAATATTTTAATTTTGTTAGATACAAATACAAAGTAAGTCATAAGAAAAGAACCCTTGAAGTTTATGAGTGTGGGCTTAAAAGGCTAACCCTATGTAAGAAAGTAAAATACAAAATGAATTTTTCCAACTTAATGCAAAAGACATATATCTGTATTCACCTTTTTGTATTGCCATCAGTTTGAATAATACCACTCAAAATATATCAGTTTTAAGAGAGGGTAATATTTCTTAAAAAGAATATATTAGCTTTGTGTGTGTGTCTGGTGATATTTCTAATTTTAATGTGGACACACACAGACAACTGTCCTTTATATAATAGATATTGTTTAGAACAATAATTATATTTTGAAGCAAAATAAATGTTTCATGCTTTTACATATAAGAAAGAATCTATTAGAATAGAAAGATTTTTAGCATCTTGGGACCTCTGCCTGCAGTGAAAGAATACATTGAGAAATCTTTTTTAATTTTCTAATTTGAAAACAAATATCCTATCAGTTATGTTTATATATTTATTTTACAAGAATATTGCATTAGAACTTTTGAACAATGTTTATCATTCTGTTAATCCTGGTTTGTTAAAAAAAAGATTAATAGGGTCACAAAGAGTAAGTAGATTGTTATACATTTTATCTTCTATTTGTAAATATAAAAATTAAATTCTAATTTCCAAAACATAAAATAATAATAAAAACAAATAAAGAATGTAAGTATATAAACTTTTGTTCTATTATGCTTTTGATTATTGATAACTGAAATTATTGGTACTCATGCATCTTTTGCCATGGATTTCAATGATCACCAGCTGATGAGAACCACTAGAAAAAGCTGAGCAAAATAAGTCGCCAGAAAACATAATTAACAAGATTTATTAAAAAGAAAAACAAAAATTAACCAAAACCTACCTTCATTTTAATAATTAAATCTTTCAGCAAAAATATGCAAATGTTTTTGTGAAAGTTTATACTGTTAATTTTCATTTTTTTCCAAGAAAAGTTTTAATATTGTTTTTTCTTTTTGTAGGTTATTTTTTAATAATTCTTTTAATGTTTTTCTTGTAGTTTTAATTTTTACATATTTGACTTTTTTTCAAGAAAAGTTGCAATAATTTCTTTTTTGTTGTTGCAAAACTGTATTTTATATTTTGTTTTCTGAATACAGCTGACAGATTTTTTTTTTCATACTTTTTGTTGTCTTCATGGGGAAGGAACCTAATAAAGAATAGGATATTACTCCAAGGTTATAAGATTCCTCTCTTGGCAATAATAATGTTTCTTCAGACGTCTGAATCAATTTCTCCAATTTATTCAGAGAGTCGTCTGCTGCCATTTCAAAATTTCAATTTTTATTGGCTTACCAAACACTCGGCCAAATGATTTCAAAAATAAAAAAGTAAAAGTATCTTTCTCCCTTTCATCACTCCCAAAACTTATTTAAATACTTAAACAAACAAAAAAAAAGGAATAAATGAAACGAAATAAATTGACTAGCTTCTTTTTTTTTTTCACCAGTGGTTCTCGTCAGCTGTCGGTCGAGCCCGTGCAAACATCACAGAAACCCAAGTAAAAATATGCATGAGTACCACATTATATATAGGCAGAAGTTTGCAAAGGAATATTGTTGTATCTAAATGCTATATTTTAAAGACAAGTATTAGTTCTTTTCAAATAAGTACATAAATTTGCAAGTAATACATATATCTATAAAAGTGAGAATGTGTGTGTGAGGACAACTCTCAACCTATATACTCAATGAATTTTTGATCTACAGACTTGATATTTGGTATATAGGGCATTTAGACATGTGGAAAAATTTTTAATCGGTTTTTCATCTGGAAAAAAAGTTGCTAAGGGGTCAAAATTGAAAAAATTGGAACTGGGGGGGGGGTCATCAAATTTTTATTTGTTAGTCAACTATTTCACGACTGCAAATGCACAAATCATTCACATAACAGCTTCCTTATGTACGTTTTGAAAACACTTTTTAAAGATCATGGAAAACTGGCCTAATGATTATCGTACTTGACTCACTGTCTCTAGGTTTTGGTTTCGATCTCAGCTCAGTATTTTTTTTTTATATATACTTATTGAACTGTTTAGAAAAGACATAAAACTTACATGCACATGTCTCACTTTCTTTTCATTTTTTTTTTTTGTTTTACTTCATTTATTTTTTAAGGAATTTAACTTTATGTTTAATACTGAGCAATGCTGGGCACATCTGCTACTAAAAAATATTTATCGGTTCTTTTCAGGTTTAGTCATGATCGGATTTATAATTATATTCCACTGCATATTACCTATTTGTGAGAGTGCAGATTTCACTTACACTGTGGAAGAAGGAAAAAGTCCAGAAACTTACATTGGAGACATTTCTGCAGATTCAAAGATAATGGAGAACATGTCCTACCAAGACAAGAAACTCATCACATTCAGTCAACTACAAGGAAAAGTTGATAGTTCTCAATATTTCAGAGTGTCCAAGAAAACAGGCAAAATTTATGCAACAATTACATTGGATGCAGAATCAATGTGTAAACATAATGAACAATGTTTTCAACTCATTGATGTAGCTGTCCGTAAAAGAGGTTCTTCAATGAGGATATTAGAAATTAAAATAATTATAAAAGATATCAATGACCACAAACCTGAGTTTCCAGAAAAACAAATAAATATTGAATTTGATGAAGGAGATGGAAAAGGAATGACTAAAACAATTCCTAATGCTTTTGATAAAGATGTTAGTCTTTTAAATTCAAAAATTGCATATGAACTTAAAAAAATGAAAAATGAACCATTTTCATTATTTGTAGCTCCAGGAGTTGAAGGAACATCACAACTAGGAATAAAATTAGAAAAAACTTTAGACAGAGAAGCAAAAGATTCTTATGTTGTACAAGTTGTGGCTAAAGATGCTGGAACTCCTTCTAAACAAAGTATACTAAATGTTCATATTGAGGTTAAAGACATTAATGACAATTTTCCAATATTTGCTGAGAAAATATACAATATTTCCATAAAGAATGAAGAAAGTAAAGTCACACCAATTATAATTTTATCAGCAACTGATTTGGATGCAGGGAAAAATGGAAGAGTTTCATATCATTGGAGTCAGAAAACATCTGGGTTAGCAAAAGACGTTTTTCAATTAATGGAAATAACAGGGCAGATTTTTTTGCAGAAAAAATTAAATTCAGAAGAAGAAAAAATGCATAAATTGTATATAAAAGCAAAAGATGAAGGTATTCCTCCATTAAGTTCAATTGCAATAGTTTATGTAAATGTACTCAGTCATGAAAACAATCCACCAATTATCGATATAAATCTTCCATCTTCGTTAAATGAAAATACAGTTCAACTTATAGAAAATGCTAAAATTAATATTTTTATTGCTTATGTCAAAGTAACAGACAATGATGAAGGACAAAATGGAGATGTCACTTGTCATCTTCATCATGATAAATTTCAGCTTCAGAATTTAGGTACAAAGAAATATGAAGTGACACTGAAAAATCCTCTTGACAGAGAGAAAGAAGAGCACCATGATGTTGTGATCAGTTGTCAAGATAAAGGCTCTCCTCCTCTTCATAGTAACAGCAAATTCTCCATTCAAGTGATGGACATCAATGATGTAAGGCCACAATTTACAAAAGACACATTTAAATTCTTCATTGATGAGAATCAAAACTCGAGAATTACTCTTGGCTACATCAATGCCACTGATCCAGACTTGGGAGATGGAGGAAAACTCACATATTCTCTCATCACCAATAACAACAAACACTTCTTACCTTTCAAAATAACCACAAATGGATTACTATCAGCAATTATGTCTCTTGATCATGAGTTTCAACATACTTATCACTTCAAGGTGTTTGTGAAAGACAATGGAACACCATCTCTCAATAACACAGTCAATGTGATTGTTGAGGTCACTGATAAAAATGATAATGCTCCATATTTTACATTTCCCAGTGTTAAACCTTACAATCTACATGTCACATATTACCCTGATGCCAGAAACAAGAACATCACACAGATAAAGGCAGCCGACAGTGATAGTCAAGAGAATGCATTTCTAAAATATCAAATAATCAGAGGCAATGACAAACAGATGTTCACCATCAACCAGTACACTGGTTTCTTAGCTTTCAATAGACAACTCAGCCAACAAAATGCTGGTTCCTATCAGCTTGACATTCTTGTCAAGGATAGTGGTAGGCCAGTTCTATCAGCAACAACTACTCTCTTTTTAACACTCACTATCAGCAACAACACATCAGAAATGTTAAATGTTGTTCAGCTCCACACTGAAGAGAAGGTGCATCTTAATCTCGTCATTATTATTACAGTCATAGCAGTCACAATAGCTGTCTTCATTACAGCTTCATTATCAATCTGCATCATTCGATGTAATGGTCAGTCAAATGTGGCCTATGCCCAAGCACTTGATCCTTCCAATAGATATGTTGGTGAACAGAGACAACTCATTGCTCCTTCTTACCCAGGAAGCACTTGGCCTCATCCTACTCAGCCATTACCAATAAACCAAACACCATCTACAAATACTCCAATGACAACAGCAAGGAGGCAACTTAATTCTGCATTTCCAGAAAAAATACAACCACTGAATAAACTGCAATCGCAAGTAAGTACATAAGCGTCTTCTTTTTCATTAGATTGCTTTTCTTCCTAAATATTTGATAGAACTTTTTTTAAATGTGTAACTTTCATTAATCCACCCAATTTGTTTCCTTACATTTGATGTAAATAGATTTTTTTTATATATATACTCATTATTTAATGATGTATCTTTTGTTATATTTTTCTAAATAAACATTAAAAATGTTGAAATTATCTTCAGGGTATCCTTATAAAGTATAGAGATTTTGTGTTTCTCATTATGATTGTATGCAAACAAATAAAGTTTTCTTTTTATGACTATATTATCAGACTTACACCCAAAATGTGTCAATTCCACCTGATTATTTTACCTGGAGATCTGCTACCCCCTCCCAATCAGAAGCAGACCTGAGCTGGAGGGAAGAAAATCCAGGAAATACTGATGGAACAGCAGGTAAAAAGAAAAAAATTATCTTGCATGAAATATAGAACAAAGGCAAATTTATCAAAAGCAGCTAGAATAAAGTTTTGAAAAAAATAAGTGTGGCAAAGCTTATCATAAATTTTATCTGTACAAAGAAAGAATATTTATATAAAATTATTAAAAATATTATTCACAATTATGCATACAGATACTTCAAATGACCATAAAGATTAACGATCTCATTATTATTCTTCTAAAGAGATGACAGTTTTTATTTATTTTATGCAAAATTTAGTGACTTGGTACACAGTGGTGAGCATTCAATTGATCTCAATGAGTTTTACAATTTCTTTTTAGCTACCGAATGGGTGGTACAGTAGTTAGGATTCATGTAACAATAACTCTAAATTATCATGAGGGAGGAGAATTAAAGCAATAACTAATGACAAACTACATAAAAAATTATAATAAATAAAAGCGTATAAGTGTAAATTAAATGTATCTTTTGGTTTTGGAATGATAAATAATGATATACAGGCATTGAATGCAAAAATTCATTTTCATTGAGGTAAATATTTGTTAAAATTAAAAATATTATTTATAGAATATTTACCTACAAAGTATACACCTTTATTATAAAAAAGAAACTGTGTGCGTTTGTTTCCTATGGGCGCGAAAACAATTGGCTCAATTTTTATGAAATTTCACACAAAGGTACTTTATGTACCTAGCAGTGTTCTTAGGTAGATTTTGTATCAGAATGTCTTTGATAATGATCTGATGAAAGGAGAAACAGATGAATAAAGTTAACACCTTACACAGCCTAACATCACAAGTGCATTTGAGAAGTTTGATTACTACACAAGCCGAAAAGTCAGACATATAAAATCAACAGTAGGTCCTTTTATATGACAGAGGTGCATTCGAAATGAATATTTCTATTTCAAACACAATTGAAGCATGATACTTGACTTTTGCATTTTAAATATTAATTCAAGACCTTATATATAAAAATAATTTTATAAAATCAACAGTAGGTTTTCTATGGTGCAATGTAGACTACAATGTATTGTGGACGAAGTCACTGCAGGGAGGCTTGTGAAGCTTCCTTCTGGTGCACCACGATTGGTCCCCAACTAGAGCAGGCTATCAATCGATTTGATTGAAAAATGAACAGTTTTATCGATTTGAATGACAATAAATATATGGAAGTGTGAAACATTTGTTGATCATCATTTAATCCTGGACAATGTCAAGTCTCTCTGCTAATTTTCTTACAATCGTAAGAATATATACTAGCAAGATTCATTTCTCGGCCTTGCCCAAGGAGATATAAAAGGATGCTAACTAATTGAATTGCTAAGATTTTTTTATTTTTGCACATACATGTGCACCCCCTCCCCCCCGGGAAATTTAACTGGACCCTTGTTTTGTGTTTGTATGTACATGTGAACTGGAAACATTTAATATAATTTGTGTATGTCATTTAAGAGCAGTAGCAAAGAAAATGCATTCCCCACGTTAGTTTCGTAAATTAGCGAAATTGTAATTCTTTTGTTTTATGTAATAAGTTAAGAATGCAAAAGAAAATGTAAAAAAAAAAAAAAAAAACAGGTTAAAGTAAAAATCGAACAATACTTTCTATTAAAAACAGTTAAAAATGAAATGGGCTGATGATATGTCAGCATCAAACTTACCATATAACAATTAGAATTTTCTGTCCCACCATAATCACAAAAGAACGATTAAATGTTTATGAAGAATTATTGGAAAAGTTAAAACCATTACTCCTGGGATATGCATCAGGAACAATTTTTGTGTTCACATGAACATTTGAACTGGAAGCATTTAATATAAATTGTGTGCATTACTTCAGAGTTCTGGGCAAAAATGTAATTCCTATTTTCATCTAGTATTACTTTTCCTTCTGGATGATGAAAAATTAAACTATCGGCCCCTGAGTTTTCTTTTAAAAGAGCAGCAAGTGGCCTCCTAGTTTCCAAAAAAGAAATAGTAAATCTTATAAATAGTATTTCAAAATACAGAAAATATTCGAATTTCATTGTCTCTAATCTTTCATTAAAAAATCCTCCAAGACTACCCATAAATATGCCCGAAATAAGTATTTTAAATGTTAAAAGTATACATTTTTTTTGTTTTCTCTAACCTTTACTTGTTTGAGAATTCCTCCTAGACAGACATAATTATGAATCATTTGTAAATAAGTTTTTAAAATGCTGAAATTGTGTTTTTCATTATCTCTAATATTTTCTTGTTTAAAAAGTCCTCATTAGCTGGGTAATTATTAATTTGATTGAATTGAGTGACCCTTATAAAAAAATTTTTCAACATGAAAATAATGACAATGTTAAACTATTATTGTGTTTACATTATGGATGCCTTAAAACAATGTTCCTATCGTGTAGCCATTTATAAAATGCATATGTACATGTGTTGTTAATAAAAATCATTAAAATCTACTAATGGTCAGAATTTCATGAATTTCAATTCTTATTCACAATTGGATGAATTTACTTATAAAATGGAGTTTTTTGTGAAAAATGTAAGTTTCATAAATTACAATTTCATAAATTACATAAGTTTCATAAATTACAAATTCATAAATTACAAATTGCAAACTAAGTATACCATAACTGAAATATTAATATTTTAGAAAGTTTAAGTAAGTAACCAGTTCTTTTGTCGCTTACTGTTAATTTGCAAAAAATAATGTAAGGTATACAAGTTTCTTAATTGTTGGTGAAAGAAATAAAAAAGTTTCTCAATAATATATATGGCAATCAGTTTAATGGCCAAGAATAAAATCTCAAAAATAAATAATTTTTAATAGAAAAATGAGTTAAAATCCATCGATGTTTGTTTAAACTAACATCAGCTGTTTGTTCTTTAGAATGAATACCCTGAAAAAGTAACTTTTGATTAATTTTGGTTATGGTTTTAAAATTGCCAATAGTCACATTTATATTATATTAAAATATTTTTTTTAAATTGGAACTATTACTCAAAATTCTATGTTTAAAAGTTCACATTGCAAAATACTGAAATTTAAATCAATTTAAACCTTATAAATATTAATCATTTTTCAACTAATTAATGATAAAATTTTTTTTTAAACATAATAGTATTTATTTTATATCCATTTTTTATTTACAACTTCAAGATAATTGAAATAAGAAATTTTAGTTTATATATAAAAAATATATTTCAATTATTAAAACTGTTCAGCTTTATAAAATGTTGCAATTTTGCTCAACTTAAATATATTTTGGTTAGTTTTTGTAACATGAAACATGTGAGGGAGGGGGGCAAACACCTCTCTCTCTCTCTCTCTCTCTCTCTCTCTTTCTCTCTCTCTCTCTCTCGGGCAGTCTGTTGATTTCGATGATGACGCGGAGGTCGGTTAGTGTCTGTGTTGAAGGTGTGATGTGAGTCCAATTGGAGCTCTGAAACCATGACCGCAGATGTGACATCTGATGGCAGGAAATTCGGGTAGTGGCACCCATAGTCGCGCTCTTTTTGCTTCCCAAGCAGCAATACTTTGATCTCTAATGCCATCGGCTGCGCCTGATACCACACTTCTCCAAACTATCCGATCTTCAGCTTTTCTTCTCCAGTCGTTTAGTTGGTTTGTGTTTTTCAAATGTCTCTTGAACACGTCTTTATAGCGCAGTTTCGATGTGCCTAGGGGTTGTGTACCTTCTTTGAGCTAACCAAAGAAAACTGCTTTAAGTAGTCTGTTATCTGACATGTGCGTGACATGTCCTATCCATCTCACCTACAATATATAGATACTTCCTCTCATATTTTTAATGAAAACTGCTTTTAAAATGTAAATTGATTTAAAAATGAATAAGTATAAAAAATTTCATGAAAATCTGACCCATGTATGCTTATGCTTTCAAAATGATCACTACAGAGGAACATTGTTCTAAAACATTGATAATACGATTGTAGTCTCATCATTTTTGTATGCTGAAAAATGGGTATTCTTGCATAATTTGACCCGAATTCTTGTGAATTCCCATCAAGCATGGACCAGGCGAGACCAGTGTCAGCCGAGCACGTCGTAACAGACACAGACCTACTAAAAAAACAAAACAAACAGGAAAAAATACAAATAACCAAAAATAATAAAAAACCTACCTTGAAAAATGACAATGTTTTATTTCATTTTAGTATTTAATTTTTTTTTTTTTTTGCAAAATATTTATCAACAGAAAGTTTTTTTGTTTTTTTTCTCTAAGAAAAGATTTTTTTAACCGTATAATTGTTAGGTGTTAGTACAAGTTTTTTTGTTTGTTTTCTTTTCTTTTTTGTAACCGTATGATTTTTTTCTTGTTTTTTCTTTTTTATTTTCAAGACTTGTTGCTCAGTCAATTTTTTTTTTTTTTTTTGTGGCACTGTGCATTTGTACATATCCAGGAGAAACCATCCTTTACACACGATCTTTTTTAAGTAAACATTTGTGTTTACAATTGTTGCACTTCATTTTTGGAGGACACCAATTTCTTCTCCTGACAATATGAGATTGTCTGCATCGATGTTTTCATTTCTTTTTCTAACATGTATAGATTTATTTTCTTGCCTGTCATTTTTCTGTTTGGCGAGTTTGAAAATATATTTGTGGGTCAGCTTTTCTTTTTTTTTTTTTGTTGGTTTAGTCGCTTTCTTCCAATTAGAATGTCGCCTGTTTCCATTTAGATAGTGCTTTTTCATTGGCTAATCAAACTCCCAAAAATTCAATTAAAAAAAAATAATAATAAATAACTAATCAGAAAATAAAAAGTCATCCCAGCCCCCTTAATATAACCTTAAAAATTACTAAAATCATAACAGAAAAAAAAAAAAAATAAATAAAATAAAAAGTCGAGTTAGCGTTTCAACATTTGAACAACGCTCGTGGCTGACACCAATGATTGCCGGTCTCACCCGATCCATGCTTGATGGGAATTCACGAGAATTCGGGTCAAATTATGCAAGAGTACCAAAAAATGTACTAAAAATTATTACTAGCTTATTTAAAGCTTCTTCATTTAAATAGCACAAAAATTATAAGAATATTAACTTATATCACAGTTACATCATGTTACATATGGGGGGGGGGGTAAATCTGTGGTGCGTGTTGGAGGTACGCATATATTTAGTAGTAGGTGTCAGACAATAATTGAAACTGAGAAAATTCAGTGGAAATGAACAGTTGTGTATCTTTTAAAGAAACTTATAAAACTATGTGTATTATTCACAGTAAGCAGTCTGAAAGTCTGTGTTATATTGCTATGTGTGGTAAGTGGAGGTTTCTATGTTTTTTATCAAAGCAAGTAAGAACAGAAATCACCTTGAATTTTAGTAAAATCATTCTAAAAGTGTTTGAAAATGCAATCATGTAAACCGTTAAACAAATCTGAGGAGCCAATCAAAGTGCTGAAAATTAAAAAAAATGAAATGGAAGGAAGCATTCATTAGTTACATATTGAATGATTATTAGATGACTATCTAATAATCATGATTAAATAAGCAAAATGATAAAACAAAATAATCATGAATGCATATAAGAATTGGAACCTATGAAATACTTGGTAGTGGTGTAAAATAAGTAAGGAGGAAGAGAACAATCAGTGAGGAAATATCTTGCCACCACCTGTAAATATTATTTATTTGGAAGAGAGCTTCTCTTCGGAATTAGTGTAAAATTCTGAAGAGAAGCTCTCTTCCAAAATATGAGAGGAAGTATCTATATATTGTAGGTGAGATGGATAGGACATGTCACGCACATGTCAGATAACAGACTACTGAAAGCAGTTTTCTTTGGTGAGCTCAAAGAAGGTACACGACCCCTAGGCACATCGAAACTGCGCTATAAAGACGTGTTCAAGAGACATTTGAAATTCAGTATTCAGTATATTGAATTAAATAAAAAAAAACCATCAGGTATTGGCAGATAGTGTGACCATTTTGGAATAATGTATGGCCCCAGTGTTTCTTTTTCTATAATCTTTTTGTGGATGGAAATAATCACCTCTGTTTTATATATATATATATATATATATATATATATATATATCTTTTCAAGGGAAATAAGGTAAAAAAAAAAACGATAAAAGTGCTCAATATGTTAATAGAGCGGTATATAATTTTTTAATTTTTTATTGAGCCCATAATAAATTTACATTACTGTTTCCATTGGATTTTCACCCCAGGAGATGAGGTAGAGTACCAATTTCATCGGAATTTATAGGTGGAGTCCACCTATAAATTCCGATGAAATTGGTACTCTACCTCATCTCCTGGGGTGAAAATCCAATGGAAACAGTAATGTAAATTTATTATGGGCTCAATAAAAAATTAAAAAATTATATATATATATATATATATATATATATATATATATATATATTATTTTACAGCTGATTCAGGTCCTTTAAACAAGATATGTATTTTTTGTTTTTTCAGACAGTTCTTCCAGGAAATCATCAGTTCAATCAGGACATGTAAACAAAAGTGATATTTCTGTTCCTTACCCACAATCAAGAAATCTTATAGAAATGAACAATGAACAGACTTCAAACTCAAGACCTTTGCCTCCAGTGCCTCAAAAAAACTAATTATTACAAAAACGTTGATATTAAGCAATCTACACACAAAGATATTACAATCATATAAATATTTATGGGTGACAATTTAAAATTGTTTGAATAAATACACAAGATGACATATACATGCACACACATAAGTATACACAAAAATATGAATGTCACACTTTTCCCAATGTACTCTATGTAAAAGAAAATCTATAAAGGTATGATAAATTTAATATATCTACTATCATATAAAAGAACATTGTCTGTGTGTATGTGTTCGTTCCCTATGGATTAAAAAATGGCTGGGTTGATTTTTATAAAATTTCACACAAAGGTACTTTATATGCCTGGTAGTGTTCTGAGATTTTGTATCAGAATATTTCCGATAAGTATTGATAATTGAAACAATCCAATGAAAGAAGGAACAGGCGATTTTGACCAAAGTTAACACCTTACACAGCCTAACATCACAAGTGCATTTGAAAAGTTTTATTACCACACAAGAAAGGCTCGGCATATAAAATCAACAGTAGGTTCTTTGATATGACAGGTGTGTTCAAAATGAATGTTTCTGTTTAATGCACGTTTTAACCATGATACTTAACTTTTTCATTTTAAACTTAAATTCAAACCATTATCACCACACAACTAGTAAGGCCAGGTATATAAAATCAACAGTAGGTTCTTTTCTATAACAGATGCGTGCTTGAAATGAATGTTTCTGTATAGAACACAATGAAGCATGATACTTGACTTCTGTTATTTTAAATTTTAATTCAAGCCATTATATATAAAAATAAATTTATAAAATCAATAGTAGGTTCTCTACAGTGTAATGTAGATTACAATGTATTGCGAGGGGCAGGTCAGCTTCCTTCCGGTGCATCATGATGGGCCCCCAACTTGAGCAGGAAATCAATTGATTTAATTGAAAAATGGGCGATTTTACTGATTTTGATGACAATAAAAATATGGGAGTGTGAAACATTTATTGATCATCATTCAATCCTGATCAACGTCGGGTCACCCTGCTAGTATATATATAAATAGTTCAAACTGCAACATCCTCTATAAATCAAAACTGTTTGACAAAATACTTTCCTATCTTTGTCTTATTCTTTCTGTGTCTCTTAATTTTCCCTGTGAATCTGTAGTTTTGTTGACTAGTTATGTCTGCTTTCTTTTGTATTGCTAATTTCCATCCAACTACTTTCTAAAATAAAATTAAAATATACAATTTATATATAATTGTTTGTCCACAATTAGACATTCTTCACATCCCCCAACCGGAAATTCTAGACTGAGTTTGTTCTTTTATAGGCTCTTCACTAGGATATATCCTAATTCTGGGCTCCGATGTGCCTGATTGTGGAAAAATAATTAAAATTGAAATCTTAATATTTGTGATAGTTATTTCGAATTAAACCATGAAATTTTCATAAATTAATTAAATCCATTAAGCTAGAAGTAAATTATATTTACTCTATCAAACAATGAACTTATTAGAATGTGCATTTTTTTAAATTTAAATTAGTTTAAGTGTAAAAATGTTTAAATGTTGTCCCTTTAGTTTCGGCAGTTATACCCACCAGCCTATATATATATATATATATATATATATATATATATATATATATATATATATATAGTGTTATAATGGAATAATTCCAGAGGAAATCCGGGTATGAGAGCTCAATGTGGTAAACAGAGCAATAACATAAAAATATAACACGGAAATTACATAATTGTCGATGCAATAATTTATTTCAACCTTATGGTATTTTCAAGCATCTAAACCAGACAATTACATTTTTGAGCATCAAAAATGTAATTGTCTGGTTTAGATGCTTGAACCTTTAGCCACATAATGTAATTGTCTGGTTTAGATGCTTGAACCTTTAGTACATTGTTTACATATGTGTATGTTTATGGGGGAAAAAAATAAGACTGAAATTACACAAAGAACAAGTAAATTTATTGGAAGCCTGGAAAAATCATGGATTACAATAGAAAAATGCGAGCATAAAAAGTAATATGGTTAAGCTTAAACATGGAAAAGTAAAGGACTAGTTAAAACTGAAAAAGAAATGGACAAGATATTCTAGTAAAAAATATAATAAATTTATAACTTAAAATATTGCAGCATTAATTTTTTTTTAAATTCAATTTGACATTATATAATCAATTCTTAATGCTGCAATGTTTTAAGTTATAAATTTATTATATTTTTATTAGAATATCTTGTCCTTTTCTTTTCCAGTTTTAACAACTAGTCCTTTACTTTTACATGTTTAAGCTTAACCATATTACTTTTCATGCTCGCATTTTTCTATTGTAATCCATGATTTTTTCTGGCTTCCAATAAATTCACTTGTACTTTGTTTATTTTCAATCTTATTTTTTTGCCCTCATAAACATAACATACACATATGTAATAACAATGAACAGCACTCGTCTGCTTTCAATAAAATCCCCCCAATTATTTCCCTTTCATTCTTTCATTCTGTCTATTTCATTTGTACATTCTCTTTTCGCAAGAGCATTGAATTGGTAGCAACAGTAGTCGCTGAAGCGACGTGGTTGTTATGGAAACAAGTCATAAAAAACGTCGCTCACCTTATCGTTTTTTTACGATATTGAACACCAACAAATTCATCATCCCTTTTGTTTTACTAAAGGAAAATTGAAAAATTTTTTTCACAATATAACTGACAAATATATTCTATTAAAAATTTTTCTTCAAAGTCTTTGGATTCGGCATTAAATAACCCGAAAAGTGTTGATATGCCGTAAAAAAAAAAAAACAACCAACCAAAAATATAACCGAGAAGATGATCTATAATAATAATTGTTTGAAAACTGCTTTAAAGCTTCAGCCAAATTCAGCCAAATTTCAAACAATTATTACAGTTTATAGATCGCCTTCTCAGCTATGTTGTGAAAAAAAATTTCAATTTTCGTTCAGTAAAACAAAAGTTATGATGAATTTACTGGTGTTCAAAATCATAAAAAAAAATGTAAGGAGGTTAAAAACGTTTTTTATAGCAACCACGTCGCTTCAGCAACTAGTGTTCCTATAATTTACTGCTCTCGCGAAAAGAGAAGTAACACGTGAAACAGACAGAATGAAAGAATGAAAGGGAGATAATTGAGGGGATTTTATTAAAGCGGACGAGTGCCGTACATTGTTTACATATGTGTATGTTTATGGGGGAAAAAAATAAGACTGAAATTACACAAAGAACAAGTAAATTTATTGGAAGCCTGGAAAAATCATGGATTACAATAGAAAAATGCGAGCATAAAAAGTAATATGGTTAAGCTTAAACATGGAAAAGTAAAGGACTAGTTAAAACTGAAAAAGAAATGGACAAGATATTCTAGTAAAAAATATAATAAATTTATAACTTAAAATATTGCAGCATTAATTTTTTTTTAAATTCAATTTGACATTATATAATCAATTCTTAATGCTGCAATGTTTTAAGTTATAAATTTATTATATTTTTATTAGAATATCTTGTCCTTTTCTTTTCCAGTTTTAACAACTAGTCCTTTACTTTTACATGTTTAAGCTTAACCATATTACTTTTCATGCTCGCATTTTTCTATTGTAATATATATATATATATATATATAGTGAAACATAATAATTATGTAAAAATAATATTTTACAAATTTTCATTTTTCAAACTAAGGAAATTTCAAGATTAATTCAAATGTAAATTAATATTTAACAGAATACAATAAATAATGTAGTTGTGTTCTTAATTTATTTTAAACATCTATTTCATTTAATTAAGCATGTAATTTCAATAAGTTTGGGTATCAGAAATGCAATGATCCATTTTGATAATTAATCATAACTTGATCAAGACTAATTTATGGTCTGTATTTTTCATAATTGCCCAAAGTGAAATAAATAAATAAATAAATAATAAAAAAAAATTTTTTTTTCATAAATAGTTATTAATGATGATATAAATATAATACATTTTATATTTTAACTTAAATATTAATTTAAACTCTGTAAAATAAAGTTAAACTCATAAAAAGTTTTCTTTTTAAACTAAGGATATCTGACACTTAAAATTTCAGATGGAGAGAGAGAAGAATAGAGATCATACAGGATGAATAAGATATTGCATTATGGGAACAAACAAATAAATTAGAAGTATTAGAAAGTTAAATTTTAAAATTACATTTTGTTTTATAGAATTAAAATAAATGACAATTTTTTTCAATAAAAATTAATTTAATTTTAATCAAACCTATGAACGTTGGTTAATATATTTAACATTGCATATTAACAACCTCATCACTTCGCCTCCTTCTGACGCACAGGCATTACACACACAGCATACTTCTTAGGACAACTACTTTATTACATTTATAAACACATTTCAAGTTCGATATTTTATCTCATTTACTGGACACGGCATCTAAGAAGTATAACTGAACAATACACATCTCATGATTAACAACAAATAGCAAATCAAAACAACAAAAGGTAAGAAGTTTCTTACGTTTTTCTCTGAGATTCTTATTTTCTCTTAGCATAAACAATTTTATAGACAGCCATGATTAACATCTGACACACATATACTCTTCTCACAACATAATGAATTTTTCAAATTTATTTTCATATATAGAAATTTTCAAATGTACTTTAAATCTTAAAAGTTAGTAGAAAACAATATTTTTATGATTTTCTAAACTAGAAATTTCTACTGAGTATAACAAATATCGTCAAAAATTTCTTCTCATTCTTCTCTTTGTATGATTGTAAGACGCCATTACACACATGTAGATTATTTTTACTTTACATAACACTTGTCACTTCTGCCAGATATACTTTCTTGATAAGTATGTATATAAAGTGTATATGTTAAAATATTTGTTCATTAAACTTATAATTACAATTAATGCTTGTCAATTAAACTTGTACAGATAATTTCTATGTCTGATATATATATATATATTATATATATATATATATATATATATATATATATATATATATATAATTTAGAAACATAGCACTAATAAATCTAGAAACATAGCATAATAAATCTATTTTATGTTTTTGTAGATAAATATTTGAGAAAATATTTCACTATTTACTTATATATAGAAGACACTTTATGTGTGTGAGAGAAAGAGAGAAAGTTCCCTATAGACTCGGAAATGGCTGAGCTGATTTTTTTCTAAATTTCACACAAATGTATTTTATGTGTCTGGCAGTGTTCTTAGATAGATTTTGTAATAGAATTCCTATGATCAGTATCAAAAGTCAATAATTGAAAAAATATGATTAAAGAAGGAACAGTCCGATTTGGACTAAAATTAACACTGATACAGCCTAACACCGCAAGTGTATTTTAAAAGTTTTCTCATAGCACAACTAGAATGGCCAAAGGGCCTAGCATATAAAATTAACAGTAGGTTCTTTGATAAGACAGGCGAGGGTACATTCAAAATGAATGCTTCTTTTTAGAGCACAATCGAAGCATGATATTTAACTTTTTGCATTTTCAACTTTAATTCAAGCCATTATATATAAAAAATAATTTTATAAAATCAACAGTAGGTTCTCTCCAGTGCAATATAAACTAAAATGTATTGCGGGCTAAGTCATTGCGGAGAAGCATATGAAGCTTTTGTCCGGTGTATCAGGATGGATCCCTGACTGACAATTTGATTGAAAAATGGGCAATTTCACTGATTCCAATGACAATAAAAGTATTGTAAGTGGGGGAAATTTGTTGATCCAAATTCAGTCGAGGACAACGTCAAGTCTTTCTGCTAGTTTGTAATATTTTTAAACTTTAAAAATAAATTTTAGGATGCATATTTTCATGATATTGTTTTTCATTTCTAAAGTTTTGGAATCAATATTAGAGAATTTATTTGGCTTACTAATGTATTTGTAACTTTATTAAACAGTTTACATTATATGTATGAATTTAAATTTAAGAAATAAAAATGTGTATAAATTTCAAACATGTAGTAATGAAGTTCATTTTATATTGATTTATTATATAGAATTAATTTCAACTTTATTTAAATGTATAAAATAGGTACAGATCACTAAATTAACTTTAGAATAATTTTAGCAATATATGATGTACAAGTAATGGTTGTGCTATACATTTTCTTGGTATTAAAGTATTCTTTAAAATGCTTCAACTAAAGAAAATCTTTCAGAGTCTAAGTTATGTATTCTGTTAATATAACTGATTATTAAAAAACATAATATACATTTTTTTTTAATTTATAAATCTTGATTATCTTTATTCTAATAAAATTATAAGACAGCATCATGTATAATTATGTGTTTTCTTGTGATTACAGGAATTTAATTAGACACTGTATTATTTTTATTATTTATTATTAATGGATTATTATTAAAATAAGAAGTCAAAAACAAAATTGTAAAAATTCTATTTAAAAAATAATTTAATAATAAAATTAAATCAACCAGAATGCGTTTTGGTTTCTTCATAAACAAATGAGCTATTTTAATCTTGTTAGTAATTGAAAAATAAGAATTCATAATTTTGACCCTTCAAAATTTGAAAAGGATTTAAAAGCATTTAAACTGTTCAATAGAAAGCCATTTCTTATTCAAGATTTAAAGTTTTGGGAGCTATTTACATGCATACAATAATAGAGATAAGAACAACATTAACTTAAAAAAATTAGTTCTAGGTTATACATTTTGTTTTTATTTATTGACAAAATGATACAATAATAATTAAATTTAAGTGCAAAAATTAAAAAAGAATTATTTAGAAAACAAAAACAGTATAGCTGAAAAAAGAGTAAGGAAAATAAAAAGACTATCCCTAAAAAGCAGGACAGTTACAGCTCAAAGTAAAGTAAGATTTTCTTCATTAACACTGACCGGTATAGCTTCCTAAGCAAAAGCTACATATATTATACAAATCTGCCTCACCTGTGATTTAAGCAATGTTTTCTGAAACAAAAAATTTAGTTTTTTTTTTTTTTTCAAATTTATTGATGCTTATATTTTATCCAATCACCACTTTTCACTTTGCTTACTGATTTCAAAAATGAAGTAAGAGTGACTAACCCTCCCCCCTAGTAAGAAGTTCTAATATTTCAACCTATTACACCATTAAGTAAACATAATTAGAATAGTTTTTTGTGTTATAACATGTGTTGGATCACTTCATATTAATCACTATACCTTGGCTAATAAAACAAAACTTTATAAAATTACATTTCCAATTAAGAATAGTATAAAATCAACTTAAATCTTTTTTGTCATGACGTTTTTACAATGTACATAAGAAAATGGTCTTTACTTTTCTTTGTTTTAAACTCATATTTAAAAAAAACATTCTGCTACTTTTCCATTGCTAATACATGAATTTGTCGGTTTTCAGTATAATAACTTATGTATCTGCCATGTGTATATAGAGGGATGTATTATAATCAAATAAATGACAAAAGTTACCCCAACAAAAACATATACAACTTTTCCAAGTTAGGAACACAAAAAAAATACTATTGCAGAAAAGAATAACAGAGTCTTGCATCAGACTCCGAATATGAATTAATTGGAGTATCAATGTCTTGCATGACGCGTAAGTACTCGCATTTCACACCTACTTTTCCATGTGATATAATAGTATTTCAAACAAATCAATTGTTATAATGGGTACTGGGTAGAGCATGCATATACAGATAAAAACACAATTCATATAGATATTACCTCTTAAAAATTAAAAAAGATTTCATTTATTAATAGTATTAATAATATAATTATCTATATATTAATACAATAGCATATGTGTTCTTTTGTGTGTCACGCTTACATCCATTTAATTGTTCCGTTTTTCTAATTCTATAAATAATTTTACCAACAATTCTTCAGAAGTTTTGGTTTCGGTTTTGACTATAGCTGATAACACTTAAATCATCTATTTTGTAAAATAAATAATTTTATCAAGAATTCTTTATAAGTTTTGGTTTCAGTTTCGATTATATATAAGTTTTTATTTTGGTTTTGATTCTAGCTAATGAACCCAAGTCATATGGATATATATTTTTTATTTTTGAAATCGCAACTTTATAATATATAAAAATCGTTAGAACATTTACTCTATAATAATATATAAGAAATCTGCAAGAATTAAAATATCATATTTAAGCATACTTTACGACCGGGCTTTACCAGGCGTTCGTGCTAGCTTAGATAAATACTTTTCCAGTTTTAACAAAAAAGCTACAATAATATCAGAGCGTCTTTATTTACACTGAACATCTACAGAATGCCAACATAAATATATTACATATAAATGAGTGGAATTTCAACAGGTCCCACTAGTTATTATTATCTAAATAAAAAATAAAAATCTTATTATCTTGCTATTTAACACTTAACTATTTAGGAAAGTGTTTATTTACAAAAGGATCTACAAAATACTAGCTTCAATCCAGTATTAATTATCCCACCCCCACCCCACCGAAAAAACAAAAACTTATATCCGGTTTAAGGGAGGGAGCTGAACTGTCTTTAGTTCCTCAGTTTTCCTAGAACAATACTGGGATATAAGGTCTCACTTAAATGAAGCAAAATTCAAGGGAAGTAACTGCATGACAATATTTAACAGCAAATAATACAGTTGATCTACCTCATGACAAACAACCTTTGTCATATATCTGTGCAATATTTTGTATGTTCATATGAATGTCAAAGTAGTAAAAGAATTTGAAGAATTTAATCTATGTTAAGTTGTTGTAAAATAAGAATAAAATCTATAAATAAAAAAAAAAACTTTCAATGCATTTTAAACCTGTAAAAACTTGGTCCATCTACTAGTTATGACTATACATCTGAAATATTTGTGTTTTCAAGGTATTATATAATTATAGAGGAGGGACATTCAGTAAAAATAAAATGTATGATTGTTATTTTTCCAATAACAACTGGTAGATGATATCAGAATAAAACATGAAAACTCTTTTAAATCTCAATGTTCACTAGTTTCATATTAACTTCATATTTAAATCAATGAAAACAATAAAATATAAGCATAAGTAAATAAATATAATAAAAGTAAAGCTTATTTTCATTTATTAATCAGCGCTTACCAATTCATGTAAAAAGCAATGATTTAAAAATACATTCATGATTATCTGTAACTAATGTAATATGTCATTGTTTAAAAAAATGACTAATCAATTATTATTAACATATATTTACATACATTTCTACACTCTTTTTCAGGTTATTAATCAAACATGTTTAGATTTCTATGCGTTATATGCATATTACAAACCTGCCTCAGTGTAGACTTTACATACACAGTGGAAGAAGGAAAAAGTCCAGAAACTTACATTGGGGATATTTCTGTAGATTCTAAGATATTGGAGAATATGTCCTATCAAGACAAGAAACTCATCACATTCAGTCAACTACAAGGAAACGTTGATAGTTCTCAATATTTCAGAGTGTCCAAGAAAACAGGAAAACTCTATGCAATAATCACATTGGATGCAGAAGCAATGTGCAAACGTAATAAACAATGCTTTCAACTCATTGATGTAGCTGTTCGCAAAGGAGGTTCTTCAATGAGGATTTTAGAAATCAAAGTCATCATAAAAGATATCAATGATCACAAACCTGAATTTCCAGAAAAACAAATAAATATTGAATTTGATGAAGATGTTGCTATAGGAACCAAAATGATAATCCCTAATGCAATTGATAAAGATATAGGGGTTTTAAATTCAAAGATTTCTTATGAACTCAAAAAAATGAAAAATGAACCGTTTAGTTTGTCTTTTACTCCTGGTGTTGAGGGAAGATCAATAATAGCAATCAAATTGGAAGAAAGATTAGACAGAGAAACCAAAGATTCTTACATTGTGCAAGTTGTGGCTAAAGACGAAGGATCTCCCTCTAAACAAAACACATTGAATGTTCATATTTCAGTTAATGATGTTAATGATAATTTCCCAATATTTTCTGAGAAAATGTACAACATTTCATTTAAAAATGAAGAGAGCAAAATCACCCCTATTGTTACTTTGTCAGCATCTGATTTGGATTCTGGAGAAAATGGAAAAGTTTCATATCATTGGAGCCAAGAGACAATGGAAATGGTAAAAAATTACTTTCAATTAGTTGAAACAACTGGCCAAATATTCTTGCAGAAAATGTTTAATTCAGGAATAGAAAATACACAAAAATTATACATAAAAGCAAAAGATGGAGGAAATCCACCATTAAGTTCAGTTGCAATAGTTAATATAAATGTATTAAGACATGAGAATACTGCACCAGTAATTGATATAAATTTACCATCTTCATCTAATGTGAATAGAGTTAAGATTTTGGAAAATGCAAAAATGAATATTTTTGTTGCTTATGTGAAAGTAATAGACAATGATGAAGGACAAAATGGAGATGTCACTTGTCATCTTCATCATGATAAATTTCAGCTTCAGAATTTAGGTACAAAGAAATATGAAGTGACACTGAAAAATCCTCTTGACAGAGAGAAAGAAGAGCACCATGATGTTGTGATCAGTTGTCAAGATAAAGGCTCTCCTCCTCTTCATAGTAACAGCAAATTCTCCATTCAAGTGATGGACATCAATGATGTAAGGCCACAATTTACAAAAGACATATTTAAATTCTTCATTGATGAGAATCAAAACTCAAGAATTACTCTTGGCTACATCAATGCCACTGATCCAGACTTGGGAGATGGAGGAAAACTCACATATTCTCTCATCACCAATAACAACAAACACTTCTTACCTTTCAAAATAACCACAAATGGATTACTATCAGCAATTATGTCTCTTGATCATGAGTTTCAACATACTTATCACTTCAAGGTGTTTGTGAAAGACAATGGAACACCATCTCTCAATAACACAGTCAATGTGATTGTTGAGGTCACTGATAAAAATGATAATGCTCCATATTTTACATTTCCCAGTGTTAAACCTTACAATCTACATGTCACATATTACCCTGATGCCAGAAACAAGAACATCACACAGATAAAGGCAGCCGACAGTGATAGTCAAGAGAATGCATTTCTAAAATATCAAATAATCAGAGGCAATGACAAACAGATGTTCACCATCAACCAGTACACTGGTTTCTTAGCTTTCAATAGACAACTCAGCCAACAAAATGCTGGCTCCTATCAGCTTGACATTCTTGTCAAGGATAGTGGTAGGCCAGTTCTATCAGCAACAACTACTCTCTTTTTAACACTCACTATCAGCAACAACACATCAGAAATGTTAAATGTTGTTCAGCTGCACACTGAAGAGAAGGTGCATCTTAATCTCGTCATTATTATTACAGTCATAGCAGTCACAATAGCTGTCTTCATTACAGCTTCATTATCAATCTGCATCATTCGATGTAATGGTCAGTCAAATGTGGCCTATGCCCAAGCACTTGATCCTTCCAATAGATATGTTGGTGAACAGAGACAACTCATTGCTCCTTCTTACCCAGGAAACACTTGGCCTCATCCTGCTCAGCCTTTGCAAATAAATCAAGCACCATCTACAAATACTCCAATGACAACATCAAGAAGACAACTCACTTCTGCAGATGTGCTACCACAGAAATCACAGCTATCATGTGACATTTCATCACAAGTAAGTACTTAAAAATTGTATATATTCAATGAATTATATTTTGCTTTCTTTTCTCATTCAATTTAGATTTCCTTAGCTTGGAATACTTTCTTTAGATTATAAACGTTTCTTATTTTACATATTTTCCCATTAACATATTTTTCATATAGGTTTAAGAGAAACTTCATTTCTACATATATATTTTCGTACTAGTATCATTACCCAGCATTGCCCAGGTAAAAGTATTATATAGAATCATATACAATATCATTATGGACAATTTACATTAACAGCAACCATAATGTTGTCAGCTAGATATTTTTTGATCTATTCAGATATTTGAGTATTTTTATATTCCTAAACAAATTCTTATAAATACTTTAATTTCATTGTCATTAGCTTTTTTAAGAGGCAGCTAGAGTTGCAGAACTACTTTCATTATGTTTACGTTGCAATTGTATATATGAATATACTTATATTTAAAGTGTTACATACTAAATATACCAAAATTCTTCACTTACATTTTATTATATTAAAGAAGGAAAAAATATACTTTTATTTCATATAATTTTATTTTTTTTAAAAAAAAGGTAGGATCGGAACAGGACTCTTTATATTTTCAGTTTTATACTTTCCCAGCTAATAAGAAAACTCAGATGAATTTTTAAGGTTTCTGTTCCCATGGGCTACTACTATTTACTTTGCCTTCCTCGGAAAATTTTATACATATATAAATTTCATCAAAATGAGATATATTTGAATTTTAAAGGAGGTTCAGCCCCTATAGTTCCCTTACATTAAGGGGCCACTTAGAGATTCAGAACAATTTCTATTGAACATTTTATACATATTTTATAGGTACGGGCAAAATGAATGTATAAACATTTTGACCTCTCCCTTTACTTAAAAAAATCATCAAAAATCAGGAAATTGCCCAATTTTAATGAAATTTTCAGTATTTATCAAATGATCGCGGAATATAATGAACTAATTATTTTTATTTAAATCTTAGTGGAAATGTATTACTTTGTTTAAACAAAAAATACCTTTACTAAAGTTATGGTTTTCAGTAGTAAATAAAAAACGCAAGACTTTATTTTTGCTTTTTTATTTAAATAAAGCATCGTAATTTGTAATAATAAAAATAAAATAAAATAATTTTTATAGTAACATTACGAAAAAAGCCCCTAAATCCGTATTAATGAATTTTATATAACTCGAAGAAAAATGAATGTCTCAAACTACCGATATTACCATTGAATTAAGCATTGCTTATTTAATATTTTCGCACAAAAAAATTATAATTGCAAAAAATATTTCTACTTTTTTTTTTAAATTACGGGTTTCGCATAATTTTTATAAGCAAGATTTTAATAATTTCCTTGCTCGCAAAAATATGAAACTTTCGGTATAACATATTTTTTATATAATATTCAACAATAATTTTTAAAAAAATTAATTTTAAAAAATATAGAAAAATAATTAAATTAAAAAATGCAAAAATTAACACAAATGTTCAGAAAAGAAATGTACGGATGCGCAACTGGGGAAAAAAAAAGAACTTCCTCCCTTTTAATTACATGACATCATTTTCAGTCTTTCGACTGCCTGAAATTTTGGGCCTTCGTAATATCGTGTCTACAAAATTTTTGTTTGTTGCATTTTGCGAACACCAGAATCACTCGGTTTTTGGGCTAATTAATTTATGTTTTGTACAAGCAAGATGTTTGTTTTTTTTATTTAATTCAATATCTTAGGACTTTACTTTACTAATTATCTTTGAAATAGACCCAGAAAACTAATATTTATCTTTTAAAGGATTTTTACAATGAATTTATTTAATTTCAAAATTTAGCTGAATTGGGTAGTTTGCCGTGAAAACATTTTCATAACTTTTTTTTTTCCTTTTGGAAATTAAGTTTAGTCCTTAATCTTTCAAATACAATCAAAAAGTAGTCGGAAACCTACAAAAAAATTATGATAAATCGGCTTTCAAAACTAGGTCCCCCATTTTTGTTTGCCCATTTTTGCCCGTACCTAATATTTTATGTAAATTCTCTAACTTTTCTTTCTATAGAGAGCACACAAACATTATACACAGATATTGAGTTTTATATATATACTAGCTGTACCCGGCCACGCGTTGCTGTGGCTCAGTTTGTTAAAATGGAACACATGTGAAAGTAGAGAAAAGTTTGATTCTTTTTTCAAGAGAATGTACAAATTATTTTTTTTTTAACAGATGTTAAGAAAATAAACAGAAAAATACTTCCATCATTAATCATGCAAAAAAATAAATAAAATGTTGATTTAGTGTTTCAATATTATGCTTATAAATTACGATAAAACTTGCTGAGTATGCGCTGTTTTACGGTTGTTGTAAAAATGGAACGGAAACTTAAATTTCACTTCGTTTTAATCTTTCTTAATTTTTTAATTGTGGCCCCCCAAACGAATATAATCAAAACAGTAACATTCAACAATTGTACTTTATGTATATAAAACACAAAATATTTATTAAAAAAAAAAATTTAAAAAAAAAAAACAAGTCAATAACGAAAGGGAAATAATTCCATTTTTAAACGAAAAAGTCAGTTTGGTATATCTTTTTGTTATTTTTTACATAAGTCCAGCTTACCATTCACATTGGAAATGTCGACATTTATAGGTTGTCGGGTACGTTTACAACGAATAAACACTCCAATCTAGTAGATGTATCAGAATTTTTGTAGGAATTTTTTACACCCCTATCACGAAACTGCAAATAAAATATAAAAATCTCGTAATTTCTCTTTTAAAAGTGGGTTGTTTATTTTCATTATGGATTATACTTCCAAAATAAACTATTAAAGTTGTTTTAAAAGTAATAGAAATATTTTTTTTATTTTTTAAAAAACAGTAATGAATTTTCGAACTCAATATTTTTCAATTTTTAAACTTTAAAAATCTATCAAAATTTTTCTCTTGATTCTATTTTTACGATATTTTCAGGGTCAATGTGAAATTTTATGCTCTTTCCAATAAACTGAATATAATATTTTAGACAAACGTTTTTTTTTTAATTCACGCCTCCCATTTTCAAGTGTCTAGCAAAAAGTAAATAATTAATTTACTCACCAAAGTTTTATATATCACAAATTGAAGAGAAAAGGTCAATAGGTAATATATTCAAATTTAAAACAAAAAAAAGTAGTGTTTTTTAGAAATTTACCTGTAAAGTTCGAAGTTTAAAACCTGTTTTTTTTTTTAAACCACGTTGTTTGTTTTTTCTTTTGTTTTTTGTTTTTATGAAACCTTGGTCCTGCTCCTTTTAATTGAAAAAAAAATTAGGGCTTCAATTACATTTTTCGAGTAGTTATAAGCTTGGAAAGACAGGGGGTAGAATAATTCACGCCTCCCATTTTGAAATGTCTTTTAAAAAGTAAATAATTTATTCACCAAAGTGTTATATATCACAAATTGAAGAGAAAAGGTCAATAAACAATATATTCAAATTTAAAACAAAAAAAGTAGTGTTTTTTAGAAATTTACCTGTAAAGTCTGAAGTTAAAACCTTTTTTTTAAAAAAAACATGTTTGCTTTTTTTTTTTTTTTTTTTTAATGAAACCTTGGTCCTTGCTCCTTTAATTGGAAAAAAAATTAGGGCTTGAGTTAAATTTTTCGAGGAGTTATAAGCTTGGAAAGACAGGGTCGAATTATTCACTATTTTTCACGAAATTTCTGACACACCTACCAATCTACCCATGTTAAGAACGGCTTTCGGAATAGACACCCCTAACCTTGCCAGAATACCCGAAAAGCTATAAAAGTTGACGTGTCGAATGTGAACGATGAGTTGGACGTAATGTAAAAATGTACCAAATTTAAAAGGGAACGAAATTCAAATTTCCGTTCCATTTTTACAACAACCGTAAAGCAGAGCATTCTATGCAAATTTTACCTAACTTACTGTATTAATGCTATTTTTTTTAAGCAAAAAAAAAAAAAATATTTAGGTTTGGCTATAAATTCCTAAACTCATTTCACCCTAAATAATTTAAATGACTGAAAAAGGAATCTAATTGAATCTGTAATTTCCTGAATAGTATGCGAGAATTCATTTTTCTTCGAGTTATATCGAATTCATTAATACAGACTTTAGGGGCTTTTTTCGTAATGTTACTGTAAAAATTATTTTTTATTGTTACAAATTACGATGCTTTATTTATATAAAAAAAGCAAAAATAAATTCTTGCGTTTTTTATTTACTACTGAAAACCATAACTTTAGTAAAGGTATATTTTGTTTAAACAAAATAAAACATTTTCACTAAAAGTAAAAATGATTAGTTCATTATATTCTGCGATCATTATTTGAAAAATACTGCAATTTTCATTAAAATTGGTTAATTTCTTGATTTTTGGTGAATTTTTAAGTAAAGGGAGGAGTCAAAATGTTTATACACTTTGAGCGTTGGCATTCATTTTGGGTGTACCTACCATTTTTCGATGAATATTTGATGGGAAAGTGACCACGTGTGGTTAATTTAAATTAAATTTCAATCACATGGTTACATTATCAATAATCATGTGATTAAACCCATTGAAAATTTACCGATATTGTAAATACATTCTGTTTACATTAAGCCTGTAGTGTTTTTTTAGTGATGCAATGTTGGCAACTGAGATTTAAAAAAACCCGCGAGATCAGGAGAAAGAAATGTCCAGAAAATCGCTAGATTTTTAACTTTTATCGTCTGAAATTTTCAAAAATCGCTAATCCCCCCCCCTAAACTCCATATTTTAACTTCCTACCATAAAAAAATTATAAATATAGTATAGTCAATATATAAAATGTTCCGTGTTTTCTCACTATATGTTTCTGGAATTATATTGAAGCGGTTAGCTCCCCAAAAGGCTTACATATTTTATCAGCTAGTTTTACCTGTTTTTTTTTCAGAGAGGGTATTTTTTTTTTTTTTACAGGAAACAAATTATAAACTCAAACTTTTTATAATAAAAGTTAAATTGAAATATACTGCAAATTAAACATCACAATAATGGTGCAACATATTTTGAAATTAGAAAAATAAAAAAACAAAAAAAACTTTGTTTTAGCATGTTAAAAGTATTTAGGTTGGTAGATAATAAAATTCTACTGTATTGGTGTAAGTTTTTTTCGTTTTTTTTTTTTGCTGTTGTTTCTTGCTTTTTACAATTTTCGACTAAATACTTCGAAATAAAGCAGGGTTGCTTAGATCGTATTTTAAACTAAACTTCAGAGGTTGGAATGCCCCCCCCCACCTAAAATGTACTTGGAAAAATCGATTTTATAGCGAGATTTAAGAATGGTTAGCCGGAAAAAGGTGAAAAACAAAACAAATAATCAATAAATAATTGTTAACAAAGGCAATAAATGCTACTTTTTTTTTACTTACGTGAATGAGTTTATTTTATGTTTTAAAGTATTTTCAAGCGCTTTTCTTTATTTTTTAATCTAAAATTGCGGGTGTGTGGATGCGAAATATCTCCAGATTTTCTAGAATTCCCCGCTAGATTCCAAACAAAATCTCCAGATCTAGCAGGAAAACCGCTAAATTGTAACACTGGTCACGTGACAGGAAGCGGTAATAAATAATTGTCCCTAAATAAAAAAAATGGCCTATCGGTACAAAGAAAAACACCTATTTATCAGAGAAAAATTAAGTATAATGTTATAATTAAAAAGAAATATATAAAAACACACATGGATATGGTAAACATATTATACCAAAACCTGGAAGCCATCCGTCCAGTGTTTTTTTAGACTATTAATTGCGAACGAACCAAGAGTTAAGTTTTTATATATATAGATATATAAATAGGTACTATAAACTGCATACTTTATCTCTTATATATTTTAAGATACAAATAAGAAAATAATAATTTAGCCATATAAATGATAAAGAATTTTGATGTTTATTTAAATTTCTTTTAATGTAATTTTTTTTGTTACAAAACTGTCCTTTGCTATTTCTTTTTTCTTATTTGACAATGTAAGAGTTATGAGATTTTATTCTCATGATAATTTTATTTTAATTATTTCTAGCAGATGTATGCACAAAATGTCTCAATTCCACCTGATTATTTTAACTGGAGATCTGCAGTACCTTCTCAGTCAGAAGCAGACCTCAGCTGGAGGGAAGAGAGCACTGGAAACACCCAAGGAACATCAGGTAATAGATAAGAAATATAATATAGAATAAATGTAAATAATATATAGTAATTACTCATTAAAAGAAGTAATGGGTGAAAACAAAGTAAAAGTCCTACAGAAATTAAAACATGTTTTTATCAAACTTTTAAAGAATCATAATAAATGTAATTGTATACAGGGCTAATTTAAAGAATCCTTACAATTTGATCTTATCCTTGCATGATGAAAAAATGATGTTAACAAAACAAATATATTAATTGAATCAATTAATTATGATCAAATTCCAAAGTACTTATATAATGTCAATAATTCTGAACATATTTTCTTTGCATGATTCAAAAAAGTATAAAATTAAAAATAACTCTTGTTCTATACAAAAAAAGCAGCAGAATTAAAACATTTTTTCAAACATATTAACAACACAAACAAAAACGAATAAGATTAATAATTTGGACAACTTTTGAATTACAACTCAAAATTAACATTTAATTAAATGAAGCAGAACAAAAATACTATATTTTTCAACATGTGTGTGTTTGTCTAATTTAACAACAGTGATGTTTACATCCACAAAACTAAAAAAAAATCATTCTATGCTGTAACAGAATAGCAGCAATTAATTTTAAATTAAATTTTGAACCATCATGTGTGTATGTATTTAATATTTATACATTATAGTTTTAAGCATTCAGCTCACTCTGGGCATTTAAATAAGATATGTATTTTTGTTTTTCAGACTATTCTTTTCAGTAAATAGTGGAACTATAAAATTGTTGCCCTAGAAAAGACGACATGATTCCATTTCCGTTTGATGAAAACCAGTTTTCTCTGTTTGTTGCAAACCATCTACTATTTGGCCGGTTGTGCACAAAGCCCAAAAGCGATAATATACTGTTGTTGGTTAAAAAAATTATTGTCGGTTTTGATCTCAAACCAACTAACTGCATACACTTGGATGATAAATTTGACCAGAATGTTTAATTTATCATAGTGCTTGAGGATAGACACCTCTGGTCCATAGACACCTTGTGGCTTATGTTAGCCATCTTGCTTGATTCAAGGGCCCAATTTTCTAAGCTGCTTATCTTAGGTTAACTTCTCCTCGAGAAATGCCAACAGTAAAAGTAGCCTCTGGTTTTCACACTTAAATTATTTGTTTCTTCTGCTGTCAGATAATGATGATCGGGAGGGGCACTATTTTTTTTAGAATGCGACTTGAGACAAATCTTGATAATTATTGATACAAAGTTTCCCCAAAGGACCAGTAAATGTTGTAAGGCTTCTTGTTGTTCCATCAATTAATTTAAAAATTGCTCTAAATGGCAGTTCTTCTAGTGGAACCTGAAAATTGCAAAATTTGCATGTTTAATAATAGATCCAGATTACATAATAAATACCAATATATTATTCTATTTTCCACAAAAAAAGGAACACAATTTCAGGTGAATCTATAGAATTCATTTTACCTCCTTGATAGGAGAATAAGTGTAGATCATGTGCCTTGTTTGACAATTTTCTTTCTTGCACTTTACTGCAAAGTCATCATATCTCAAGACAGAAAGTTTACAGCTACAAGAAAATATATCAAACAGTCTAGCAACTTTGGTTGCTGAAAAGATTTCCTGTCAATCTGTTTGGCTCTCTTATAGCAAAATATATTGACCTTCTGTCCTATATAACGTTCCTCTAACAAGGGCAATTTTGGATTAACTGCTTGCCAAATACTAATTAATTCCTTAGCAATTAAATTAGAAATCTCACTATTTTTTAAGTTGGGATAACTGTTTTCAAGGAAATAACTAAACTGGATGACTTGTGAATTTGCTGGTCCACCTTGTCGTTTGGATGAAACAGCAGTTTCATCCAAACAACAAGGTGAACCAGCAAATTTTCTGAACCACGGGTTAAAACTGAACATTGCGCTTTTACTGACATTCTAATCAGAAAAGTAAAATAAACAAATGCATTATAACTGAAGGAACCTGATTTAAGCTATCTTCCAGTTGCATATGTAAAAAAATAAGTGCTAGTTATAAGAAATAATGAAAAACTTTGTAAAGTTGAATTAGATGTATTGAAGAGAGAGGACCAAACCAAATCAAAGGCATAGTAGTGTTTAGTTTAGACATTTTTAGCAGATTTTAGCTCCTCCTTTGATAACATGAATTTATCCATAAAGAGATTCATTCTTGTTGTAGCTGTGCCATTTTAAAGAAGTGTTTAGTGTTTAGAGTTTGAAAAACCAGTGCTTGTGCCACTATGTTACCATGCTATTTTTAATAGTATTTTCAAGTTAAATTTAATTTTTATGAAAGTTTTGTTTATTAAATTCTTAGGTGAAAGTACAGAATAGTTACAACACACCCTCCTATCCTCCCCATGTTAAGAATGGCTTTCTAAATAATAAAGTTATTTTAGCACAACAACAATACAACATAGATGCACAAATAATGAAAAACCTTTAAAAGAGTTTCCTTATTTACTTGCATTAATCTTTGTGGGTTATCTGATTTTAAAACTATAATTTTAGAAAAAAATACTGCTTGAAAACAGTTACTCCCTAAAAATAAAAGAAATAAAAATTTAACACTAATTTTCTGCAAAGTATTTTTTATTAAGTAGAAAAACTTGAAAATTTATGTGGTTATATTTCGTAAAGAATGTGTAGAATAAAATTGTATGAAATATTTTTTTTTAAATATAAAACTGGAGTATTACCATATTTTAATAAAAATTTCAAATAGAATTTGATGTGACATATTAGGTTGGTGAAAAAATAATGTTTTTTAATGTTCATTTGAACGTCAAAAATGCCATTATTTTTGCACCAACCTATTAAGAAAACAAATTAAAAAAGATAAAACAAATATGTTTAAATTCACTGCAGATACTTGAAATATAATAATATATATTTTAAACAAGTCTTTTTCGTTTTTCCTTTCGAAATAATTAAGCCTAAATCATAATGTTTACAAATTAAATAATAAACAAACGTTAATTTTCAATATCAATAACAAGCGTGTTTTGCGACGGTGAAATCTAAAATGTTTCCACCCAAAAAAAGTTCCTGAAATGAAAAAGTGAACTTTGGTCGCTATTATTTAAAAAACATAATTTTGCCTTTATACTTAATATTTATTTTATTAATTCATTATCCTCACTCATTTTATTTAAAAATGTAGTTTAAAACATATTGCAAATAATGATTCCATTTTCTTAACACACGGATTGTTTTGATGACAGGACGTGCTTAACAATTCACCAAAAAACTTTTAATAGCTTCAATTTTTCAAATTTTAAAGTCATTTCCTCAAGCAAAGATAACAATTTTGAAAAAAATATTTTGTGTAGGTATTTTCTATTTCAAACCCCAACTATCATCACCATTGCCTCACCGGGGTTCCAAAATCGACCTGCCCTACTGTACAACATGCTCTCTACCGATCCAAGTTATGATAATAGGACCATTACCAGTACCCTCAAAATGAACGCATTGCTGGATTGGGATGAATAATAGTGACGTGCCCAGGGTGATGAAAACAAAGTTTCCAACCACAATTATGGTCTTTGGTGTGGTTTCACTTTCAAGTGAGGGCCACATCATGCCACCTCACATTTTCAAAATCAGCTCGAAAGTCAACACCAAAGTGTAATTAGATGTGTTGAAGAGTATGGTGATCCCCTGATGCAATCAGGTGGCTGCTGACAGACCCTGGGTGTGGCAGCAGGACTCGGCACTGACCCACAATTCCAAAGAGACCCAGGCCTGGCTTCAGAATGAGTACTATGACTTTGTACCCATCTCTCACTGCTCCCTTCCTCCCCCAACCTGCACTCGCTGGACTACTTCATTCAGTCATATGCTGAGAACATCACCAACCTGACTTCCCAAAACACCAAAACCAGCCTGATCACTGCCATCTGCTGAGTATTTACCGAGCCCTTGCTGGCGCTTGTGAAAAAAAAGTATACCCCCACTTCCAGACCTGTATCGAGGTGGTGATTGAGGTTGAAGACAGCTGCATTGAATAGATATCAACTCTACAACATAATCAAGTTACCTGAATTGATTTTTTTCATAAAAGTTTAAAAATAAAGCTGTAGTGTTGTTTTCTTTAGGGTAACAACTTTATCATTCCACCCTGTACTTTTAATTCAGTAGAAAATTATATTGACTGAACAGTCATAAAATCAGAACACATCTAATTGTCATAAATCAGTCATGAATTATTTATATTTGAAACATTTGCACAGCAATAACAAAGAAAGTGTGGGGTGGGGTATGTTTTTACTTTACAAATAATTCTAACAAAAGAGTCTGAAACAGACATGATGCAGTTGGTTGGAAATACAATGACCATTACGTTAGCCACATCCAAACCACTATGTTATCTGTGTCTATTACTTAAATAGTGTCTGTCTAATTTAATGAACATGATGTCCACATCCACAAAACTAAAAAAAAAAAAAATCATTCTGTGTTGTAATTAAATGACAACAAATTAATATCAAATTAAATTTTGAGTCATCAACATGTGTGTGTACATGATATTTATACATTATAGCTGTAAACATTCAGCTCATTCAGGTCCTTTAAACAAGATATGCATTTTTGTGTTTCAGGCCGTTCTTCCAGGAAATCATCAGTTCAATCAGGACATGTAAACAAAAGTGATATTTCTGCTCCTTATCCACAATCAAGAAATCTTATAGAAATGAACAACGAACAAACAGCAAACACAAGACCTTTGCCTCCAGTACCAAACAAAAGCATATAATCATTACAAAAAATATACACTGACACCATATTAACTCATGACTAATCTTATTTTTTAAGTGTTTTTGTCAGTGCATATTTATATATGCACTAACAAATAGAATAAAATAATATTAGTCATAAGATTTATTAGCTAAGAAAATAAAAATAAGTAATATACAATAGCATAAAATTATTAACTTGCCAAGTATAATATATCTCAAATACATATTTAATACTTATTTAGAACAATTCATTTATTTCTAATAATTTTTCTTATTACAATGATCCATTCTTAAAATTAGTCATAACTAGGTCACCATTTATACTATATCTGAAAATTGCAAATGACAGAAGTTAACAAATAAGAATAAAAATAGTAATATAGTTCATGGCTGGGAGCAACAGTACACAGAATCTTCATCCATTCCTGGGTAGTGTCAGTTATACCTACTATTTATAAAATAACTATATTTTTTATTCCATTGCAATCTTAATGAAAAAACATTAAAATCATCTTCATAGAATTTGTGACCTTCAATGATGACTAACGACAATATTAAAATGTAAACAAGGTTTTAAGTTCAATATAAAATTAAGGAGGATAGGGATTTGTATTTTCTATTAAAATAAGAAATAACTAACAATTAAGGATATACAATGTGGAAGGAAGGAAGAAAGCAAATCTTAGCAGATGAATAACATTAAATTGCATTATGGGAACAGAGGAATAAAAGTTAAATCTTTTTTTTTTTTTTTAAGTAAACTAATTCAATTTTCCAACTTAATATTAGAATATTAAAATTAAATTTAATACAAAAAATTTTAATGAAAAAATAAATTAAAAATAAAACAAAACTATGAACGTAGGTCAATAGTATTTTTTTACATTCCACACCACACTCCTTCCACTTCCACAGGCAGCCATTACTCATACGTCATACTTCTTAGGATAACTATTTCCTTACATTCATGATAAATAAAATTTTCACTTCAAAGATTTATCTCATTTATTGGACGTAGGATATACAGATCCATCATTGAATAATCGATTATAAAATGAATAACATTGGATATCATATCAAAGGTAAGGATGATTTATATTACTTTTTTTTTTTTTTTTAAATATGATACTTAATTTTCCTTTGTACAAACTCCTGTAAAAGCAGCCATCATTCACATCTGACAAAAATATAGTAAATTTAAAAAACATTTTTTTTTTGTTTTATTATTTTAACGGCAGAAATATTATACCTGTAAAAATGATCGATATTCAGAATATGTTTAAAGTTTTAAACCACTCCATACAATAAATGCCTATTCTTTATTACAATTATTAAGTAATTTTTACAATTTTCCTCATCATTTGCAGTTAGATGCAAGGCACTATTAAACAAATTCATATCTACATCACTTTAAATAATGACATTTATCATTTAGATATCTTTTCCTAATAGGTATGTGTATAAAATAGATGCGTTGTTTAGGAATATAGTTGTTTATTTTTATGTATCTTTTTTAAAACAGTAATCATTGTAACAAATAAATATATTTGTGCTATTTGATTTCTCCTATTCACAAGCGTAGCTTTAAACAGTAGGGGAATTTTATTTTGATGAATATATTTTTAAACAAACACTTCAATATTTGGATACTTTACTGTAGGTATTTGAAAATAAAATTTAAGTTGTATATTTAAATAAAATGTATTATTCCTATTTTTTATTCACTATAATAATTTTAAAAATTATTCTACTTTTGTTTTTTTGTTTTTTTTTTTGCTCATTCACTCCAAACAAGGCACATTGCCACTGAGACATAAGATGCTATTGTGAATTAAGGACCATAGAATAAAAGATTATAAGTAGGGAGTTGAGCAGCAAGATTTCTGCATGTTAGTACAGTTGAGAGCAGGAAACTGAGAGAATTTCAAAGTCTAGCAGTTTGTAGGGAAGAAACTATTTGAGTAGAGAGCTTTCTATAATCTAGGCATCTCTTTATTGAAGGAGTGGGATTTTGATGCTTGTTGGGTTAGTCAGGAGTATTTACGTTGATGGGGGACCTCTACTAAAAGTTCATCAGAGCAATTCCATTAAAGTACATGTAAAACAAGTACAGGGATGCAACATTGTGGTGATAGTACAGGGCTTGGAGCTTGGTTGATAGTGCGGGACCTGTTAGATTAGAGACTCTTTTTTGAACCCTGTTTAAGAGGAAGAGATTAGTGGTACATGCACCAGCCCAGATGTGAGAACAGTACTCCATAAAATATTTAAATTTCTATAAAATCTGAATATGGTTTTTGTAAATTTTACAGCATTTAAATTTATTTATCTTCCATCATGGGAAGATGTGATAAAAGGTCGGAAAGTGGGACTGAGAAACCAGTGCCCTAAAGGAAGAGCACTCTTACCTTAAAAAATGCCTGAGCAGTCCTGTCAGCATTCCCTTGGTAGGAGCACTTAAGATGATTAGAAATAAACTAGCCTATTCTCAAAGACCAAGAAAGTAAAAACTGGAAGGGTGAACCTCCAAGAAATGCCCAGGATTATACTTCTGCCTGAAAGAACAAGGCTAGAAGATGCCACAGCAGCTTCCCCTCTGTTGGACTGATTGAGGACATATCTTTGACTTGTCTAACATAAATGCGGGTTATCCTGGGTTTTACAGCATTTAAAAGTTTTGAAATAAAAGCTAAAAACAATTTTAGTCTTTTATTGTCATGTATTAATGTATAATCAGAAATAATTAATATTTTCATTCAAGTTATACTCTTATTACATTTAAATACAAAATACAAGTTAATTTGAGTTTATAATTTGAACAATAATTTACCTAAAAAGTATATTATATTATTTGCCAATTTTTTTCAAATGAATAAAAATATTTTATTTTTAATTCTTATGGTTTTGTTACTAACAATTTAAAAAAAAAAAATTCATTTACATTATTTCATTGTTCAAACTTTAGTGTATCATATTATATTTACTTTGAATTGGATTTCTATTTCAAAGAGCAATAACTCTACAACAATATTAATAGATTACAATCTCGTATAAATAATGATTTCATCCATCAGTCACATTTTTTTAGTGTAATATAGTACAGAATTCGTCTCATTTTGAAATATCAGAAATGTTAACTACTTATAAAAATGAAGAATATTATATTAATAGTAAATAATAAATTCCTCATAAATAAAATGGATGCTATGATCAAAAATTGAAACCAAAAAACATTACCTTAGCAAAATAATTCTAGCTTTTGTGCGACTTCATAAATTTGATTACATCACGTTTAAAAACATGATTTAAAAGATAAGCAATAGTAAAAATTAAATAAATGGATGGATAAATATTATCAATAGCATTGTATATTATTTTAATAGTCCAAAACAGTTTATTTTGCTTTAACTTTGTATTGCATGTAGTTATTTTACAATTATAAAATCTTTCAAGCAAAAATATATGACCAGGGGGAGCATATTTTTACTAGTATTAAGAAAATAAAAAAAATGCATTAATATGTAGATTTATATCAGTTTTTGGTTAACCCAATGATCAATTGAAAAATGGATCAATAGCAAAAATTCTTAAATCTGAAAGCAATTATAATTCAGAAAAAACATTCATGTTTTTTTCAAACAACCAAACCACTAAATTAGAGAAAAACAAGGTAAAAAACAGATCATTTTTCTTAACATGATGTATTCTTTTCTTTAAATCATTTGCATCAGAATGTCATTTATATATTACTAGCGGGGGTACCCGGCGTTGCCCGAGTGTTTGTTTCCGGGACGGGGGGGAGTTTTAAAAAATGTTATGGTAGGTAAGTAGGAAGGATCAAACCCGGAGTCATGAGTAAAAGTAGGAAAATAAAGTGTGAAAAAAAACAAAAAAACATCTGCAACGTTAACAGTTCGGCCACCAAGAAAAGTCCATTCCAGTTGTTTAGGAAAAAAAAAACAAAAAAAAACGACTACGGTAGGTCGGCGCAAACGTGAAAATATAATGTGAATTGTCCAGCACGCTAACCACTACGCCACAGAGCATCGCAGCTTAGTTTAGTGATTTTAAATAACTTTACATGAAAGAACTACGAAGCCAAACCGGTGTTCTCTTCTCAACTGTTCCTTGTGAACGATCCCCAAACGGTGTTAAGTGGTGGCAGGGGGAGGAGGAATTTATTAGAGAGAAAATATTTTACCACTTCCATTGATCTTAACCGATTTTGGCCGTGACTTCTCAGCAGAAAAAGTATAGAAATCTAAGATTATCGAGGAATTTGAGAAATAATAAGCCTATAACACACCTCAGATATTGTTCTGCCGTTTGTGCATATTATATTTGCATGAAATATCTTGATTTTTAATCCTATTAATGTCAAAATCAGACGGGAAAAAATGAGTTCATTTTATTTATATAGAGAAGAGATAAGTATGAATAGTAAATTTTGAATAAATATTTCAAAGGTATGTTGCAAAGATTTGTATTTAGAAAAAGAGAAATCGAAGTTAAGGCAATAATTTACTTATAGCATACTTAGGGGTAAAACTATTATATGGAGTAAAATATAAAGAAATTAAAAAAAACAATAATTGAGTAAGTAATGATTAACACAGATTTTAAAAATATTTTACTTAAATGAAACAGTAAAAAGGTTTGTCAGAATTGATCACAAGAATATTAATTAAGCGATACATTTCAGTTTTACTACTAGGCATATTATTTAAGAATTCTGTTTTGATTACATATAAAGGTACAATTATTTAAAAACTTCATTTATTAATCTAAATAAATGTTAAATATTTTAACATGAAATAAATGAGTTTGATATTTGATATTTTGATTATTTAAAGTGAATTTACTTTTAAGGCTACATTTATTTCCTATTATATGTTAATTTAATAATTGTTATTATGCAATTAAATAAAATTATTCTTTGCTTTCCAGGCTATACATCAAATATGTTTGGTTTTCTACATGTTATTCTATGCATCATACCCAATTGTCTCAGTGTAGACATTACATACACAGTGGATGAAGGAAAAGGCCCAAGTACTTACATTGGTGATATTTCTGCAGATTCTAAGATAATGGAGACAATGTCCTACCAAGATAAGAAACTCATCACATTCAGTCAACTACAAGGGAAAGTTGATAGTTCTCAATATTTCCGAGTGTCCAATAAAACAGGAAAACTTTACACAACAAGCACTTTGGATGCAGAATCAATGTGTAAACGTAATGAACAATGCTTTCAACTCATTGATGTAGCTGTTCGTAAAGGAGGATCTTCAATGAGGATTTTAGAAATTAAAGTAATCATAGAAGATATCAATGACTATGAACCTAAATTTCCAAATAAACAAATTAACATTGAATTTACTGAAGGATTTGGGAAAGGAATGAAACAATCCATACCTAATGCAATTGATAAGGATATAGGAATTTTAAATTCAAAGATTACATATGAGCTTAAAAAAATGGAAAATGAACCATTTGCTTTGTTCATTACTCCAGATGTTGAAGGGACATCAGTTTTATGGTTGAAACTGGAAGAAACTTTAGATAGAGAAACCAAAGATTCTTATGTTGTACAAATTGTGGCAAAAGATGCAGGCTCTCCTCCAAAACAAAACATACTAAATGTTCATATTTCAGTAATTGATGTTAATGATAATTTACCAATATTTTCTAAAAAGGTTTATAATATTTCAATAAAGAATGAAGAGAGTAAAACAACACCAATTGCTATTTTATCAGCAACTGATTTGGATGCAGGACAAAATGGAAGAGTTTCATATCATTGGAATCACAAGACAAATGAAAAATCCAAAGCTTTTTTCCAATTAGTAGAAACAACTGGGCAATTATTCTTGCAGAAAAAGTTCAAATCAGGTGAAAAGACCTCACATAAACTTTATATAACAGCTGAAGATGGAGGAAATCCACCATTAAGCTCTAGAGCAATAATAATTATTAATTTGATAAATCATGAAAACACAGCACCGGCTATTGATATTAATTTTCCATCATCATCAAATGAGAATACTGTTGAGATTTTGGAGAATGGTAAACTTGGTATTTTTATTGCTTATGTTAAAGTAATAGACAATGATGAAGGACTAAATGGAGATGTCACTTGTCATCTTCATCATGATAAATTTCAGCTTCAGAATTTAGGTACAAAGAAATATGAAGTGACACTGAAAAATCCTCTTGACAGAGAGAAAGAAGAGCATCATGATGTTGTGATCAGTTGTCAAGATAAAGGCTCTCCTCCTCTTCATAGTAACAGCAAATTCTCCATTCAAGTGATGGACATCAATGATGTAAGGCCACAATTTACAAAAGACACATTTAAATTCTTCATTGATGAGAATCAAAACTCGAGAATTACTCTTGGCTACATCAATGCCACTGATCCAGACTTGGGAGATGGGGGAAAACTGACATATTCTCTCATCACCAATAACAACAAACACTTCTTACCTTTCAAAATAACCACAAATGGATTACTATCAGCAATTATGTCTCTTGATCATGAGTTTCAACATACTTATCACTTCAAGGTGTTTGTGAAAGACAATGGAACACCATCTCTCAATAACACAGTCAATGTGATTGTTGAGGTCACTGATAAAAATGATAATGCTCCATATTTTACATTTCCCAGTGTTAAACCTTACAATCTACATGTCACATATTACCCTGATGCCAGAAACAAGAACATCACACAGATAAAGGCAGCCGACAGTGATAGTCAAGAGAATGCATTTCTAAAATATCAAATAATCAGAGGCAATGACAAACAGATGTTCACCATCAACCAGTACACTGGTTTCTTAGCTTTCAATAGACAACTCAGCCAACAAAATGCTGGCTCCTATCAGCTTGACATTCTTGTCAAGGATAGTGGTAGGCCAGTTCTATCAGCAACAACTACTCTCTTTTTAACACTCACTATCAGCAACAACACATCAGAAATGTTAAATGTTGTTCAGCTTCACACTGAAGAGAAGGTGCATCTTAATCTCGTCATTATTATTACAGTCATAGCAGTCACAATAGCTGTCTTCATTACAGCTTCATTATCAATCTGCATCATTCGATGTAATGGTCAGTCAAATGTGGCCTATGCCCAAGCACTTGATCCTTCCAATAGATATGTTGGTGAACAGAGACAACTCATTGCTCCTTCTTACCCAGGAAACACTTGGCCTCATCCTGCTCAGCCTTTGCAAATAAATCAAGCACCATCTACAAATACTCCAATGACAACATCAAGAAGACAACTTATTTCTGCAGATGAACTTCCGCAGAAATCCAAACCACTAAGTGATGTTTCATCACAAGTAAGTTCACTTAATTTATTCTTATTTATGACCTTCAACATTGAATAAAACTATTTAAATAATTAAAAATCGAATGGCAATTCTATTTTATTTAGATTTCAAGATTAATTGGAATGCTCTTAGAATTCATAATCATTTTTTGTGTTATGAATGATTATTTTAATAAAAAATTTGATTTAACGGAATTTTCACTATCATTTTCTCAACAAATTTAAAATCCATTTTTAAATATTTATAATTGAAGAGGTGTTTAAAATTTTTCTTTAAATTAGATATAATGAGGAAATAAACCTAAAACAAAATTCTTTCACAATGTTGAAAATTTATCCAAATTTTATTTCAATATTCTTTTTTCTATCTGTTGACTATTTATTTACTAATTGTTTTATTCTTGCTTAAAAACAAATCGTTACCAAATGTAACTTTGAAAATAATTCATTTAATTGTTTAGTTGTGATACCTGAACATTTTAGACAATCAAATAATTATATAAGAGATAATATTTGTCATTTTGTTAGTGGGGACAATTTTCAAACCGGTTACCCCAGATTGATTGTTGCTATCACTATGCTCAGGAACCTTCAAACCTCTAGCCTTCTTCAGGTGCCTTGTGTCAAGGCATACTGGAATTTTTAACCCAATCCTTTATTGAAGTCCTTTGTGTATACAGTTCACATTCTATTATCCAGGCCTTGTAACATGTTTTACTGTTAACTTATTAAATTATTTTGTTGCTCTTGTTCAGAATTGAATTCATAATCGCAACATAACATGATCAGGAAGTTGGTTAAAGTGTAGGCATTATCTTGAAGTTCTGAGTTCAATCTTGAGCAAAGGTAGTAAGAGAATTTAACAAATGACATAAAACAATGTCACAAAATTTGTAGAATGGAATCTAAACAATATTGCAATCCAATAAAGGGTTGGGTTCCAAATTCCAGGATGGGTCACAAGTTTTACACAAGGGAACTGAAAAAGACCAGATAGCAAAATGGCCAAAATATTGTGATAACAACAATCAAGATAAGGAAACAAATCTGCAAAATTGTAAACAATAATAAAATATATTTTATCTGATACTAAGAACTGCTTGAAATATTAGAATATTAATGTATTTTCCTCATTAAGCTATTTTTTTCTTTATTTTACCAGATGTATACACAAAATGTGTCCATTCCACCTGACTATTTTACCTGGAGATCTGCTGCACCTTCCCAATCAGAAGTAGATTTGAGCTGGAGGGAAGAGAATCTTGCAAATAACCAAGGGACATCAGGTATTAGAAATTATTGAATTAAATAAAATATATAATACTGGTGTTAATAATACAGTGAAATTATATCATATACAGATATAATTAGTGTGTATCATCTAAAAAGTTGAACTTTAAAGAAATAATAGCTGTAATTTTTAACATTTCTGAATTTTTTAGATGAGAATTGATTATTTATATTATTTGGATACTTCGGACTACTGTTCTCATCTTGAGTAATATTTTCACAACATTTCGGTTGATGTAATTTCTGACCTTCTTCAGACGTATCTTGTCAAACTCAGGAATCTTTCTTCATTTAGAAACAAAATAGGTTTAAGGCTCCTAAAATTTATACTAGAATTATCCATGGCACAGTGAATAAAGTACTTGGTAAATTCAGTTGTTAATTAAACTCTTCTGGAGGTTGAAAGTTCAATACTCAGTGTGGGAGACACTCAAAATACAATCACAAATTACTTAACACTTCTATCCAGGCATATTTGATGGAACAAGAGCATGCTACTCCTGTAGATTAAATAAAGGGTTCAATTTGAAATTCTGTGCTAATTCCTGAGTTCAACAGAAAGATTCCCAAGTTTGACAAGATACACCTAGTGAATGTTGGAGGTTACATCGACCAAAACATTGTGAAAATAACACTCAAGATGAAAACAGTAGTCCAAAGTATCCAAATTACGCGATTTTTAAGTAATTAAATATATTTATATAAAGAAAATCAAATACATATATTACAAGCAACTGGGGACCGCTTGTGAATTTGAGATTCTCTAGAAATTTCCTCCTTCAGAGGAAGCCATTTCAACCTGCCTAGGGTAAGTGCCATTTGAAAAAAGAAAATATATATATTAATTTTGTCTATTGTCTAGATAGTTCATCTCATTTCGCAACAAGAAAAGTGATGACTTTTCTTAGATTTGATGAAGCAACTTAGAATATAGAGAAGTTTTCTGTTAAATAAGAACTGAGCTTGTCAGATTCACTAATATTTACAGAAAGTGTGCTTTTGTCAATTTTTAGGCTAGCTCAGGCACTGCTTGTAATATAAATAAATGAAAGATTTTATGAATTTTATAGAAAGTGGGTGTACATATTAAGTTGAAGGGAAGTATGATTGAAAAAGAAGCCTACAAATGATGGTGGATAATAGAAATTCATAATGAAAAACATACTGATTAAATCAATAATTCATGCTAGACTTCTTCTTTATTACAATGGATTTTTTATAACAAAACTTGGAATAGTATTGAAAAAAAAAAACATTGTGTGAAATAACACCATTTATAATTAACCACATTGATATATGAATATAAAAACTCATTCAAATAATATTACAAGTTTGGGTTAGAAACACACATATGCACTAAATCTCCGGTCTAGCAAAAAATTATTTTCAGTATTTAGTTTTTTAACCCTTCATACTGAGACAATTACTATTTATTTGGATACTGCCAGAGTGTCCCCTTTTTGGGGGCAGCTGGTTGTCCCCCGCATTAAAAATGACCTTCAGGAGAGGTTTAAAAGCAATGCCATTTCTGCAAGTCATCTTTTTGATTGACTACATTTAATTTGAACGCTTTACACTTCCGGTCGCGTTATGGCGTAGCGGTAAGACATCACATTTCCTTTCACTTTCTTTTCCATCTTCGTGTCGCGGGTTCAAGCCTGTCTGCCTACTACCAATTTTTTTTTTTTTATACACCTCCAAACGCCCGGGCAACGCCGGGCACCCAGGCTAGTTATAATATATGCATAAGTTCAAAATAAAAGTGAATACCAAAATATTCAGCACTTTGCTTTTTATTGCATTTGTTTGCTAATTGTATAATTTGACATGAAGTTTAGTCAAAGATTTTAAAAATTGGTAATTGTATCAATAATTATTAACTGTTGGATATGTAAATTTTTATTTTATACTATTTTTTTTGTCCTTCTACAAATTCTTTTTTGTCAATTACTCTAGTGGTGAATATTTATCTCATTAAGTAATGATATTTTAATCAAAACTCTACTAATAAGTGCCAGTATGTATAAATACTAAAATTCTGATAAATTCTAATCTTAAAGTGATAGATAAATATTTCCCTTCAATGTTTTTTTTTCATTTTAGATTTCTTTGTAAATTTCTTTAGTTTTTTAAATATTTTATATCAATTTAAACTACATTGTATATCTTTAGAAAATATCTAAGACTTATGCACACATATATTTAATATCTATAAAATAATTTAGGATTTTTAACATAATTATACTTTTAATGAGCATTTTTTAAAAATATTTATCAAATTTTATTATATAAACTTCATTATCCTTTCCCTTTTCATTATCAGAAGTACATTTCATAAACTTAGTTTTGCTCATTCACATCATATAAATAAAACTGATACATATTTTTCTTTGTCTTTTCTTTTTTTTTTTTTCAGGTCGATCCTCCAGGAAATCATCACTACAATCAGGTCATGTAAACAAAAGTGATATTTCTGCTCCTTATCCACAATCACGGAATCTTATAGAAATGAACAATGAACAGACTGCAAACTCAAGACCCTTGCCTCCAGTACCAAACAAAAACTAATGATCAAAAAGACTAGTTGTATATCAAAAGACACACACCCATACAATTATGAAATCATATTCCACGGAAGAAAAACTGTTAGCCATAAGTTTAATTAGCATTGTCAACAAAATATATCATATACACAGTAACATTTTAAAGTTACTTAATGAAAAATATAGACTGTACAATCATGTAAAAATACTGAGAAAGACTCGTTTATAGTGAGAGAATTTATCATAAATGCAATCTTGAAATGGATCATAACTAGGACACTACTATTTTATGATTCTTACTTTTCCTTTGTAATGTCTAAATGAAAAAATAATATTATAATTTTCATTTTGGTCACAAATGCTTACTTAAAGGCAATATTTACATGTTAATCTAAACTTCAACTCAACAGAAAATTAATCAGGATAGAAATGTATATTTTTCTACTCAAACAAATAATTTAGAATTAAAGGTATGCAACATGGAAAGAAAGAAAGGAAGGGAGGAAGAAAGTAGATCCCACAAGATGAACAACACGTTCAGTATTACCTTGCATTATGGGAACAAAAGTTAAATCTTTTTTTCATTACATTTTTTAGCTTTCCATCATCATAACCTATAAAAATATCGAAATTAAATATAATGTATATTTTTAAAATAAAAAAGAAACAAATATAATTTCAAACAAATAGAGGATTATGAACGTGAGTTGGCAATTCTTTTTACATTACACATCACCTTCCTTCCTCTTATGCATACAGCCATTACACACACACCATACTTCTTAGGACAATTATTTTATTATTCATAGTAAACGCATCTTCACTTTAAAGATATTTCATATTCATTGAACAAAGAATTTACAAATTCATAACTGGATTATACAATAAATGATATAGCAAAGGTAAGGATAATTTACATTACTTTCTTTTTTCTATAACATTTTCCTTAGCTTTCTTTAGCACAAACCAATGCAAAGAAGGTTATCATTCACATCTATTAAAGACATTATTTCTTAAATTAAAAAAAGTATTTTTTTTTCTGATAAAAATATTATACATGTAAAAATTATCTACACTTTGAAGTTAAAAAAAGTATTATAATTAATACAAGGAATTTCTACTCTATGTTATAATTACTGAGTATTTTTTTGTGATTGCTCTCCTCATTACTTGTCCTGTTTTGAGACACTGTTACAACAAATTTACTTTACATTAAATAATAGCACTTATTACTTACTTGCACATGTTTTCTTACAAATGTTTTCAAAGTATTACACATGGTTTTTAAATGGTAGTTTTAAAAATTTATACAAATTCCGTTTTATTATCTGACATCACTATGTGCAAATATAGCAACATTAAAAAAATAACGCTACTTTTATTCTTTCATGGATAATTTTTAAGAAATAATGGATGGTATACTAAATATTTTTTCATAATGAATTCAATTTTTAACATGTTCATAAAAAGTTTTTTTTCTTTTCATATCAATATATTAATTAAAATTAAAGAATTCTTGTACACATGATATCTGTGAATTTCATAGTATTTTAAAATTGTGAAATAAATACTTAAAAAATGATTTTAATTTTATAAGACATATTGTAAGATATTTTGTTTATATTGATACATACTGTAGAAATAAATAGAATGTTTTGATTACATATTTAACTTGTTAAATACGAAACAAAATTAAATTATAATGTGAACAATAATTTACATATAAAAATGTTGCTTATTTAATAGATTTGATTAGATACACTTCTAGATGTATTAAAAAAATCATATGTAAGATTTATATTGATATCTTGCAAAATATTCAGTCGATGTAACAATGTTTATATGAACAAGTTAAAGGGAAGTGACAAATAAATTAAGTAAATCCAAATATTATTTTTCAGTAAATTAAAAAATAACTTATCACATGAAGGGAAGTTATCTGTCTGTCTCTGTGTATTCAACTAAAAGAAACTGTATAACACACATACACACAAAGCTGATATATTATTTTCAGCATTGTCTTGGACAAAATATTCATTCTTTTGGGTGTAACCAAAAACAGAATCATTCAAGAGGAGGGGGGGTATATTTATGAAAATTTTTTCCCATTTCCAGATTTTTAATCTGGAACTTTTTCGGGCTTTAGATTCAGATTAAAGTGTAGTATCTGTTCTGTTATAAGAAGGGAAATCCTTTTTGACCTGTGAGGGGAAAACTATGGAAAAAGCAGGGTAGGATATAAAGATAGAGATACTGAGAGAATATATATATATATATATATATATATATATATATATATATATATATATATATATATATGAAAGAGAAATTAAGGTTCCTAAATCAAAATCCACTAATGACAGTAAAAATTGAGCATCAATTTATATTAATATAAAAGATGTCTGTTTGTCAATCTGAACGTCTGATAATGTCATTTAGGTTATTAGACTTAAAACTTATCTTTAGTATATAGATAGGTACTTGAATTTTGGTAGAAATGATATTCTACCTATAAAGAATTAAGAAAGAGTGTGATATTTATTTATTTTTCTCATAAAGTAGTTCTCATAGGAGCATGAATCTCTACTAAACTTTGTTGTATGGATTTTAATGAAATTTAAGCTATACTTATATAATACAAAATTAGCAAATTCTCCAAATTTAAGCAAATTTGTATTATTTTAAGAAAAATAGGTTCTTGTTCAACTCCACAAAATCTACACATTTCTATTCACATAATTTGAGCCAAGTAATTCCTGTTTTTACATAATACTATGATTTTAAAGTATTTTGGGACCTGGCTTCTTGTACTTTTCACATGTGTTTCTGATGTAATATGGAATGGATTCTTTTACAATTAAAAGACACAAAATTATACAGATTCCAAACATTTGAGCTAATTTCAATATTTATAAAACTATCTAATAAAAGCTTAACTCCAAAAATAAAATGTTTCTAAGATCATAATTTCAAATAATGATAATGGAAGCGGTGTTTGTGATAATAATTGATCATTATTATTTAAATTTGTTTTTTAGGTAGATTATGGAAAACATGGCATGAACAGTAGTGTTGGGTAGTCATTCTTTGATTGAATGAGAAATGCTTATTTCAAAAACAGAAATTATGCCACAAATAGATACAAAAAATAAAACAACAACAAATATACATATGCACTTTAAAGAAATAATGAACACATTTATTTAAGGATATATGTAGCAGCCATCATATGGGCCCACAGTATAAAAAAGATTGAGCCCAGATCATGTGTCTTGTTATTTTTGTGCGATGAGAAGATTTCACTTATGGAAGTGAACATTGTTTTGCATGAGCAAATTCTTGCTCAAATAAAGAGTAGAAACTTTGCTCCTGGGGAGAGGTTAAAATTGAGAAGTAGGAACTCTGTCAACTGTTCAGTAAAAGATTTTTTTTTAAATTGAATCGACGTTGATTGTGTAAAGTTATTTTGGAGACACGATTTGTGAATTTTGGAGAATTGTTAATAGAATTCGAGAATTGAACTTTTGTGTGTTTTAAAGAATTGCTCATACAATTTGAGAGTCAACATTTCAGTTTTTTGTGAACATTTTCAACTTCCACTACTATAACATACTTAGGAATTCATATGCTATCAAAGACATTATTTTATGACATGAACAGAAATTGACAACTTAAAATCTTGATTATTTTTAAAAAATTATTCTTATGACTAAATTTCTTTATTACACTAGTAAATAAACCCAACATTGCTCAAGGACAGTAATTTGAAAATCTGAGGAAATATTTTATGATTTAGTTCTAGCTATATTTTGCTTCTTATTTTTTTTTATGGCCTCTATTATAAAATTGTTGTTTTTTAATTTATGATTCAAACATATAATTTTCTATAGTAAATAAATAAAATTTATTGTTACATATCCTGACATAAAAATCTAAAAAAAATGCAACAAACTCGGTACTTATGCACACAAGGATGCCCTTAAATTTCCACATGAAAAAAAAATACATTGCACAATTTTTGAAAATATTAATGTTACTTTTCAAATTATACAAAGTTTTCTATTTTCTGGCCAATAAAAAATATATTCCTTGATTGCTTATTCAATTTCCTATTGTTTAAGTCTTTTTCTAACCAGGCATAAATAACAAAGAAAGAATTTGGAGGAAGAGGGAACATTTTTCTTTTTTTATTTTCTCAAAATTAAAAATTTTGTTTACAGATATAAGATAAAATTGACTCCAATGCCATTTCATTAATTATGTTTTAATTTAACTGTGATTAAATCTATATATTTTTAATTTAATTTAAAAAATAAAACTGAAAGGGCAGCTTAATATTACAATTTATTAGGAAACTTTATTTTAAACCCATTAAATTTTACATAAATCCAGTAAAATCGTCACCTGTGCATCTTTGGAACTGACTACATCTCAGTGTGCATGTATGTTGTTTAAACCTAATTTTATCTGAATTATAGTTTTTGACAGAAATTATAGATTTTGACATAAATGAAGATCTTATGTTTCTTAACATAATTGAAACTGCTTCTGATTCTATGTTTCTTCACTTCAAGTTGTTCTACATTCTCTTTTTCTAATATAGTTGGATTGAAATACCACTTGAGAAACGGCTCTTTTGAAATTATTTTTTTTACTTCCAGGGCCCTTAAGCTTGACTGACGTTAACTTTACATGTCATAATTGTTTGAAATACAATCAATAGTTTCTACATACACAGTAGACAAACAGTTAAAGAGATATTTAATTTTATTTATTAAGATTGAAATTATGTAACTTTTGTTTTCCTACATTTCAAATAAATTCATATTTTCTTTACAGACATTGAATTAAGTATGTTTGGTCTTCTACATATTTTCATATTCATCATACCTGTATGTCTCAGTGTAGACTTAACATACACAGTGGATGAAGGAAAAAGCCCAGGCACCTACATTGGTGACATTTCTGCAGATTCTAAGATAATGGAGAACATGTCCTACCAAGACAAGAAACTCATCACATTCAGTCAACTACAAGGGAAAGTTGATAGTTCTCAGTATTTCCAAGTCTCCAAGAAAACAGGAAAACTTTATGCAATAATAACATTAGATGCAGAAGCCATGTGTAAACGTAATGAACAATGCTTTCAACTCATTGACGTCACTGTTCGTAAAAGAGGATCTTCGATAAGGATTTTGGAAATCAAAGTCATCATAAAAGATATTAATGATCACAAACCTGAGTTTTCAGATCAACAAATTAACATTGAATTTAATGAAGATATTGGCATAGGAGCTAAAAAAATAATTCCTAATGCAATTGATAAAGATGTTGGAATATTAAATTCAAAGATTACATATGAGCTTAAAAAGATGAAAAATGAACCATTTACTTTGTTCATTACTCCAGATGTTGAAGGGACATCAGTTTTATGGTTGAAACTGGAAGACACTCTAGATAGAGAAACCAAAGATTCTTATGTTGTACAAATTGTGGCAAAAGATGCAGGCTCTCCTCCAAAACAAAACATACTAAATGTTCATATTTCAGTAATTGATGTTAATGATAATTTACCAATATTTTCTAAAAAGGTTTATAATATTTCAATAAAGAATGAAGAGAGTAAAACAACACCAATTGCTATTTTATCAGCAACTGATTTGGATGCAGGACAAAATGGAAGAGTTTCATATCATTGGAATCACAAGACAAATGAAAAATCCAAAGCTTTTTTCCAATTAGTAGAAACAACTGGGCAATTATTCTTGCAGAAAAAGTTCAAATCAGGTGAAAAGACCTCACATAAACTTTATATAACAGCTGAAGATGGAGGAAATCCACCATTAAGCTCTAGAGCAATAATAATTATTAATTTGATAAATCATGAAAACACAGCACCGGCCATTGATATGAATTTTCCTTCATCATCAAATGAGAATACTGTTGAGATTTTGGAGAATGGTAAACTTGGTATTTTTATTGCTTATGTTAAAGTAATAGACAATGATGAAGGACTAAATGGAGATGTCACTTGTCATCTTCATCATGATAAATTTCAGCTTCAGAATTTAGGTACAAAGAAATATGAAGTGACACTGAAAAATCCTCTTGACAGAGAGAAAGAAGAGCACCATGATGTTGTGATCAGTTGTCAAGATAAAGGCTCTCCTCCTCTTCATAGTAACAGCAAATTCTCCATTCAAGTGATGGACATCAATGATGTAAGGCCACAATTTACAAAAGACACATTTAAATTCTTCATTGATGAGAATCAAAACTCAAGAATTACTCTTGGCTACATCAATGCCACTGATCCAGACTTGGGAGATGGAGGAAAACTGAAATATTCTCTCATCACCAATAACAACAAACACTTCTTACCTTTCAAAATAACCACAAATGGATTACTATCAGCAATTATGTCTCTTGATCATGAGTTTCAACATACTTATCACTTCAAGGTGTTTGTGAAAGACAATGGAACACCATCTCTCAATAACACAGTCAATGTGATTGTTGAAGTCACTGATAAAAATGATAATGCTCCATATTTTACATTTCCCAGTGTTAAACCTTACAATCTACATGTCACATATTACCCTGATGCCAGAAACAAGAACATCACACAGATAAAGGCAGCCGACAGTGATAGTCAAGAGAATGCATTTCTAAAATATCAAATAATTAGAGGCAATGACAAACAGATGTTCACCATCAACCAGTACACTGGTTTCTTAGCTTTCAATAGACAACTCAGCCAACAAAATGCTGGCTCCTATCAGCTTGACATTCTTGTCAAGGATAGTGGTAGGCCAGTTCTATCAGCAACAACTACTCTCTTTTTAACACTCACTATCAGCAACAACACATCAGAAATGTTAAATGTTGTTCAGCTTCACACTGAAGAGAAGGTGCATCTTAATCTCGTCATTATTATTACAGTCATAGCAGTCACAATAGCTGTCTTCATTACAGCTTCATTATCAATCTGCATCATTCGATGTAATGGTCAGTCAAATGTGGCCTATGCCCAAGCACTTGATCCTTCCAATAGATATGTTGGTGAACAGAGACAACTCATTGCTCCTTCTTACCCAGGAAACACTTGGCCTCATCCTGCTCAGCCTTTGCAAATAAATCAAGCACCATATACAGATACTCCAATGACAACATCAAGAAGACAACTAACTTCTGCAGATGTGCTACCACAGAAATCACAGCAACCAAATGACGTTTCATCACAAGTAAGTGTATTTATTGTTTCCTTATTTATTGCCTTTAAACATTTTATAAACTGTTTTAATTAGACATGGGCAAAACACCAAGAAAAATCAAGTTGATGTTTTTTAAACTATTTAAAATCTATTAAAATCCAATATTTCTGAACAAACTTTGATTTATCCAGAAAGATAAAACCCTGAATTTTTTCGCAGAATAATATAAAACTTTTTCTATAATAAATTATAGTTTAAATTTTAAATTTTTCCAAAAAACGGTCAAGTACCAATTTTCTACTGAAAAAGTAAATATTAAACAAACATAAATTTTTTATTTTTTTTCAAAATATTTTTGAATCAGTTAAACTAATTTTTTGATGTCTAAGATTTAGGATGATTTGCTATAAGAATATGCAAAACTAGTAAAATATTAATACCTGAATTTCAAATCATTTCAAGTAATTCTCTTTTTTATAAGTTGATAACATAATTGACAGCTTGAATTGTAAGTTTTTTAAAAGTATGGAAACTTATACCAGTTACAAAAACCTAAACTAAAACTGCTGTGTTATCGATATTGTTTTTACATCAACTCTAAATTTGTGTTATTATAAATTTCAGTTTTCTTTTAATATCGTTTTTAGTCTGCTCCTATAATTTCCAAATTTTTCCTTATATTTTCCTCAGAATAAACCTTTTGTATTTCTTATTTTATTTAGAACTAGCGGGGGTACCCGGGTGTTTTGAGGTGTGTGTTGGGGGGGGGGGGGGTAGATTAAAACAACCCTGTTAAAAAAAAAACGTTGGCCGGTTATTTGGAGGTGTAAAAGAAAAAAATAGTTTTAGTATAAAAGTAGGCTTGAACCCCGAACGTTTGACACGGAGGTGGAAAGGAAATGGAAAAAAAAGCCCGGTGACCTAACCATCTCGACCACGGGAACAGATGAATTCATAAGTGTGTTAAGTTGACGTTTATAAACTGAAATTAGCAGGTGCGACAACGTCAAGTTGCGGAAGCCAGTTTCTGTTTTCCCCGCTCCGCAGCGATCAAACAAAAAAAAAAAACACAAAAAAAAAACTAACGTAAGGCAAACGAACAATGAAAACAGAAAAACGAACATGTGAAAAATGGCTTAAATAAGCCTGTTTCGATATTAAAATTTAAAAAATCGGTGGGTACCCGGGTGTTTTTGGGTGTCGCTAAGAATAAGCGAAGTAAAAAAAAAAAAAAGCAGAAAAACAAACGTTACGTGAAAAATGGCTTAAATAACACTTGTTTAATATTTAAATTTAAAAAATCGAAAAAAAAAAAACATCTCACACCACGATTCGAACCCAAAACGTTTCGATAATGAACCAAGGCCTTAACCAACTGAGCCACCGCGACATACATGAAAGTTGTTTGGTTTTTCAACTATTTAAAGTAAATCAGGTTACGACGTCATCTGACGCATGCGTAGAATCGGTCATTGTCACAAGAGGACCGTTTTTGTTGACCCTCTCCCCCCTGTCGAAAATTGTCGACTACGGGGTGAAAAAGTTAACGTTTTTGGCCAATTTTTCAATATTTTTCAAGCAAAGGATGGAGCTTCGATGTGATATTGAGTTTGTGAATTTTCGTCGCGTTTGTCGAAAGTTTTTAGCGGACATCCAAACATACACACATACATACATACATTTTCGCTTTTATATATATAGATAAATTTCATTATTTTCATAAATTGAATTCATTTTTAATTTAATGAAATCATTTTCCATTTATTTTCTAATTAATAACAAGTGAATCACATTATTTTTCCATAAACCAGATTATACTGTTTTTCCCCCTAATTTTGTAAAAAGATTGTAAAATTAATTGTTTTTTAATGGATTCCATATTTTATTGAATTTTGTTTGAAAATAATGGTCAGGTGATCACTTTTGATCCACTTTGAATGGTGGGTTTTTGGATCATTTTATTGCTTGATTTGAGTCATGTGATGTCAACGAACACGCAGACGACAATCTTATGATTTTTAGTGGTTTTTAAATGAGATGTGGATGTTGAGAAAATTCTAACGTCTATTTACCACAATATTTAAGGGGATCTCACATAAACAACAAATTTTAGAAATATTATTTTAACTTTTAAACTTCCACAGCTGTATATGTTCTTTTTTTATTTTTTGGATTTGCCAAAGCATTCTCTATTTAATGGTATATTAGCAACATTGGGCTTTTGAAAAGAAAATTATCAAATTTATTTATTTTTTTAATTTTAAAATTGTGTTTTTCGTAAAAATAATGAAAAAAAAAAATTTTAATGGCAATCTTTATAATATATTAAATGAATTCCACAATTCCAAACACAAAAGGTAAAAAATTGAACACTTTCAAAATTTGTGTCTTCATTCTCAGAATTTGAAGGCCTGCCATATTTTTTTTTTCCTCTACATTTTTCCTCATCTACCCCTATACAGGAAGTATATGTCCAAGTACGGCTTTTTATTTTAAGAGTAAGAGTGACTAAAAACAGAAGTAGGGACGTTCTGTATACAAAAAAGTATATATATATATATATATATATATATATATATATATATATATATCTTGAATATGAAAAAAGTTACACCTTCATAAAGTTCGCTTTTTCACTTAAAAATTGGTGAAAATTTCATGTTGATTAAATAATTATATGATTTTTGGTAAATTTTTTAAGAGAAACTCCATCAAAAACAAACCTAACAACACGCCTCTATTTTGTCTGTTGCTAGTTTAAATCATTCAAAAACACAGCAATTCTACTTTATATAAATTAATGATTAATTGGAATGCTCTTAGAACTTATTTCCTTTTCCGTTATAAACATTAATTTCAAGTAAAACATATGAAGATTTCATTTAACAGAATTTTCACCATAATTATCTCAAACAAATTGATTTTAAAAATGTTAATACTAAATCTTTTATTTAAATTACATATGAAAACCTCAAATATTAGAAACTAAGCATAAAAAAGACAATTATTTCATGTTGACAGTTTATCCAAATATAATTTTAATATTACTTTTTTTTATTAACGATAGTTGACTATCTTTTTTTACTATTTTTTCTACATTTTAGAAATTTGTTTTCAGTTATAATTCATTCGTATTGAAGTACAAATTGTTAACTTTGAAAATAATTCATTTAATTGTTTTTTTTTTTTTTTGTGAATAATACTACATAAACCTTTTAGACAAGAGAACAAAGCATAAAAATATTTTTTTTTTATTTTGAGAATGAAAAATTTTCAGTATCATTTACAATTTTGGAATTATTTTTTTTTATCTTAGTATGTTATTATCACTATGTTCAGAAATCTTTTGCTGTCAGACCTTCTCCAAGTGCAGTGTGTCAAACCATCATGGCATTCTGAAAGTGATTCTTTATTGATGCCATGAGTGTATGTAGTTAACATTCCATTATGTAGACCTTTTGAAATTCTATTAACTTGTTAAATCATTTTGCTGCCCTTGTTCAAGATTAAATTCAAAACGTCAACATAAACAGAGGCACATAACTAAGACAACTAGGATGTTGGGCTTAAGTTGAATCCTAAGTAAAAACAGCAAGAGAATTTAATAAATCAACTGAATGAATGTCACAAGATCAAGTGAATTAATTTGAACAATGTTCTCCAGATTTCCAATAAAGTGTTTGATCTAAAATTCTATGATGGTTCACAAGTTTGACACAAGGGAACTGAAGAAGGCCAGATGCCAAAATATTGTGATAACAACAATACATGAAGAAACGAATCTGAAAATTTGTAAATAATAATAAAAGATAGTGTTCATATCATATTTTATATCAATAACTGGTTGTAATGTGTTTTGTAATTAAAATATATTTGTCAGTGATATTTATTCATATAAATCTTTTTGGTAGTTCAAGTAGAGGGCAGATCAGAAATTTTGTTTTCATCATTAAGCTATTTTTTTCTTTATCTTACCAGATGTATACACAAAATGTGTCTATTCCACCTGATTATTTTACCTGGAGATCTACTGTACCTTCACAGCCAGAAGCAGATTTGAGCTGGAGGGGAGCGAATGTTGCAAATAACCAAGGGACATCAGGTAATATTGGAATGATTGTATTAAATAACATATACAATAGCACAAAGAAATTATATATTGTACAGATTGTGACGAAATGAAAGTTGAACTTTCTAAGGAATAATAGAAAAAAGTACTTTAAAGTGATCATATAAATGTGCAAAGGAAAAAAAAAAAACAACAAATGAAGTTATTTATATATACATATATAAGTATTCAATGATTTGTCTAGATAACTGATCTCATTTTATGACTAATAAAGTGATAATTGTTCAGTTTAATGAAGAAAATCAGAAATATAGAGGTCAATATTTCAGTCAACTAAAAAGTAACCCTTTTTAGATTTAGTTTTAAAGAAAGTGTTGGTTTAATTTCCTAAAAATATTGTCCGGTCACAAAAATTTATAAACAAATGAATAACCAGATCTCAAATAAATCTAACATTAATGATAATCTACTTTAAAATTGGAGAAAGCATTTGAAGCTGATATCAAATTAAAAAAAAAATTTATGTAAAATTTAGTTGCAGATTTTAAAAAACTATCAGTAATCATGATCTGATTGATATGTGAAATGTTATATTACCTTTAAAAATGTGTGTTTAACATGATCTTTTCTTTTGTTAATGCCTTTAATTCAGTAGCGAATATTTATCTCAAAGTAAAAATCCAACTCATATAAATGCTGCAACTATGAAAAATCATTAAAGGGAAGATAACTAATATCTTCTTTTCGTTATAGTCAGTTAACATACAAGTAAGAAAAGCATTTCACCCAAGGCATGAAAATTGTTAAACAAAATGTGTTTTTAGTATAGGCTTTAAAAAATAAAGGTCCAAGATTCAATTTGAAATTTATTTATCTTCAAAGTGCACTTTTATAAATTTTATAAAGTTATAAAAATTTAATACCTTACTTTGTAAAATGTATGAAAGTGCACTTTGAAGATAAATAAATTTCAAATTGAATCTTGGACCTTTATTTTTAAAGCCTATAGCAAAAACATTTTGTTTAACAATTTTCATGCCTTGAATGAAATGCTTTTCTTATTGTATCATATCTTTTTAAGATTATATTTTATTTAATTTATTAATTTGAATTTTTAAAAAACTGAAAGTGGTTTTGTATGTATTTATAAAAACTCTCCTACTCTCTATTTCAGTTTGTATTTCTCCTCACACCACAACTCTTTTTTGCAACTCCCTCTTTGTCATACATGTCTGAATAATGAGAAAATCTGAATTTTTTTAACAAACACTTTAAAATAACTTTTTTAGATTAAATTTTTTTAAACTTCTTTCAGAATAGAAAATCTTTACAATTTAATAAGGAACATATTTCATATAGGTTTCATTAAAAATATTCAGTAGATAACGAGAAAAATAGAGATGAAAATTTCAAAAGGAGTGTATAACTGGTTATGCTCAATAGTAGTCCTCGCTAGTGAAAGCCTTTGTTATTCTATTATTATTTAAAACATTTTGTGTCCTGCTCTTTCGCGCGAGGACTAATTTCCTAACTTCTGGTGTGTCTGATACTGGAAGCGCTGATAAGACAAATCAGTTTCTTCACTTTTATTGTTCTTCAATATTTCTATTGTAAATGCATGTATTGAAATAAAATATAAACAAGACATTATTGAAAGCTATGCAATAAAAACTAACAAAAATTATACAGATAAAAATAACATAATTAGTCTTTATTTGCACTTTTAATAACAAAACATGTTCTCAATAATTCTTTTTAAAAAAAAAAGAGCGCAAAAAGTGTTCTTTAAAAAGTAAAACTAATTTCAATAATTCTTAATTGAAGTAAATCTAAAAAAATTTTCAATGATTATTAAGTAAAAAAAGAATGACCGGAAAAACATTAAAAAAAATGAGTACATGCACAGGGAAAATCTAGGTATGAGAAAAAAAGCAAAGGAACCGATTTGCTTTGTTACTGCTTCCAGTAGCAGACACACCGGAAGTTAGGAAGTATGTTAGGTTACCCTTCTTTTCAATGTGTGTGTGTGTGTGTGTGTTTTTTTTTTTCAGATTTTAATATTTCTTTGTAAATTTATTTTGGTTCTAAATATTTTGTATCAGTTTAAATTACATTGGAAAGAATTTGAAACTTATTCACACACATATACATAAATAGATAGATATGGAGATAATAATTAAAGTTACATAAAATTTTATTACATTATCATGTCAATAAGGATAAGAGTGATTACAATAAGTGAAAGGGGAATGAGTCATTCTGCATTTCTGATTTTGTGTTATTTTTTATTATTTATTTTCTATTGTTTATTCTTTATTTTTATGTCCAATGGTTTTTTTTGCTTTTCTTAATTTATTTTCTCATTTTTATTATATCATTATTTTATTTTCTATTCCTTTTCCTTTTATACCTCATTTTTTTTCTATCTCCTATGTCTCTCTTTCTTATATTTATTTTCTATGTTTCATCCCCTATTCCTTATTTTCCTTAGCTATAATCTGCACTTTTCCTCTAATTAAGTACTCACAGTACCCAATCCCCGTCTTACTCAATACCTCTCTTCCACGTCTTTGGAATTATTCCTAATGATTTCATCCTCCTTTCTTTTCATTAATTATTTTTTTTTTTTTTTCACTGCAGATTGTGCAACTGGCATTGCAATTCCACCGGTTTGTATGTCATAAGTCAAATACAAATAGGCAAAAATTTGTAGATGTTAGAAATCATTGTAAGAGTGAAATAGCAACAGCCAAAAGAAAGCATGCTGAAATAATCAGGGAACGCATTGAATTCCAAAAGATAGAAACTCGTGATTTCTGGAAAATCTATAATAGTGTAGTGAATAAAGGGCAATTAGTAATTCCCTCACTGAGCAACAACCAGAAGGTTGCATGCACGACAATGGAGAAGGCGGAACTGCTTGCCCGGCGATTCACCCCCAATTCCACCTTAGAGCCAACAAACAACTTCCTTCCAAATTTCCCTATGCGGACTGAAGCCACTTTTAGATGATGTAAAAATCCCCCCTTCACATGTCCGCAATATCATAAAAAACTTAGATACTTCAAAGGCATGTGGGCCTGATGTCATCCCTGCTTTATTAATTAAGAAATGTTCAGCCAAGCTAGCCCCCAAACATTCCAAGCTCTACAATAAATTCCTTGCTGAATCTTGCTTCCCTAATAGCTGGAAGATGGCCTCTGTGGTACAAAAAAAAAAATTATTCCTGTAAACTTTCCTATTTCTGATCTTAAATGTATGTGAAATCAGTGTTGTCTTCCTTGCCCTTACTCTTGTATAATGCTATTTGTTTTTCTTCTCTTCTGATGAGAAGCATTTAGCTTTAAAATGTCATGGCCCAAAGAGGTTTCCCTCCTCATTTCCATTTTACTTACTGTAATCACTCTCATCCTTATTGACATGATAATGTAATAAAGTTCTAATGTAACTTTAATTATTATCTACCTATTTTTTCTTATAAATTGCTACTCATAATCAGGTAGAGCTTATTCTATCCATACAGGTTAGCCTTTTTTCCCAACTTTACATATATATATATATATATATATATATATATATATATATATATATATATATAACAATTAGGGGTGCTTAATTTAATAATCGCATCTTTATATAATACTGAATACTCATGAAAAAATATGTATAGAATTTTATAATATGAATTTCATTAATCTTTCGCCTCACTATTATCAGAAATACATTTTACAAATTCAGATCTGTTTATTTATATCATATAAATAAAATTTATGTATATATATATATATATATATATATATATATATATATTTTTTTTTTTTTTTTTTTTTTTTTTTCAGATCGATCTTCCAGAAAGTCATCAGTTCAATCAGGACATGTAAACAAAAGTGATATTTCAGCTCCTTACCCACAATCAAGAAATCTTATAGAAATGAACAATGAGCAGCCCGCAAACACAAGACCCTTGCCTCCAGTACCACATAAAAACTAATGGTCATTGCAACAAAAAAGCCAGTTATATATTAAAATATACACACTCATTTAGTAAATCATATTCCATGGAAGAAAAATGTTAGCCTTAAGTTATATTAGAATGTTTAACAAAATAACTAATGTACATAATGACCTTTTTCAAGTTACTTAATCAAAAATAGACTTAATAATCACATGTACAAAAAGACTCAATAGAAAGGAGATGTTTGTAGGAAGAGAATTTATGGTAAATGAAATCTTGAAAATGGTCATAAGTAAGACTATGTTACGGCTTTTAGTTTTCCTTTGTAATCTCTCAATGGATAAATAACATTCAAATATTAATTTTGGCCATGAATATTAGCATAAAGTCAATATTCAAGTGTATATTTAGATTTAAACTGGATGCAAAATTAACCAGGATAGTAATTTGTATTTTTCTATTCAAACAAGTATTAATTGCAAATTAGAGGTATAAAATGTGGAAGAAGAGAAGAAAGCAAAGCTTGCAGGATGAATAACACACTAGCTATTAAATTGCATTATGGGAACAAAGGAAAAAAAGTTTGTTTTTGTTTGTTTTTTTTTTTAATATTTTCAGTTTTCCATCTTAATATTTTATTGAAATGTCAAAATTTAATATAATATACATTTTTAGAATAAAAAGGAAAAACAAATAGAAATTCAAAAAATATAAAATTATGAACGTGAATTGGTAGTTCTATTTTATATGACACATCATCCTCCTTCTTCTGATGCATACAGCCATTACACAGACACCATACTTCTTAGGACAACTATTTTATTATATTAATAGTAAATACATCTTTATTAAAAATATATTCCTCATTTATAAGACAAAGAATATACAGATTCATCACTGGATAATAGATTGTACATTGGATATCATAACAAAGGTAAGGAGCTTTTCTTTTTCTAATAACACTTTTTTTTCCTTGGGATAAACTGCTACAAAGATAGCGCTCATTCATATCTGACAAATAATTTCTCAAAAACATTTATTACTATTATTTTGGGCTAATAAAAATCATTCATATACAAATTTGAAGTAAAAAAAAAAAACACAATTAAAATAATTCATACAAGAAATTTATATTTTGAGTTATAACATTTTTCTGTTTTTTTGTTTTTTTTTTAATTACAATTTTTTTCCATAACTTGTTTAGATGTAAGATGCCATTACAGAAATTTAATCAACACATATTTTCAGTAAGTTTTATGATATTTACAAATACGTTTTGAAAGCGTTATGCATGATTTTTAAATGTTAGTTTGTTTGTTTTAGAATATATACAAATAGCTTTTCCCTATCCGGTATTCCAATGTACAAACAACAATATAAGTAAATACATCCATTTTTCTTGGGCTGGGGAAGGGAGATGCTTTTAAAGAAATAATTCACTATTTATACATTTTAAAACACTATTTATTTTGTAATGAATTTTAAGATTTCAATTTTTACATTTTCATAGAAATTATTGTTTGTTTATAAATATAGATATAGTAATTAAAATTAAAGAATTCATTATACACATAATGTTTGAGAAGTTTATAGTATTTCAAAATTGTGAAATAAAAAAGGTTAAAATGATTTTAATTTTTTGATGCATCTTAATATATTTCATTTACATGATATATACTGCATAAATAAATAAAATATTCTGATTATAAGTTTAACTAACATTAAATTAAATACAAAATATTACATTATAATTCATATTATTTGGATTATTCAACTACTGTTTTCATCTTGAATGTTTTCACAATTTTTCAGCTGATGTATCAATATCTCTGTCAATTTTCAGTCTACAGACTCGAAATTTGATATACAGGGTACTGAGATTTGGGAAAATCTTTAATCAGTTTTCGTCCAGAAATTTGGTTGTTAAAGAGTCAAAATTCAACGATTTAACCTTTGAGAACTCTACCAAACTCCTCCGCCAATTTTGGGTCTAAACACTTGAAATTTTAGATATAGGTTCCATGGACATGGATTTCACTTAATAACTTGATTTGAGCCCAAAACAATAAATGTTAAGGGGTCATAATAGGAGTCAAAGTTTTTAAAAAATTGACCACTATGGTCTCTACCAAATTACTCAGACAATTTCTGGTCTAAACATTTGAAATTTTACATAAATGGTATTCAGAGATAGGGCAAGCATTTTAATCGGTTTGGGTCAAAAATTTGAGCTACCAATATATAAATGTATGTATGTATGTATGTTTACATAGCTGCCTAAAATTTTCAACAGAGGCAACGGATTTTTATAAGGTCAGTATCGTTTTTAAGCTCAACCTTTCAGATGACAAATTTCGAAAAATTGGCTAAAAACATTAGTTTCTTCACCTTCAACTGGTCACTTTTCTACAGGGAGGGGTCGCTTTTTTCGCCAATATTGTCGAAAGTCATCCCCTCTTTTCAATTGTCTAGCCTTAATTTAAACCTACGTCACTTCCGGTTTGGCGGTGGTCGTAACAGCAAAGATGTCACGATTTTTCTCATTCTTTTCCTCCTTCTTTGCGGTATGGGTTCGAGCCTGCCTTTCTACTATCAGTTTTTTTTTTTTTTTTGCTCAACATAACCTCCAAACACCCGGACAATGCTGGGCTGAAATGCTAGTGTATATATATTTTTTGAATTGAAAATCTTGGTATTTTAATTCAAATCATTATATACAGTCAAAATTTTAGCTATTAAGATACAGATATTTAATCAAAATATATAAATAGATCAAGGGTGTGAGTTCCATTAATTTTAAGTTGATTTCAAAAATGATCTAAAAATGACAGATCAAACAGTTGAAATAAGGCGCTCATAAATGGTCCTGAGGTAATGTTAAAAACTGAATATATTTGAATGGAATAGTAGAAAACAGACTTATTTTTTTTTGTTTTATGTACTAATGAGTCACTTATCAAGGCCCAAAGGTCACTCAAGGATATGAGTTTGTAAAATGGGCAATGAGGCAGCACCTTGAGGATTTATAACGATGGTTGAAACTGGACAGAATTTGATTATTTAAGACATTAAGAATTTGTAAGCATTGGATTTGAAAACGACCAGGTTGTAGTATACTGGGAAGCAGCCTTGTGGTAGTGTTCTGCAAATGAGTAGTTCTTGGAAATAAACTTTACTCAAGTTCTGTTCAGTTTTAGATACACGTCAATTGTGAGAAATTTTCTGGAGTGATAGAATTAGCCAACGATTTTCCAGTAACTTTAGCAATAGAATTTACAACAGTCTTCCATTTGAGGTTTGGAATGTAGGTCAATCCTAGAAGTGTATCAAGCAGAGTTTTTGTCAAGGAGAGCGATTTATTTAAATTGGAGTAACATGAGGATCTGAGCATTGGTGATGAAATGAGAGAAGCTTGAAGAATCAAGATGTATTAAAAGTAACCAGTCACCTTCTCCATCCCCCATTACATGATGGAAAAGAAAGAATCAGAAAGATCATGATCACTAATGCTCTTTGAAATATTGCCATAGTGTGTAAAATTGATACTATGGGCTTCCGACTTCTTCCCATCAACAACTACTTTTATAAACCTATCAGGGAGAAAGTGTTTGATGGTTGAAGAGGCATTTTCAGATGTTCTACAGCTAGCCAGTTTGTGAAGCAAATCTTTGTGTCAAACCCTAATCAAAAGTCTTTAATATATCAAGAGCTATTGCTCTAGAAACGAAAACTCATGAATAAATCACTGTTCCTATTTGTGGATACCTTATTTCCGCTGCTTAACCTCTCCAATAATACTGTTATTTTTCAATCATTTTTTTAATCCAATTAGTTATTAACTTATTTTTTTTATTAGTTTCCAATAGAAAAATCATATCTAAATTATATAGCATTATAATTTAAGCATAAACATGTTATCAATTATATTTTAATATTTTCTTTACTTATTCTCTAAAGATTTTTACTTTATTAGATATTTAAATTTTCATGAGAAATAGGTTCTTTGAAATTATTTTGTTTTCCTCCCAGCGCCCTTAATGTTAAATGCGAATCAATTTTACATTTTCATGCCAAGGTTGACTGATATTTAATCAGTAGTAATTTTATCTTATTTATTAACTAGCAGTACCTGTTAACTGGCGTTGCCTAGTGGAAGCGTGTCCCCCATCTCGAAAAAAAAAAGTACAATACAGTTGTTGCTATCCACAGGTGATAAAAAAAACAAAAAAACATCCATTTAGCTGTTGAAGCTGTGGTAATGTTGACTGATTACTTACTGGTCTCTGTGAGTAAAAATAGTTTGTCTCAATGTTTTATTAAGAAGTAGAAATTTATTTAAGAACGAAAACATGAAATCCTATCCTAAGGAAATGAAACAAAATTTCTTCCGTGTATTTATTATTTATTTTTTTTCATTAATTACTACAATATTTGGTTGCAATTATGTCACTAATAAATAAATAAATAAACCCCAAAACAAACAAAAAAGAAAAACCCTGTAAACAAATGAAGGTTCTTCTTTTCATTTCGATAATAAAAAAAAACAAACAAATAAAGACAAGATTGGAGTTTAGATGGAAAAATAACCTTGAACCCGCTATCACATAAAAGGAACCAAACTCCCTAATCACCGTTATGTTACTATTCCAACAATATACAAACAATAATATAGAAGTTGTTTTAATAATATGAAAACAACTTGTTAAAAAAAGAATAAACACTTTTTATTTATTTATTTATTTTAAACAATATATACATACAGAATAATCTTTAATGTTTAAACTATTTTATTTTAAAAAGAACATTTTTTTAAAGTTTTAAACAATATAAATAGCACTTTTTATAATTTTAAACAATATAAACCTTTTATATTTTTAACTTTAATAAAAACAGAATTTTTTGTATTTTTCAGGTTAAATTCAAGTTTCACAATACTTTTTTTCTTTTTTTTTTTTTGGTATTTATGCACTTATTGAACCATGTTGAAATAATATCATTATTTAGAAAGCCATTCTTAACATGGGGAGAGGAGGGTGTTTTGTAACTACTTTGTACTTTCACCTAATAATTTAATAAAAAAAATGCATAAGCACCTTTTTTTTTATTAAATTAAATTGTTAGGTGGAAGCACAAAATAGCATTCAAAATAATAACATTATTTCAGCATGGTAACAAAAATACATAAGTACCAAACTTTTTATAATTTTAAACAGTAATTTTTTACTTGGTTTCCACCTGAACATTTCTCCTTGAAATGACTATTTTTAAAGGTTTTCGGGTATGCTGAAAACGAATATTGCATTTAAATTTTCCGCAAATACATAGTTTTCGAATATTAAGCAATATAATTGTTTGTAAAAAGTTGTGGCTGTAGTTCATAATTTTAAACTTTTTAATGTTTTATTTTTAAATAAATATTGTTTACAAATGCATTTTATTATACGAGGAAAGACTTCTCCCATTTTCTTTCTTCGCCACATGAATTCCATCATATGCACCCGAAAAGTTTCCTTGTTTCCAACTTTTCTCATTTTTTTTTTTTTTACAATGGGACCATAAACCTTCGAGAGTTTACGTGTGTATCAAGAGGTCAATTAGGTCAATGAAGTTTTCTTCATGGACAATTGCGTCATGTTCATATTTTCCATAATCAAAGTGGTCCAGACGTTTATATGCTAAATTACATCAACTTAAACTTAAAAACGGTTTTTGTCGTTTTAAAATTTTAAAAACGTTCTATTTATATTGTTTAAATTTGTTAATATGTTCTGATAAATAATTATTTATATTTGTATTATTATTGTTTATCTTTAAAAAGGTATTGAATGTTTAATTATATAAAATAAATTGTTTACATTGTTTTCATGGTAACATACCGGTGACTACAGAAAATCAGTTCCTTTTATGTGATAGAGGGTTCGAGGTTATTTTTCCACCAAAACTCTAGTCTTGCCCAAATAAAAAGGAATATAAAAAATTTAAAAAAATAAAACTATGTGAATTTGATAATAGAAAAAAACTGAGGAAAACAGAGAAAAAAAAGCACGAAAAGGTATACATAATTCTCGCCAAAAAAGATCATGGAAAAATACCAAAAAAGAGCTAAAAACAGAAAAATAAAGAAGTGAACATATAATCACAAAAATAACCCTGTGTAAATGTTATGTTTAAAAAGAAAAAAAATCGATCCGATGAATGGGTGTGAATGTTCAACCCGTAGGTTACGACGCAAATCCTCTTATCCACTGGTCCAAGCTAAATACCTTTATGTTTTATTCTATTTTAACCAATTCAAGGAAGACGGGTCGACATGCATGCGTCGTGGGTGAAAGGAATGATAGCCGCGCTGGATTCTTCGTTTGCAATAAGAAAATAAGCAAACAAGGTACAAATAATTAACCCTCCTTCCTCCACATGAAAACTCTGTTAGGAAGACATACGGCAGATTTCTTTTATTAACTTTCAGAAAATATATATATATATATATATATATATTTTTATGACTTTTATCAGCGGGGGTAAGATTTCAGTTATAACGTTCTTAGAGTGGGGTTGGGGTTTATTTCGAAGATGTACATCAGAGATTCGTTCATATATTAGTGTTATAAATTAATAATGTTTATTAAATCAAATGAGTAAAGCTTGAACAGTTAAGAACGAAGGAACAGAAGTTTCATTATGCATGTAGACCAAGCAGCCATCTTGAATAAGGGCTGATGTGTTCGTTTTTTGTATGTTCCGGAATAATAAAATTTCTAGGTAACAATTAATGAGAATAGGAAGAAATGTTACTGGGGAGAAATCATTATTTTGGTGCAGAGAGAAAACTGTGCCTCTTTTATTATATATAGGGATATAGCAATTAAATAATTTAAATTGCCACACACATCATGTGCATTCCTTTTTTTCTTTACAGGAAATCAATTAAACATGATTGGACTTCTATGTATTCTTCTGTACACAATACCTGTTTGTTTGAGTGTAGACATTACATATACAGTGGAGGAAGGAAAAGGCCCCGGTACCTACATTGGTGATATTTCTATTGATTCTAAGATAATGGAGAACATGTCCTACCAAGACAAGAAACTCATCACATTCAGTCAACTACAAGGGAAAGTTGATAGTTCACAATATTTCAAAGTCTCTAAGAAAACAGGAAAACTCTATGCAACAATCACATTGGATGCAGAAGCAATGTGTAAACGTAATGAACAATGCTTTCAACTCATTGATGTAGCTGTTCGTAAAGGAACTTCTTCAATAAAGATTTTAGAAATCAAAGTCATCATAAAAGATATTAATGATCACAAGCCAGAATTTCCAGAAAAACAAACCAACATTGAATTTGATGAAGATGTTGTTCCAGGGACCAAAATAATAATCCCTAATGCAATTGATAAAGATGTTGGAATATTAAATTCAAAGATTACATATGAGCTTAAAAAGATGAAAAATGAACCATTTACTTTGTTCATTACTCCAGATGTTGAAGGGACATCAGTTTTATGGTTGAAACTGGAAGAAACTTTAGATAGAGAAACCAAAGATTCTTATGTTGTACAAATTGTGGCAAAAGATGCAGGCTCTCCTCCAAAACAGAACATACTAAATGTTCATATTTCAGTAATTGATGTTAATGATAATTTACCAATATTTTCTAAAAAGGTTTATAATATTTCAATAAAGAATGAAGAGAGTAAAACAACACCAATTGCTATTTTATCAGCAACTGATTTGGATGCAGGACAAAATGGAAGAGTTTCATATCATTGGAATTACAAGACAAATGAAAAATCCAAAGCTTTTTTCCAATTAGTAGAAACAACTGGGCAATTATTCTTGCAGAAAAAGTTCAAATCAGGTGAAAAGACCTCACATAAACTTTATATAACAGCTGAAGATGGAGGAAATTCACCATTAAGCTCAAGAGCCATAGTAATTATTAATTTGATAAGCCGTGACAACACAGCACCGGCCATTGATATGAATTTTCCTTCATCATCAAATGAGAATACTGTTGAGATTTTAGAAAATTCTAAAACTGGCAGCTTCATTGCTTATGTGAAAGTAATAGACAATGATGAAGGACAAAATGGAGATGTCAGTTGTCATCTTCATCATGATAAATTTCAGCTTCAGAATTTAGGTACAAAGAAATATGAAGTGACACTGAAAAATCCTCTTGACAGAGAGAAAGAAGAGCACCATGATGTTGTGATCAGTTGTCAAGATAAAGGTTCTCCTCCTCTTCATAGTAACAGCAAATTCTCCATTCAAGTGATGGACATCAATGATGTAAGGCCACAATTTACAAAAGACACATTTAAATTCTTCATTGATGAGAATCAAAACTCAAGAATTACTCTTGGCTACATCAATGCCACTGATCCAGACTTGGGAGATGGAGGAAAACTGAAATATTCTCTCATCACCAATAACAACAAACACTTCTTACCTTTCAAAATAACCACAAATGGATTACTATCAGCAATTATGTCTCTTGATCATGAGTTTCAACATACTTATCACTTCAAGGTGTTTGTGAAAGACAATGGAACACCATCTCTCAATAACACAGTCAATGTGATTGTTGAGGTCACTGATAAAAATGATAATGCTCCATATTTTACATTTCCCAGTGTTAAACCTTACAATCTACATGTCACATATTACCCTGATGCCAGAAACAAGAACATCACACAGATAAAGGCAGCCGACAGTGATAGTCAAGAGAATGCATTTCTAAAATATCAAATAATCAGAGGCAATGACAAACAGATGTTCACCATCAACCAGTACACTGGTTTCTTAGCTTTCAATAGACAACTCAGCCAACAAAATGCTGGCTCCTATCAGCTTGACATTCTTGTCGAGGATAGTGGTAGGCCAGTTCTATCAGCAACAACTACTCTCTTTTTAACACTCACTATCAGCAACAACACATCAGAAATGTTAAATGTTGTTCAGCTTCACACTGAAGAGAAGGTGCATCTTAATCTCGTCATTATTATTACAGTCATAGCAGTCACAATAGCTGTCTTCATTACAGCTTCATTATCAATCTGCATCATTCGATGTAATGGTCAGTCAAATGTGGCCTATGCCCAAGCACTTGATCCTTCCAATAGATATGTTGGTGAACAGAGACAACTCATTGCTCCTTCTTACACTGGAAACACTTGGCCTCATCCTGCCCAGCCTTTGCAAATAAACCAAGTGCCATCAACAAATACTCCCCTGACAACAGCAAGACAATTAACTTCAGCAGATGCTCTACGACAGAAATCACAGCTACCAAATGAATTATCATCACAAGTAAGTAACAGTTTCCATTTTTATTAAATTCTATTAAAAAAATTAGTCAACTTCAGCGGTTATAAATAGACTGTACAATAAAAAAATAAACCTTTTTCTTTCAGTTTGTTTGAATTCAGAAGTTATTTAAATGCCATTTTATTGCAAACCATCAGATTACTCAGTGTTTCCTGTATATCAAATATGTTGAAAATAATTAAATAAATTTTGGGAAAGTATGGAACCCTTTGCTTCTGCTCATTTATAATACAACTACACTTTGTTTACAAAAGTAAAACATTTATTTTTTAAATGGTTCCCAGCATTTAAGGATTGCAAAAATTATTAAACAAATGAAACCAACACATTATCTTATATTATTATGAAACAAAAAACTTTCATGCTTATTTATATCGATGCTCAAGTGAAATATGATGGTTTAAAAGAAAATCACAGGAAAATTGATTTACTATTTAGAGTACACAAACTCTGAAGAAGCTTGCGTGTTGGTCTTATTTTAGAAAAACGGAGATAATCTGCAACAACATGCTGGCTGGATGTGAATATCATTTGGAGTTTGTGGACTCTTAATAGCAAATTAGTGTTATTTTTTTATTAAAATTCTACTTGTTTATTTTTCCAAAGTTTTGGTGTACACTAATATTTTTCAGTGATAAATAAATGCCTTGCATGGTTTTTTGAATATATAATACTTGCATGAACTGCTAATTCCAAATATGAAATTAGTTTATCTCTGTGAGCAACTATTGACAAATGATGCATGAACAGATAGACACACAAGCATATTTGTTTTATATATATCATTATATTTGGTTTAATGTTTACTTCATATGCTGGCATGTTTTGGTTGATATATAATATAATAATGAAAAAAAAAAAGACTTAGTAATGAATGATAACATTTTTTATAGTTTACTTAAACTAAATTTGACTACAGTAAAATTTAGTAATCTATAATATAAATCTTACCTGTCTATTTAAATGTATGTATGTAAGTATGCCTAAAACTTTTGATAGAGGCAACAAATATTCATGAGATCAGTAATGTTTTGAAGCTCAACCCTTTGGACGACAAATATTGAAAAATTGGCTAAAAGTATTAATTCCTTCACTCTCAACTAGGCACTTTTCTACAGGGAGGGGTCGTTTTTGCTAATATTTTCAAAAGTCATCCCCTCTTTTCGATTGACTAGCCTTAATTTAAACTTTTGCCACTTCCGGTTTGGCAATGGACACATTCTTTTTCTCCTTCACGGTGTTGGTTCGAGCCTGCCTGCCTAGTACCACTTTTTTTTTCTTTTGCTCAACATACACACCTAGGCAATACTGGGCACCCAGGCTAGTAATAAAAGAAAACATAAGAATTTACTTTTATATTGAAAATTACCTGAAATGTATTTTAACTTTAAATATATTTGCTCCAATTTTAATTGAAATACTGATATTTACATTGTTTTTTAAGCTATTTGGCATTTGCCTTACTCTCAGTTTGATAAAGTAAAAATATTTTATCTTAATTAAACAATTTTTTAACAAACAATCTTTTATTATTACTATTTATTAGATGTATACGCAAAATGTATCAATTCCACCGGATTATTTTACTTGGAGATCTACAGTACCTACTCAACAAGGCGCTGGTCTTAATTGGAGAGAAGAAAATTCCACAAATAATTTACAAAATGCAGGTAACTTTTTTTTAAATAATTATTAAAACAAGTCTAAAATATTAAATATTTATGCATGAAAATTTAATGAACAAATATTCAGTGAATGAAATATTTAAAATACCAACTGTTTTATATAAGTGCAAAGTTATTTGGTATTATCAAAAGAAACCACTAAAACAAATTACCAAGAAATGCTCAAAATCAATCAGTAATGAGGTATTTTATTATAAAATTCTAATAATAATGTGAAATTCCTAAAGTTAAAATTCTTTTGAGTGATTAACATACTATAATTATTTTCATTTCAAATCATTCACATTTCTTAATTAGTTATAAAATAAGTTGTGCTCCATTCATTTATGAAGAACTTTGCATTATTGCTAATGGCAGAGATGGCTCTATCTATCTATCTATCTATCTATCTATCTATCTATATATATATATATATATATATATATATATATATATATATATATATATATATATATAGTGATTGAAAAGTAACTTCCTAGTCTAAAATACAATTTATTTTGGAAATATACTTTATACAGTTAATGAATATGAGAAAAAAGTATAATGCAGACTTTTAAAATTCTTTTGCCACCATCTTTTTAAGTTGACCAAGAATCGCATCAACTGATTTCACAAGAAACTCTTGCGGATTGGTAATCATAACTTCACGTATTTGCCCTTGTAGAAGAGCTTCATCTTGCATAAAAATTAAATCTTCGATATTGTCTCAAGCACTAATAATTGGCTAAATTTCTCCTCTCAACATAGTGAAGTACTGCCACATTTTGCTATTGTTATTTGTGAGTAGCTGAATGCCCAATTCTCTGGAATATGGATAAGTCGTTGTGGTTTGCACAAATGGCTGGCTAGAAGTCCTGACTAAATGCCCTGCAACTTTTTTCTCTGGGGTTGCCTGAAAGAGCAAATCTACTCAAACAAACCAAGAAATTTAGAAGAACTTGAAGGACAAATACATAAAGTTATGACTACCATTCCGCTTCATTGACTGATTCAACACATTTAGATAAATTTGAGTTTATTTCTAAGATAAATATCCATTTGTTATTAGTTTTCATACTTACTATTTCATAACAAAAACAAAGTAAAAAAAAAAAAAAAGCAATTGTCCTCAGGTTCTTTTTATTCAAAATAAGTCAATATAGAGAGTTGACCAAGAAGATGTCTGTTCACATTACACTTGAACTTCTGCATGACAGTACAGTTGGGAAAGCAGGAACACGGAAGGGAGTTCCAAAGTTTAGCAGTTCTGGGGAATAAACTATTAGAGTTGAAGGCTTTCTTACATCTAGGGATCTCTACTGTGTAGAGGTGGGATTTTGCTGCTTATCGGGTTTGTCGGGGGGCATTTACGTCGAGGGGGGGGTGCAAGGGCTTGTAGTTCATTGAAATATCCACTATTAAAATACTTGTAGAACAGGCAGAGGAATGCAACATGGGACAGAGGCTAAAGATTAGATGACAGTTCAGGACCGATCAGGTTGACGACACTTTTTTTAACCCTGTCCAGGAGCAAGAGACTAGCAGATACACCAACCCAAATGTGACAACAATACTCCATACATGGGCGAATGCTGGCTTTGTAGAACTACAGGATACTTTCAGGCGTAAGTAACTTTCTAGCCCGATGGAGAAAGCCCACCTTCCTCGCATTCCCTGTGAACTTTAAGCCAAGGAGTTTAAAAGAAGTACTTTCAGGTAATGTATTTATAGCTATTGGTGGTTAAGGAGGTTTCTTGTAATTATTGAAGGAAACAAGCTTAGTCTTGGCAGCATTGAATGTGGCCACCCATTTTTGTCCCCATTCCACCACAGATTGCAGGTCTTCCTTCAGTGTTACTGCCATTTCCTTAGATATATGTTCATTTGTTTTCCCCTCATGCCTGTTATAGAGCATGGTGTCATCAGCAAATATACATATCTCAGAGACAATTTTATCAGGGTGGTCATTTATGAATTTTAAGAATAATAAAGTTTCAAGGATAAATCCCTGAGGTACTCCCGCATTTATATCATATTGTTTAGATGTACGACCGTCAAGGACAACCTGGATTCTTCTCTTATTTAAGAAGGGTTTAATTATGTTAAGTATTCATCTGATTTTCCTGAGAAGACCATCATGCCATACCTCATCAAAATCCTTAGATATATCTAAGGCTACCGTTCTACCCTCCCCTGCTTTGTTCAGTGTATGGTATATATGTTCAGAGATTACAGTTAGGATATCTGCTGTAGAACAGGTTTGCCTAAATTCATATTGTTGGTCGGTCAGAAGTTTAGCAACTGTAAGGTGATGGACTAGAGTTTGATTAATTATGGACTCAAATAGTTTGGCGAAAAGCAGCAAGAAGCTAATGGAGTGATAATTTAATGGGTCAGTTCTTTCGCCAGAATTCTTGTAAACTGGTACCACAGAAGCAATTTTACAGCAGTCAGGAAAGCATGATTTGTTAAAGCATTTGTTGTAAAGTTTGGAGAGGACTGGAGCAACCTCAACAGATTTTTTTTTATATAGCACAGCCGGGATGAGATCAGGTCCACGTGCTTTTGAGGTGTCTAGTTTTTTATGATATCATGCACCTAAGAAGGGTTGATTTTCAGATCATCTAGTGTGGCATCTGTCTGCAAAAAAAATCAGGGAGCGAGAATGTAGAGTTTGAAGCAAACCGACTGGCAAGCATGTTAGCCTTCTCAGTTGCTGTGCAAACAACCTCATGATTGTTGGATAATGGAGGAATTGTTGATTGCCCATTATTTACTACACTGTTGTAGATTTTTCAGAAATCACGGGTTCCTAATTTCTGTGCTTTGATGCGTTTTCTGGGGGTTTTAGTATATTCTCTCTTAGCTGTTGCTATTTCTTTCTTACAATTACTTCTAGCTTCTATAAACTTTTCTCTGTTTGTACTGGACTTCTGTTGGTTAACTCTGTGGTATGCAGGCTGTCTTTGAGCAATAGCAGCTGCACAAGTAGAAGTAAACCATTGGAGAGAGTGGAGTTTGCTATAGAATTTCTATGCAGGAAGATATGCTTCAATTGCCATTTTGAAGCATTCAGTGGTCTCATTTATGCATTGTTCAGCGGGAAGAGGAAAGATATTTTCCCATGAGGCATCTCTAATGAGATCCCTGATGGCTTCTCAGTCAGCCTTCTTATAATATGTTGTCGTTTTGAGCAATAGCTCTTCAGTTTTGGGTTGAGAATTTAGGGTGATTTCTACCATTATCACAGCGTGATCAGCATTCCCAAGTGGGCTATGGGCATTCATTACACAATCATCGGGAACTGTGGTCAGAAATAGATCTAGAAGTGAGGCATGTTGATCTTGCTGATCTGGGAAACATGTCAAAAATGTAACCTATGATAGGGAATGAGATATAGAGAAGCTATGTGTTATGCTACCAGCTGTGTCTGTGTAAGTAGAGAATCCAAGCCAGTTACTGTGGTGAACATTGAAGTCACCAAATACATGAACTTGTGCACTAGTATCGAGGGAGAGTGCTGTATATATGCTGTCAGAGACTTGGTTGATTAGGGTACAGTCCTGGATCAAGGGAGAGCAGTAGATATGCTACGTTGCATGTTAAGTCTACAGCACATAAAGGCCTGGTTGTCTCATTCTAGTTTTGTTTCTCTAGTCATGTCACAAATAGTAACATATTCAAAAATTATGAAAAACAATGTTAGAAAAATAATAATTCATGAAAAAAATATATTTGTAAAAGTTAGTGATTTGGTTTCAAAATCTACCTATTTGAATTGGAGAGTTAACAGGAAGGGGGGTAATTAAGTTTTCAATTTCTCATAAATTCAATCAGTTATTTTTATAAAAAGAATTAAAAATTCAAACAGTTAAAAAAATATTATTTTTAAGAAATTCACAAATTATGTGTATATGTTATGTTCATTTTTGTTTCCCGATTAAATTTTGTCTGCTACACATTGTGTTTGAATTGAGTTACTTCCCCTTTGCTTACGTCACATGATCCAATACGTCTGACCCAGCATGTAATCTTATCAGAACTGTTTTTATGAATAATTATTTTCCTACCTATCGTTTTCCATAGTTTGTGTATATATATATTATACCAAATAACTCTGTCAATTTTCGGTCTAGAGCCTCGAGATTTGATATCCAGAGTACTGAGATTTGGGAAAATCTTTTTAATCGGTTTTCGGCCAGAAATTTGATTGTCAAGGGGTCAAAGTTCAACAATTTGACCTTTGAAAACTCTACCAAACTCTTCCACCAATTTTGGGTCTAAACACTTTAAATTTTAGATGTAGGTTACTTGAACATGGATCAAACATTTTAATTTGATTTGAGCCCCCAAAAATAAATGTTATGGGGCAAAAATTGGGGTCAAAGTATAAAAAAATTTACCTCTGCAGTCTCTTTGAAATTACTTAGACAAATTTTGGTCTAAACATTTGAAATCTTACATAAAGTGTATTCACACGTAGGGCAAATTATGAACAGTACATAGGGCCCGAGCAAAGCCGGGCTGAACTGCTAGTAGTTAAACAAAAATGAAAGTAAACAAATTCCTGGTTAACAATGGGTCAGTAAAGTTAAGCTATATATTCAAAACTTTTATGTAGAATGAAATTTTGAAATATTATTAAATTTATATCTCTATTAATCTTTTTCTTTTTCAGATCAATCTCTCATGAAGTCATCAGTTCATTCAGGCAGTCTGAATAAAAGTGATATTTCTGTTCCTTTTCCACAATCAAGAAATCTTCTAGAATTGAACAACCAACAAACATCTAATGATAGACCATTACCACCACTGCCACACATTAATTAGCAAAAATGTTATCAACACAAACAATTGAAATATACATTCAAATATTGGTATAAAACATATAAAAACTATTTCTTCCACAATTTATATATATATATATATATATACACACAGTATATTATTCGGAAAAAGTTTAATTAATTATATAAAATGCATTGTTTTTTTTTCAATTTACTTTATGCAAAGACTTGACATTAAAAGGGAGTGAATGCAATATTTTTAATTAAGATAAACCTACTGTCTTTACCTGTACAAAACAAATTTGCAATAAATGACAATTAAAAATGATTTATGAAATTGGTCATATATCAGCATCTTTCAATAATGATATTCACAAAAGCTATTCATACAGCAATTCCAAAATAGTCACAGCAATATGCTTTCGTAGTGATTGAAAATTTAGTAGATATTTGGATTTTTTATTTTATTTTTAAACTTTTGGTCTAGCAATCAAAAATTCATTGAAATTATTATTATAAATAATCATTTAAAGGTTAATTATTAATAAATGATGATTTAAGTATAATGTTTTTAAAATAAATCAATTTTATATTGTTATAAAAAATGTTTAGCTTTTTCATTGTAAAAGTAACAGTATCTATAAAGCAAAATGGATAGAGAGAAGAATACAAATCATATAGGATGAATAACACATTCACTATTACATTGCATTATGGGAACAGGAAACAAATATAAATATCTTATAACAGAAAGTAACAAAAATTTGAATTAAAAACATAAAAATTGTATCCAATGAATATTTTAGGAGCAAATAAAAATAAATTTTAATTTAAAACAAAAAAATTTATGAATGTATTTTTTTTTCTTTTACATTCTGTATCAGCAAACTTCCTCTGACTCGTGCAGCCATTACACACACACTATACTTCTTAGGACAAGTACTTTATCACATTTATAATAAATACATCTTCAACTGAAAATATTATCTCATTTATTTGATATAGATTATACAAAACTACCACTGGACAATACAGCTAACATTGAATAACATCAGAAGTCATAAAAAGGTAAGGAGAATTTATATTCGTTTTCTCTATGAGATTCTTTCTTTTCTCTGACACAAACCACTGTAAAGGAAGCCATCATTAAAATCTGACACACATATAATTTCATTAAAATTGTTTTAGATTTTATCTTTTATAGAACTATATTTTTATATAAATAACCATTTTTGAAAAAATAGTATTGAAATATGTCATTTGTTATATTTCATACTTGATCCAAGAAATATTAACCCAGTATAATTCAAAAGTCGTTGTTTAAAGTTTTTTGTAAAGTATAAAAATATCATTATGCAAGTCTATATCAATGTTTAGTCAAATAAAATATATTTTTACAATGAATATTAACATCAAATATTTTTTGGGAAAACTTTTTTAATGTGTGTGTGTGTGTGTGTGTTCATATGCACAGGATTCACTCCTAAACTAATTAAGCCTTATGAATTTTGGAACACAGTTATTAGATATAAGGGATCATAATGAGTTCTACTGATGAGCCCAAAGTAGGGTGAAACGTGGGTCTAGGACTTCTGGTCTGTGGCTTGCATGATTTATGTGAGGTGTAACATTATTTGATTGTGGAAATATATATACTCACATTAAAAATGTAATATATATATATATATTATGGAAGGTCTTACATAAATATATTTTCTTTGTCTTTTCTCTCTATTTACACATATGAAAATTTACAAACATAAAAAAAACAGCTACTTTTATTTTTCAGGCCTGTTTTTAGTTTTTAAAAATATTTAAATACTTGGAAATCCTATTTCATCCTAACATAAAAAAATTATTATGAGAGAATTCGTGAAGTTAATAAATAATTTGACTTCTTATAAAATATTTCATAATAATTGTGAATATTACTCTATTTTTTTTTTTTTTTAAATCATTTAAATTTCTTAAATAAATACTTCAACAAATCTTTTTGGATAGATTACATTAAGTTAAATTTACAGATTCACAATGAAGAAGTAATGATTTTTATTTTGAATTGATATTATTCTTAGAAAATACAAAAGAAATCATTATATTGAATATCTCAGTATTAATATTGGATATACAGTTGACTTTTTTTTGTTTAGTTTGAAAATGCTTTTTCTCAGACATTGTTGTTTTTTTTTTTTAATATATATACACATACAAATGAGACTGTTTTCCACATCCCTTTTAATGCAAACAAACTTTATTTTGTTAATTTTGTATAATTAAAATAAAACTTGTCTGGAAGCACCTGCAAATAGACACGATTATATGTACTCTTTATTGGAGTTATATATTTGAAAATATTAAAAATTTTTAAATATATACATGTGTGCATGTATAATTAACTCAATTTCAGTATACTATGAAATATTGAGCTGTTATGAATTTTGCAAGTTGATGTTAAATAGGGTTATAACAAGAGAATATATTTTTTATTATTTTGACTATAGAGTATATATCAGTTAATATCTTATGTTTTTAGATAGAATGATGTGGTACCAATTGATTAACTGTATTGGATATATACTCGAGAGTCAAAACAATGAAAAGAATATTCTCTTGTCATAGCCCTAATTATAAATCTTTGTAGTTAACTCAGAAAAGGTTTCTGATTTTAAATTTGGATGTATATAGATATGACATTCTGTACTGAATGAACATATATTCAATTGTTAATGAAAGGTCTTCTTTAAGAGCTACTTACAAATGATGATATATAAAAAGACACTAATGAAAATATAATGTAATATTTGAGATGATTAAAAAAGTGATTATTTGAAGAGAATTTCTGTTTTTCAGTGAACATTTGTAATCTTTTCTCTTGCATGTTAATTATGTAAATTTGAAAAATATACACATAAAATAACATTTATATTTTACAGGCAATAAATCAATCATGATTGGCCTTTTATATATTATACTATGGATATTACCCATCTGTCTCACTGTAGACCTTACATATACAGTGGAAGAAGGAAAACCCCCAGGTACTTACATTGGGGACATTAAAACCGATTCTAAAATGATGGAGAACATGTCCTATCAAGACAAGAAACTCATCACGTTCAGTCAATTACAAGGGAATGTTGACAGTTCTCAATATTTTAAAGTGTCCAAGAAAACAGGCAAACTTTATGCAATAATCACATTGGATGCAGAAACAATGTGTAAACATAATGAACAATGTTTTCAACTCATTGATGTAGCTGTTCGTAAAAGTGGTTCTTCAATGAGAATTTTAGAAATTAAAGTAATCATAAAAGATATCAATGATCACAAACCAGAATTTCCAGAAAAACAAATCAGCATTACATTTTCTGAGGATGTTGTTACTGGAACCAAAATAATAATACCAAATGCAATTGATAAAGATGTTGGATCTTTAAATTCAAAGATTTCTTATGAACTTAAAAAACATAAAGATGAACCATTTTCATTGCATGTTGCTCCAAGTATTGTTGGAACATCACAGCTTGGAATACAATTGGAAGAAAGACTAGACAGAGAAATAAAAGACTCTTATGTTGTACAAGTTGTAGCCAAAGATTTAGGTTCTCCTACAAAGGAAAGTACATTAAATGTCCACATTTCAATCAATGATGTCAATGATAACTTCCCAGTATTTTCTACAAATGTATATAACATTTCAATAAAAAATGAAGAAAGTAAAGTCACACCAATTGCTATTTTATCAGCAACTGATTTGGACTCTGGAGAAAATGGAAGAGTTTCATATCATTGGAGTCATCAAACACCAGAAAAAGCAAAAAACTATTTTGAATTAATCAAAACAACTGGGCAGATTTTCCTGATTAAAAAGTTTAGTAAAATTGAAAAATTAGTACAAAACCTATTCATAAAAGCTGAAGATGGAGGAAATCCATCATTAAATTCTTTTGCAATTGTTAATCTTAATATAATAAGCCATGAAAACATTGCACCAATTATTGATATAAATTTTCCTTCTTCCAAGGAAAATATAGTTGAGATATTGGAAAATACCAAAGTTGGCAATTTTATTGCTTATGTGAAAATAGTAGACAATGATGAAGGACTAAATGGAGATGTCACTTGTCATCTTCATCATGATAAATTTCAGCTTCAGAATTTAGGTACAAAGAAATATGAAGTGACACTGAAAAATCCTCTTGACAGAGAGAAAGAAGAGCACCATGATGTTGTGATCAGTTGTCAAGATAAAGGTTCTCCTCCTCTTCATAGTAACAGCAAATTCTCCATTCAAGTGATGGACATCAATGATGTAAGGCCACAATTTACAAAAGACACATTTAAATTCTTCATTGATGAGAATCAAAACTCAAGAATTACTCTTGGCTACATCAATGCCACTGATCCAGACTTGGGAGATGGAGGAAAACTCACATATTCTCTCATCACCAATAACAACAAACACTTCTTACCTTTCAAAATAACCACAAATGGATTACTATCAGCAATTATGTCTCTTGATCATGAGTTTCAACATACTTATCACTTTAAGGTGTCTGTGAAAGACAATGGAACACCATCTCTCAATAACACAGTCAATGTGATTGTTGAGGTCACTGATAAAAATGATAATGCTCCATATTTTACATTTCCCAGTGTTAAACCTTACAATCTACATGTCACATATTACCCTGATGCCAGAAACAAGAACATCACACAGATAAAGGCAGCCGACAGTGATAGTCAAGAGAATGCATTTCTAAAATATCAAATAATCAGAGGCAATGACAAACAGATGTTCACCATCAACCAGTACACTGGTTTTTTAGCTTTCAATAGACAACTCAGCCAACAAAATGCTGGCTCCTATCAGCTTGACATTCTTGTCAAGGATAGTGGTAGGCCAGTTCTATCAGCAACAACTACTCTCTTTTTAACACTCACTATCAGCAACAACACATCAGAAATGTTAAATGTTGTTCAGCTTCACACTGAAGAGAAGGTGCATCTTAATCTCGTCATTATTATTACAGTCATAGCAGTCACAATAGCTGTCTTCATTACAGCTTCATTATCAATCTGCATCATTCGATGTAATGGTCAGTCAAATGTGGCTTATGCGCAAGCACTTGATCCTTCCAATAGATATGTTGGTGAACAGAGACAGCTGATTGCTCCTTCTTACCCAGGAAACACTTGGCCTCATCCTGCTCAGCCTTTGCAAATACACCAAAATCCATCTACAAATACTCCCATAACAACATCAAGAAGAGAACTAACTTCTGCAGATGCACTACCACAAAAAATACAACCACCAAATGAAGTGTTATCACAAGTAAGTAACTATGTTCAATTATATTTTTATCATATAGCTAATATTATTTGATAGTTTCACTAAATTTAGGAAATAATATCTAAAAAATGTACTGTAAGTTATCTCAATTCTTAATTGGACATTGACTATATTTATGGAGTATAAAACATATGAAATGGTATAATATATAAGGAAAAATAACTCATTTTAATTGATGTTTTGGTTATCAAGATTTGATGACAGAAATTTAACAATTGATAAAGGCCATTTTTCTTAGTTAAGTTACTGTTTTTTTTTGGTATAGAATAACCAGTAATTTTAAGTTTCTGAATATAACCACTGTTTCCAAATAAGAAAATGTTTTTTTTTTACTCTTTAAATTTTATTTTGATAAAGTAACTAATTGTAGAAAGAAAAATTCATTTTCTAGTTTCTGCTTAAATTTTATTGTTCAAGTTTTTTCTTAATATACATTTATTTCTGACATGATTACTACATTTTTATTATTTTGTAATTAACCTTGTACTTACAAATTGAAATCACTTAAGCTACCAATAAATATTTCATTATCCTTAATTACTTTCTATTTTTTTAATCATTATTATTAGTTTTAACAAATAAACAAAAAATTAATTTGAATAGACTGGATACTGCAAGAATTTAGTATACATGCATTAATTACTTTTTGAATATCAGCATAACGTTTTTTATATATTTTTTAAACAGATGTATACTCAGAACATATCGATTCCCCCAGATTATTTTACATGGCGATCTACTGTACCTTCTCAGTCAGATGCAGACCTAAATTGGAGAGAAGATTCTGCAAAGGATGATCAAAAAGCCGGTATTTTTTTTAAATGTTCATTATGATTTATGATCTTAGGATGTGAGTAGCTAATGGCACAAAAAAAGGATGAAATTAAAATGAATTTCCCAACCTTGGGTCTATGGTTCCTGCTGATTTTTATTAAACAGCTGAGACCTCAAACCCATGAGAGGTTCTAGCAATTTAAGTAAAAATCTATATTTTATTGACTAAAAATAGCAAAGAATTTACATCCCTGATGGTTAAAATGTAAAGAGTTATACAAAAGCAGGTGGAATATGAAGTATGTCTGTTAGAACATTGATATGTCTTTTCTGTAAATAGGAATTTAAGTATAAAATAATTTAAAATATTACATGAAATTTCTAATAAGTTGTAAAGATTAAAATAGTTAATTATTTAAATTAAATTTAGAAATTTCCTAATTTAAAAGACTGTTTTCATGCATAAAATAAGATTTTGAAACATTATTAAATTTATTTCTCTATAAATTATCTTTTTCTTTTTCAGATCAATCTCTAATGAAGTCATCAGTTCATTCAGGCAGTCTGAATAAAAGTGATATTTCTGCTCCTTTTCCACAATCAAGAAATCTTCTAGAAATGAACAACCAGCAAACTTCTAATGCTAGACCATTACCACCAGTGCCAAACATTAATTAGTAAATGTATTTTCAACATAAAAATACATTTTGATATCTAAATTTATGTTTTATACTACTAAAATATAATATTAGCATACAACAAACATTTATTTTATGGCCAGTAATACACAAACAAATCAATATACAGAATTCATCAGTTATTTTCAATATAGCTTTTGAAAATATAAAACTAAGAAAAATGATTATAATATCTATGACAATTGTCATATAGCATTGTGAGTATGATTTAGTGATGCACGCAAGTTATTTTCCTTGTCATCTAAAAAACAGAAACTTGTTAAAACTTACATTAAATAAGGAAATCATTTCTCATATTTTGAAAATAAAAACTAATGGAAATATATAAGCAATAATTTTTAATATAAAACTTGTTTGAAATAGGAAGTGAATTAAGGTTTAGTCAGTAGCTTTTAAGATGAAGAATAATATTCTGCAGTTTAAAATGAATATCAATTTGCAATTATTCCCAAATAAATTAAGATTAACCACATAATTATCTTGTCTTATACAGAAGTAGAAATAGGAGAATGTATAGGTACACAAAATAGATAAAGGGAAGAATTTTTCTGAATGGATCACACATTGCATTGTGGAGCAGATGAAAAATGTAGAAATATTATAAATTGTACATTGAATATCTTTTTGTAATATAAAAATAAACATTTTTAATGAATATTATCTTATAAAGACAACATAGGTTAGTATGTTTACCTTTCACATTAATAACTTCACCACCAACTATTATACACCCATGCCATATTTCTTAAGACAACTGCTTTTATGTACTCATAATAAATACATCTTCAATGAAAGAAACCTTTTTATCTCTCTGATTGAATATAAAATCTACAGAACTATAACTGAGTAGCATATAGCAGGACTAGTTTATTGAATCAAAGCTGATGAAAGAATCCAGATCAATTAGTGAAATTATATGTTGCCATGAATGCCAACATGCAGACACATCCAAAATTCTATTATAAACAGAACAAAGGTAAGGAGAATTTTTACTTTTTAATATAAAATTTTCCATTTTTTTATCATGGCAATTTGTCCTATTTAATCATACTTTCATGTATTTGTATGATAACGTAGATATTTTTAACTAATATAAATGTTTTTTTTTTAAATATTTCAAACATAGGTTTTATCATTTTATCAGTAAGCTTATGTTGAAAGGCAATTTTAATTTCTTTCATTTCATATGAATATAAAAAAAAAACTGATATAATGAATTAATTAAAATAAAATAATTTGAAAACTATTTTATAAACAGTCAATCTTGCCATCTTGAAAATAAAGATGTTCAATAATTTAAATTTATAAAAATACAATTCATAATCACTATCAGACAAATTCTAACATGCTAGAAATTCTAGATATATTCTCCTATGCATCTTACCAATCTCTTACAATGAAGAATTGGTTTACTGTTGCAAGAAAAAGCCAGGTTCCTACATTGAAGTGATGGCTACAAAGTTTACGATAATAGAGAATTGCTGAGACAAAAAATTATTCGCATTTAGCTAATTACAAGTTCTTAGTATATTCAAGTGTCCCAGAAAAAAATGAAGCTATGTAACACTCACATTGGATACAGAAACTCTCTAGAATGTGCTGCTGCCATTGCACACAGAAATCACTTTTTCCATTGCTTCCAACGAAATAGATGTATGGAGACTAAAGCCTCTTTCAGGACTGCCAGCAAAAGAACGCAAGAGAGTTGAATGCTCAGTCCGTCAAGTACAAAGTAGCTGAGCAGCGGCTTGGTTCCCACTAGTTTTGGCAAATAGCAAACAGAATCCTGAACAGAAGCGTGTGCTCTATCCCAACTATCATCAATGGACTTGAGGTAATCTCGTCAGCATCAGACAAAGCCAAACTCTTTGCCAAGAACTTTGCAGCTAATTCTACACTTTGCGACCAAGGCCGCCAACCCCCAACATTTCCTCCTGTATCAGAAAACACGCTATGTGATATACAAATATCTGTACGTGATGTTGCCAAGCTAATCAAAAACCTTGATTCCAGTAAAGAAACCAGCCCTGATGGTATTCCAATTATAGTACTCAAAATAATTCAACAAGAACTAGCGCCCATACTTACAAAACTGTCTAAACGTCTTAAGGAGAATTGCTTCCCACCACCCTGGAAAATCTCATCAGTATGCCTTGTATTTAAGAATTCAGGTGATCGCTCATCCCCCTCTCAGTACAGGCTAATAAGTCTCCTGTGCGTCATGAGTATGTTGCTGGAATCTGTGTTAAATACAGAAGCAATCAACCATCTCAGCAAAAATAACCTTCTTAGTGATTTCTGTTCTGCTAGATCTACAGCAGATGTGCTTACAGTTATATCTCATAGGATTAGCGAATCTCTCAATGGAGGCAACCTTTCTAGGGCAATTGCTCTTGACATATCCAAGGCCTTTGATAGGGTATGGCATAAAGGTTTACTTCACAAGATCTCCAGCTATGATCTAGCTGGAAATGTTTTCTCAATCATTAAATCATTTCTCTCGGATAGGTTCATAAGAGTAGTAGTTGATGGACAAAAATCAGAAGCTCACAGTATTAATGCTGGAGTTCCTCAGGGGTCCATCCTGGGCCCAACTCTCTTCCTGATCTACATTAATGATCTTCCAAATCACATCCTTACATCATTCGTAGACATTTATGCTGATGACACTACCATCTATGGTAGCACATCTAAGACCGTAAACGACCAAGTTCTTTCCGATTCTCTCTCCTCTGATCTTGACCACGTGGTACAATGGGGAAAGGAGTGGCTGTTTACTTTTAATGCATCTAAAACCAAGCTTCTATCTTTATATCATAAACGTTCTAATCCCCATCTGGCAGCAACTGAAATGAATGGCTCTTGTCTTGGGGAAACCTCATGTTTTGACAAGCTTCTGGGCTTGACCTTTACTCTTGATCTTAAATGGAACACGTACATCAAATATGTTGCCAAGGCCGCTGGAAAAATGGTGGGATCCTTCTATCGATCCAGTAGATATCTCACTGCTGATGCAATTCTCTATCTATATAAGAGCCAAGTTCGTCCAAGGATGGAGTAATGTTGCCACATCTGGGCAGGAGCTGCTAGAAAGGACTTGTCCTGTCTTGATAGTTAAAAATAGACTTCGTAGCCTCATGGGAGATGTCCTTTTCTCTTCACTGCAACCTCTATCTCACAGAAGAGATGTTGTGAGTTTGTCTCTGCTTTATCGCTATTTTCATGGCAAGTGCTCGACTGAGTTTCAGTCTATGGTCCCCCCTCGCCAAACTATCACAAGAAACACTCGTCCAGCTGAATACACTATCAATAATTTCCCCCCCTCTTTATCTGTGCCTAAACCTAAACGTAGATTCCATGAACAAAGCTTCTTTCTTAGAACTGCACGCCTGTGGAACTGTTTTCCATTTGCCTGCTTTCCAGCTGACTACAATTTGATTGTCTTCAAGTCCAAAGTAAATAAGTTCTTGATGAGCCGTTCCACTTAAATTAACAAATTTACCGAATTTCCATTACTAACGATTACTATATTGTCCAATTGATTACTGTACACTCTTAACCCTTATCCTCAAGTGGTCTTTGGGCCTTAATAAGTGGTTATGTCTATGTAAAAAAAAAGAAACAAATATATACATTTGATTTTCATATCCTTTCTCTCTTTTTTTACATAGAATGTTGATTAAATTAATAATATATATTTTCTTAAATAAACTTTTAAGTGTTATATGATCACGTAAAACAATTACGTATTCAATTTCTAAAAAAAAAAAATGCTATAAATTTAGTTTTTGTTAAAAAAAATGTTACTAAATATTAAAAATTATAAAACTCTGAAATTAACAAGTCCACATTTAATATTATAATTGGCTATACAGTTGATAGTGAAAATCTAAAATTTTTAGGGTTTGAGTAGACGTAATTCTGAGACCTGTATATGAACACTAAAACCAGTTTATGAAGTTCATTAGATAAAGAGATAACCACAAAATTTTTTTTTATACTTTTAATATATGAAATGTCTCAAAAAGCTATACTCCTGATTAAAAATATAAGCAACTGCTCTTCAGTAAAATGCTATTCAAATTCACAGAGATTTTTTCCAAATATTGTATGAAAAATCATAAGTAATTCTACATTTTCACATGAAAAAAAAAATTGTTTATAAAATGGTTATGTATATCTACTGTTGTTTTTGCTTATTTCCAGACCTTCTCTATCATGGACATTTTACGTTCAGACCAGCAGTCCAGAAATCATATGAATAAATAAAAAAACAGTCAATTCACAACGATTAACCCCTATGCCACACACAAATAAATGTATACAGTAACAAAAGATATAAATATAATATCACTATATATTGCTCCCACCTTGTTACCCTTTGTATATTTTACCCATACACACAAAAATAAACATTTTATACTTTTTATAAAATCATGTAATATAACCTGAAATTATACTCCGAAACAAACAAATACAAGATAGTGTAAATAATTCATGAGAAGAGAAAATTTTAATAACCAGAAAACAAAAAATAAATGTTCATATATAATATTGTAATATCGTGATAAAAATTTGTGATAAATATTGAGCATAAACGGAATAAAAACGTTTTGATTGATATTCGTGTTAAGCATTGAATTAAGCTATTAAATGGAAAAAGGTACAGAGTGAAAATCATATCAGATGTGGATTTAAAAATTACTCAATAAAAATTTGTTTTAGATAGGAGAAATATTGTTGAAATTCTTTTTTCAAATGTAGTCATGAACAATAATGAGCTTTCAAAAATCAGAATTATCTAATAAAATCAAAATTGTAATAGAAGACAATAGTTTAGTTTGACCTAATATTTCATGTTGCTACTCCGTTATTACAGTAACTCATTTATTGACAGATTATGTTGATAACTTTTTCAGGGGTCATTTTAATAACTTAATAAGGTAATCATCTTGAAATTCATTCATTTATAAATTTCACTCAGGTTTTTAATAATAAAAGAACTTTTTCCATGAAAATTCAATTCAATTTTTAATGCAATTATTACATGGTCATCCACTGATCTATATCATTGTCGTAGAATCTTCATATTGTGTACTTTTTATTCATTCATTTTTTTATTTATACATTTTGAACCTACAACGCAGTTGGGGGGGGTAACCTAGTGAAAGGTTGAGATTGGTACTTTAAAAAAGCAGTCTTACAGAATTTGAGTATTGCAAAAGATAAATCTATGAATCTATATAAGATAGGAATCAATTATGAAATACTTTTACCATTTTTTAATTATGATTGAAATATATTTGTAGATATATTTTCGATTATGAAACCATAATTAAGGAGATTAGTCTTTATTTAAAAACACATGTGAAACTCACTATTGAAATGGGGTGTGTGAGATTGGCCATCGCAAACTATGGAATCAACTATACTGAATTCAAATCTTGTCTTCTTTCCACTATCATCAAACTGTCATACACAATCATTCTTTCAAGTAACTTACTGCTTAAGATGAATCACCTGTTCATAAAATGTTGATGGGATTTAAAGCAAAAGGTAAGTGATATTTTTTTTCATTTCATCATAGAAAAATAGTTTTCTTTCAATTGTAGAAACATTCTTGTCAGATTTTGTCACTACAAAACAAAAATTGTTAATGTTCAATGTAATTTACTTAATAATATAAGGTACACATATAGATGGATTTATTTGTTATCTAAATACAATTAAAAATCAATTTATTTAAAATATTTCCCTTTGAAACTATTTTTTGCATCATTTTTATGTGGCTTTAAGTAGCAGTAAAGTTATAGATTTTTGCAAATAATTTATGCTATGTGTTGTCAATTCCTTGTCAATTAAACATACTTAAGTACAAATGTGAGATAATTACATATTTTATTTAATAAATTTGATTTTTACATATATATCTATATGTCTATAAAAGTGAAAGTGTCTGTGTGTGTGTCTGTGTACATTTCCCTACGCAATAACTCTGTCAATTTTCAGTCTACAGACTCGAAATTTGATATACAGAGTACTGAGATTTAAGAAAATCTATGTGATCGAGTTTCAGTCAGAAATTTGGCTGTTAAGGGGTCAAAGTTCAACGATTTGACCTTTTGAGAACTCTACCAAACTCCTCCGACAATTTTGGGTCTAAACATTTGAAATTTTAGATATAGGTTCCTTGGACATGGATCTAACTTAATAACTTGATTTGAGCCCAAAACAATAAATGTTAAGGGGTTATAATAGGGGTCAAAGTTAAAAAAATTGACCTTTTTTTTTTTTTTTTTTTGCTCGGCATACACCTCCAAACACCCAGGCAACACCGGGAACCCATGCTAGTATATATATATATATATATATATATATATATATATATATATATATATATATAAGAGAAAACAGTTAATAAAACATGTTAAAAAAACACTTTGAAAAAGAGTTAAAAACATATTTAATCTGAAAAGGAAACACTTGATAAGTGGATAGTCCTTAATCCGCGGAGTTTCGAAGAAATACTTCCCTTCTCATCAGAGGGTAGGAATTAGCAAAATGCGGGATCGGATTTTGCATACAAAAGTATTTGATGAAACTACAAGTAAGTCAAAGATCTTACTTGATAACAAAAAGTGAAGCAGAGGAAATATGAAGAAAAGGGTGATTACACGTGAATGGATAGTCTGGTGAAAGGTAAATAATCCAACCAATGAAGGTAAAATCCAAAAATATAACTCCAAGAAAGTTAATTGAGTTTCAATTTGCACAAGTAAAATCCAAGGAAATCACGTAATTGGAAGATGGTCCAAAATAATCCAAAAGGCCGAAATCCATGGAATAATTCATAAATATGTACAAAGAAAAGAAAAGGGGAAAATTCCAATAATATTAATAAAAGAAAAATAAGATATGCTTTTCACACGACTGCCGAGACATAATAAGAAAGATCAGGGTAGAAGAGAAAAAAATCAGGGAAGAAGAAAAGAAAAAAAAAAAAATTAAATGGTGATAGAATTAAATATAAGATAGAAAAACAAATGTCAATATGACCCAGACAAAAAGAATGTTAAAAGGTGCAAAAAAAATATAGGGCAAAAAAATAGGTCAACTGAAATGTACAGGTTATTACTTAAGAAAATGTCAGCAAGAGTTGTTAAAAGACATTAAATGGAAATAATAAATAAATAAATTAATAAATAAATAAATAATAAAATATAAAAAATATAAAAAATTTTAAGGGGGGAGGATGGCCGGTATCTGCAAATTCAGGATAAAGCAAGTAAGTATGTAAGTAAATGCATATAGTAAAATATAAGTAAATATACACGCAGGATATAGATGTGTGGGTAGATAGGAATATTTAAAGACTAAGACGGAAATTGCAGATAAAAAACCGGCCACACAAAGAAGAAATAAAGAAGTAAAATAATGGATTAAGTTATAAAGTATTAAGAAAGTATGTAGAAAAAACGATAAAGTTAAAGAAGAATTATATATCTATCTGAAAGGTTAAAGTAATAACTATGTAATTTCAAAATTACCATAATTAAATTTGGACTTATGCTTACAGAAAAGATCAGTTCGTTTTTAGAATTTATTATATTGTTACTTTGAGGGGAAGTAATTATAGTTATCGCTTCGGTTGTGCAGAGGCGACATAACTTAGAGCCTGGAGTGTAAGACTTAACTTTTTTATGATAGTTCATTTGATTGAGAAGGGGGTATTGTTAGAGTTAAGTTTTTTAATTAAAGTGGTTAGAGAAGTTCCTTGGTTATTATTAGAATTGTGGTTGTTAAAAGAAGAAATGTGGTTTGATATTCTTTTCTTAATTAATGTTGAAGTAGCGCCGATATATGTATGTACTTTATTAAAGGCTCGAGGCCTGATATTAATATTAATTTGCTGATTTGTATGAGTTAAATAGTTTAAATTTTGTTCATAGTGTTCAACAAATTGTGAGACAATGATTGTATGAGGACTATTTTGGAGGGGATAATGAGTGTTGTTAGTGTTAGAATGGCTGTTAGGATTCTCATTATTATTATTACTATTACTATAATTATTATTGCTAGTTGTATGATTGTAGATGGAGGGGCTGCTCGAGTGGTATATTGGATTAGTAACTTTATTAGATGGGGGATGGGAAGAAGGATAACTTGCAGACAAAATATTAGTGTCTGTTATGGGAGGATTACGTGGGAGCTCAGTAATTGTGCATGAATATATAACATCTTTATGGATGCAATCATTATTAAGTGGGCAAAGATGTTTGTTATTACAATTACAGTTAGTTTTGGGTTTAATTGGGAAAGGGATTTTTGGGGCTGATTTGATTTTTTTGTTATTAGATGTTAAGATTCTTTATTTTATTTATATATATATATATATATATGTATAAGGAATGAAAAAATGTACCAGCGGTGGTTGACGTTATGTTTAAAGAAAAAATAGAAAAAAACGAATGAAATTATTAAAAAATCAACGTTTCGTCCTTGTCTTAGAGGACATCTTCAGGATAATTGAAATAAAAATGTGATAAAAGAAAAAGTCATAGATCGTGCGAAAAAAGACAGTTTTTTAAAATCCAACCCATGTCGGGAAAGGACGAATATGTGTGCGTATGGGAAGGTTGTTTGATGTCTATATATACAATTTTAAAATGCATTTAAAATAAATATGTACATTTTTTTTTTTTTTTTTTTTTTTCTCTTCTGCGAAACTACTCATTTTCCTGAAATATTCAAAGAAAAACGGCTAGCCAGGATCCACCCTGATACCTTGCTCTTTGATTATTATTTTCCCTATGCTAGGGGTTAAATGGTAGAAGCCTTTTCTTTGCGTAATAGTATTAGTATTCAAAATTAGTGCTGATTCTAAAAGTCTTCTTTTAGCTCTATCTATCACGTATTTAATAATTTTCGCTTGATCTAAATTAAATGAGTGATCGTGTTCTGCACAATGGCAAAAAAGTGCATTTAGGGCGTTACCATTCCTCATATCTCTTCTGTGCTCGTTAAGTCTTAATTTCAATTTTCGTTGTGTTTCACCTATGTACGCTTGTTGACAGTTGTTACATGGGATGGAATATATACCGGCATCGGATGTGAGGGTTTTGGGAGAGTGCTTGGTAGTTTTTAATGTCTGTTTTATGGTTGAGGAAGTTGTTTGTATCAGGTGAAAACCAAGTCTATTAAGAGTGTCGTAGATTTTTGTGTTTTTGGTGTGGGTGGGAATGAAAAGATGTCTGTTTAATAGTGAGGTATCTGTTTTATTTTTCTGTGTGTTTATGTTATAGTGTATTTTCGTAGCTTTTTTCTTTGCGTAAGAAATGAAATAGGATGGATATTGTAGTTTTCTTAAAACATTCGTAATATATTGAAATTCATCATTAAGATATTGGGGACTGCATATTCTAAAGGCACGTAAGAAAAAACCTATAATCATGCCCGTCTTTATTTTATCATTGTGGTGTGAGTAGTAATGAATATAGTCGTTTTTGTGTGTGGTCTTTCTATGTACTTTGAAACTCAGATCAGTTTCTGATCTGATGAGGAATATGTCTAGAAAAGCTAGGGAGTGGTCTTGTTCGGATTCATGTGTGAAATTTATAGATGGTTCCACTGAATTTAATTTATTTCTAATTTGTTCTATTTGTGTGTTTTTAGGGAGAAAAATAAGAATGTCATCTATATATCTAAAATATGTGGAGTTTTTAGGAAGTCTGTGTTTAAAAGAGTTGGTTTCTAAGAATTCTAAGAATAAGCAGGCTAGTACACCACTAAGGGGGTTACCCATAGGGAGTCCAAATTTCTGTCTATAGTAAGAATTATTAAATTGAAAGTAGGTTCTATCAGTGATGAGTTTTATAATTTGTATTAGTGTATCTGAGGAAAAAGGTAGGTCGGCTTTAATTTTGATTAAGTGCTTGTGGAGTAGATTAAGGCATTTTTTGATTGGAATATTGGTGTACAGGGAAATTATGTCTAAACTATGCATGGTTTTATTTTGCATGTCCATATTTTTTATTCTATTTAGGAGGTCACCAGAGTTTTTGATATGTGAAGTGCTGATGGTGCCCATTAGTGGAGTTAAAATTTGGGCAATAGCTCGTGCTAATTTATGGGTGACGCTTCCAATGTTTGATATTATAGGTCTCATAGGGACGTTCTCTTTATGTATTTTTGGGAGGCCGTATAATATAGGAATAGTGGGGTGGTATTCTATGTTATTTATCTAATCTAAACCACTCTCGGACATTGAAACTGAAGCTCTCAGTTTCGGTCTTAAATTCGCTACCGGCAAGCATTCGAAAATCACTACTAACACAACCCTGAAAAATTATAGACAAGAGGACTCTGATTTTACTAAAGGCTTCATACAAGGGATAATAGCTTTAACAACTACCCAACCTCAAGAATTAGCACTACCAAAAAGATACATTGATGCCTTAAAACTTTTAACAAAAAATAAAGACATTATTATTTCACAAGCCGATAAAGGAGGGGGTATAGTTATAATAGATAAAGACCTATATCTAAAGAAAATGCACACACTATTGGCAGACGGAGATATATACACTCCGATAGATTTAAAATCAATAGAAAAAGATTTCGATACTTTTAATAAATCCGTAAAGAAACTTATCGGAAATGATAAAAAATGGATAAATAACATAGAATACCACCCCACTATTCCTATATTATACGGCCTCCCAAAAATACATAAAGAGAACGTCCCTATGAGACCTATAATATCAAACATTGGAAGCGTCACCCATAAATTAGCACGAGCTATTGCCCAAATTTTAACTCCACTAATGGGCACCATCAGCACTTCACATATCAAAAACTCTGGTGACCTCCTAAATAGAATAAAAAATATGGACATGCAAAATAAAACCATGCATAGTTTAGACATAATTTCCCTGTACACCAATATTCCAATCAAAAAATGCCTTAATCTACTCCACAAGCACTTAATCAAAATTAAAGCCGACCTACCTTTTTCCTCAGATACACTAATACAAATTATAAAACTCATCACTGATAGAACCTACTTTCAATTTAATAATTCTTACTATAGACAGAAATTTGGACTCCCTATGGGTAACCCCCTTAGTGGTGTACTAGCCTGCTTATTCTTAGAATTCTTAGAAACCAACTCTTTTAAACACAGACTTCCTAAAAACTCCACATATTTTAGATATATAGATGACATTCTTATTTTTCTCCCTAAAAACACACAAATAGAACAAATTAGAAATAAATTAAATTCAGTGGAACCATCTATAAATTTCACACATGAATCCGAACAAGACCACTCCCTAGCTTTTCTAGACATATTCCTCATCAGATCAGAAACTGATCTGAGTTTCAAAGTACATAGAAAGACCACACACAAAAACGACTATATTCATTACTACTCACACCACAATGATAAAATAAAGACGGGCATGATTATAGGTTTTTTCTTACGTGCCTTTAGAATATGCAGTCCCCAATATCTTAATGATGAATTTCAATATATTACGAATGTTTTAAGAAAACTACAATATCCATCCTATTTCATTTCTTACGCAAAGAAAAAAGCTACGAAAATACACTATAACATAAACACACAGAAAAATAAAACAGATACCTCACTATTAAACAGACATCTTTTCATTCCCACCCACACCAAAAACACAAAAATCTACGACACTCTTAATAGACTTGGTTTTCACCTGATACAAACAACTTCCTCAACCATAAAACAGACATTAAAAACTACCAAGCACTCTCCCAAAACCCTCACATCCGATGCCGGTATATATTCCATCCCATGTAACAACTGTCAACAAGCGTACATAGGTGAAACACAACGAAAATTGAAATTAAGACTTAACGAGCACAGAAGAGATATGAGGAATGGTAACGCCCTAAATGCACTTTTTTGCCATTGTGCAGAACACGATCACTCATTTAATTTAGATCAAGCGAAAATTATTAAATACGTGATAGATAGAGCTAAAAGAAGACTTTTAGAATCAGCACTAATTTTGAATACTAATACTATTACGCAAAGAAAAGGCTTCTACCATTTAACCCCTAGCATAGGGAAAATAATAATCAAAGAGCAAGGTATCAGGGTGGATCCTGGCTAGCCGTTTTTCTTTGAATATTTCAGGAAAATGAGTAGTTTCGCAGAAGAGAAAAAAAAAAAAAAAAAAAAAAATGTACATATTTATTTTAAATGCATTTTAAAATTGTATATATAGACATCAAACAACCTTCCCATACGCACACATATTCGTCCTTTCCCGACATGGGTTGGATTTTAAAAAACTGTCTTTTTTCGCACGATCTATGACTTTTTCTTTTATCACATTTTTATTTCAATTATCCTGAAGATGTCCTCTAAGACAAGGACGAAACGTTGATTTTTTAATAATTTCATTCGGTTTTTTCTATTTTTTCTTTAAACATATATATATATATATATATATATATATAAATTTGATTTGGGAATCTTTAGTAGGACGACCCTTGGTATGTTTGTTGTATTATGGTGACTGAGAACTTTAGCTAGGATTAGTGTAGACAAATCAAAGGTAGAGTGACAAGGCTGACCATAGACCCCACTCCCCACTTTTTTGATTGTCCTTGTGCCTAATTTTATTTTGTTAAACTTTCTGTTTAGCAAAATTTATTATATAAATCTCACCTGTCTGTTTGTGTGAATATATGTATGGATACATGTATATTTTGTATGTCTGCCAAAAACTATTGACAGACACGATGGATCCTGATGAGATCAGTATCATTTTGAAGCTCAATGTCTCGGATGACAAATATCGAAAAATTGGCCAAAAATATAAATTCCTTCACCCTCAACTGGGCAGTTTTCTACAAGGAGGGGTCGGTTTTGCATCATCATTTTCACAAAGTCATTGTCTTGGTCGGATTGACTACGCATCATTCCAACGCTCAGGACTTCTGGTCACATGATGGAGACATTGGCTAACCTTTTTTTAACCTTCTTTCCCTCTTTTGCCTTACAGGTTCAAGTCTGCCTGCCTACTACCATTGTTATTTTTTTTTTTAAATACCTCTCTCCACCCAAACTGCCTACTGTTGTATATTCCCCCCCCCCCCACTATCACTTTTTTACATCCCCGCCTCCCCGGGATTCCTTACTCCAACACCTACACACACCCGGTCAATGCCAGGCACCCCCGCTTGTGAAATATATAAATCAAAATATCCACCATACAAAATTTTACAGAAATAAAAAGAAAATATTTTGAATGATTCAACTAGATTTTATTAAACAATTTTTTTTTCCTGTTATCACACAATACTTTACTCAAATGGTTAATGAACAGTATATTTTTTCTCAACTGCCATTCAGGATTTAGGGTTAGTATTGTACTTAAAATGAAAAAAAAATTTTTATTATAGATACAAAGTGAAAAAATTAGAGAAAACTGCTTGGATAGCTCCATATATGAATAGTGCAATTTTACTTGCAATACTATTGAATGAAATTGCACAATTATATATGTTTTTAATATTAAGTGTTGTTCCATTTTAAGGTGCTATTAAAAATTCCCTCTTGTCTCTAGTTCTTTACCTTTCAACAAAGGCAAAAGATTTTACACAGGGTTCGTTTTTAATGTGAGAAAAATTCAGTTAACGTCAAAAGTAGATTGAGAACAAAAATAAAACTTGCTTCCAGTTAAAAAGGATTTCTCTTCCTTTGATTGAAGATAGATCAGATGCTACACTCTAATCCCGGCCTTCAGTTTCTGGATGAAGTGGATAGTAGCATTTAATGCTACTGGGATGCTTTTATCCATTCACAATTATAAGAAATCTTTCCAACCATCGATTGTCATATATATGTCTAATAGCACCTTATCTAAGAGTCAAACATTCAAGCTCATTAACGTAACGTTCACAGGTAACATGAGTTGGAACAAATGCATATATAATACTGCTAAGGCTGTTGCAAGGAATGTGGGCTCCTTCTAGTAGGCTAAAAAAAACTTCTTACACCTGCCAGTATTCTATATCTGTACAAATCCACCATTCGCCAATGGATGGAGTATTGCTGCCACATCTGAACTGATGCCCAAATCATTAGACAAGACAAAACAAAAAACGTTTTTAATCTAATAGGTGCCACACTGTGAACCAAGCTACAGTTCCTGTCCCATCGCCAGTGTTGGATCCATCTACTTGTTTTACAAGTACTTCATTTATTGGAATGTTCTCCAACAAACTTGTTGCACTTGTTTCCCTTCTATATAAATACCCCAGCCAATCCAACAACCAGCAAAATATCTACAGATCCCCAGATGTCAGAAAGCTTTCTGTTCTAATAGTTTCTTTTCTTTTTTTTTTCTTTTTTTTAACTATTTACCTTTGAAATTCTCTCCCTGAACCCGGTTTCCATGACTGTACAAACGCATACAGAAATTTAAATGTAATATGAACAAACATCTTGCTGTATAACTCTTCACTTATCATTCCCCCATGAATCTGGTTTTCAATTCACAGTAGCCTGTTATATCTCGGTGATAATGAACCTTGTTTGTGGCGAGTAAAATAAAAATTTTAAAACTATAAAATTATATCTTCCTTGTCTGTAAGTATTTTGTAGAAATTTAATTCCATTTTAAAAAATGTTATACTATTCCTGTCCTTAATCTGATCTGAAACTTGTTAAAAACAAATATCGCTAATTCTCTAGTAGCAAAAATAATATCAATAATTGTTTAATATATTTAGTTGGTTAATTCCTGTTTATCAGTAGTCACCTAATTATTTAGAGAAAATTAAGTAAATACAAAAACAAACCATTAACCATTTTTTAAGGAAGGAGGTGAAAAATATTCCCTTTCTCCATGGTAGTAAAATAATACAAAAGAAGGTGGAGGAGTTTTGATTGGAAAATTATTAACTTTGGATAGCGATCTCCCTTAGTTGGCTTCATATTTATTCATTTCTTGTTATAACTTGGATGATTTAAGTTGTTGTTGTTGTTAAAAAAAACATAATTTAACTAAAAATAAACTGTTTGGGAGGCGCGTTAAAAAACATTTTGCTCTAATTTAAGTGACTGAAACAGAAATTTACCTTTTCTTTTTTTTTTTTTGTTTCCGCCGCCTTGACACGAAACTTTTTCAAATCGAAAGATAAGCATGGAAGTAAAGGTAATGTCGCTAAATAGGGTTTGTGGTTGATACATAAAATAAATTAACTTTTTACTTGAAATGACTCCTCATGTAATAATATTTCAGATAAGAAATCATTTAATAACTACACAGACGTATATCACCCACAAACCGAATATAATGGCATTACCGAAGTAAACTTGTTAAAATAATGTCATTATTTTAACAAGTTTTTCTCCAAGCTTATCTACTGTTTTTAATTGACGAATATTGATATTTGTAATTTGATATTTTTTTTTATTATTCAGATTCATTAATTTTTTTCGTCATTTTCGCCTAATAATTTGAAAAGCTATATTTAAAAATATTTTCAAAACAAATTTAACACAAACAAAAAGGATGAATCATTAAATAAATTTAAAAAGTTCAATTAAGTATTACAATTATTAAAAATGTACTCACACAAACATCAAAATAAACTAATTATTTGAAGAAACGTTTATCTTTTCAACTATATTGCGTTCTCCTGAAACTTTTATAACAAAACAGAATATTTAATGTAGAAATGTTTCCATTCGTTAATTATTCTGGCGAAATTTCGTATCATGAATGTTTTTGTACGAAGCCATTTTGAGATGTGAAAAAAATTGCATGATTTTGGAAAATAAGTTATAGAAAATTTCTGTGTATATTTACCTATATTTTCACGGACATTTTTTTTTTTTTTCATGTATAATAATTGCTACCTGTATCTCATACAATCACTTTTTGAGACAAAAAGAAATATTATTTTGACAATATTATGGTTGATGCGAATATCTCTCAAGAGGGAGACAAAATTCAGCGTCTGAAACCAGCGTTTCTATTATCGTCTGCTTGATCGTTACTTTCCGTAAATTATCGTAAACCGTTTACAGAAATTACCGAAAAATATTTTTTATTTATCTATTTAAAAATTAATTATTCATTTTTAGATTAAAATAAAAATTAAAATAAATAATAAAATGCTTAATTGTACTTGTTTAATGTTTCATTGTTTCACCCCACCCAGCGTTGAATAAAATCGATTTTTCATGTTCCAAAATGGTACCGTTAAAATCTAATTTAATTTTAACGTATATAAAATGGATTTTTTTTTATCCTAAAGTTTTGGTGTAAAAGTAATGAAAGAAAGAAAAAAAAAAAAAAAAAAACATTACAACATGATTGTATTAAATATTTTGGTACTAGTGCATTCATTTCTTGATTCGTGCTGAAATAATAACGTTATTATTTAAAAATCCATTCTTAACGTGGGAGGTGAGGGTGCTCTGTTCTATACTTGAACCATACAATTGAATAAAAAAAACATATCAAAACTTTAATTACACTTGGAAATACGATTTAAAAAATAGCGCGGATCAGTAAGTGCACTAGCACCAATATTTTTAAATTACTTGAAAAGGATGAATTTTAAAAAAACAATTTAATGAATTTTAACAAATAATTTTTCAACGCAATATTGCAAAAATGTACTTTTCGTTTTGTGTTTTTGTCTCCACGCAAGGCATTTTGAATAAGCACCGATATTTTAATACTACAGATCGTGTAATGAAACGCCGAAACGGTGTATTTTGGTCATGTAAATTATTCAAAGTGAAAAGGGTTTCGGCACTATTCTGCGACTTTCGTAAATTTAAGTTTCGTTAATGTTACTTAAAAATTTAACAAAAAAGAAAAAAAGAATAATAGTAAACATAAGGCAAATGTTTAGTTTAGCGGCGTAAATTATTTGACAGACAAAAAAATTATAAAAATTATGAATTTTTATATAAAACACATTATTAGACCCTAAGGCTGAAATAATACCCGAAAAAATTCATTTTTATTGTTTTTTCAACATTTTTTATTAGACTAAATATACGACAATCGAGGCCGCCATATTATTTTAAAAATTGGCCTTTCTAAGGTTTACAGATTGGCCGTTTTAAGGCCAAATTTGGCCTTTTTTACGCTCTTTCATGAACTCTTTTTGGCCGCTATTTTTATTGTAATTTTTAAAGAGCGTAAAAAAGGCCAAATTTGGCCTTAAAAAGGCCAAAGGGTAAACATCGGCTTCGAATGTCGTACAAATGAAGCCGCAGTATTGTAGTCTAATAAAAATGATAAAAAAAAAATAATAATAAAAATGAGTTTTCTGGTTTATTTAAGCCCTTGGGTCAAATAATGTGTTTTATATAAAAATAAATAGTTTTTTTTATAAATGTTTGTTTGGCAAATAATAAGGCTGAAATAAAACTAGAAAAAATTATCATTTTTATTATTTTTTCATCATTTTTATTATTTTTTCATCATTTTTATTAGACTAAATGTGCGATATTCGAGGTCGCCATCTTACTTTTAAATTTTCTTTCTAAGGTTTGACAGATTGGCCCTTATAAGACCAAGATTTGGCCTTTTTTACGCTCTTAAATGAACCATGTTTTCGCCGCTATATTTTTTGTCATGAAAGAGCATAAAAAGGCTAATCTGTCAAACCTTAGAAAGGTCGTCGTACATTTAGTCTAATAAAAAAATGATGAAACAAATAATAAAAATGAATTTTTTTTTTCTGGTTTTATTTCAGCCTTTGGGTCTAATAATGTGTTTTATATAAAAATAAATCGTTTTTATAATTTTTTGTTCAGAAAATAATTTACGCCGCTAAACTACACATTTACCTAAAAATAAATAGTTTTTATAAATGTTTGTTTGTTAAATAATTTACGCCGCTAAACTACATTTTTACCAAATATTTATTTTAAAATACGGAGAGCGGAGTAAGTGAGGTGGTGGAGTTAGCCTTCACCAGTAAATAAACCGTTTAAAGTCACAAAGATACTTTCTTCCGGGGCGTATTCATATCAAGTATTAGCTCCAGAAACGAGGTCCCTTGATTTCTTGACTGAGGTAAAATGAAACACAAAGCGTACAAACGGAATTGTCTTCCGTTTTCCTGCTTTCCGGCTGAATGGTTGTCTTCAAGTCTAACGTAAATAAGTTCTTGATGAGCCGTTCCATATAAGTTATCAAATTTACCGAATTTTCATTACTAATGATTACTATATTGTCCAATTTCTACTGTAACCTCTCTAACCTTTATCCTTGAGTGGCCTCTTGGCCTTGATAATGTGGTGATGCCTGTGTAAAAAAAAAAAAAAAAACATAAACCGATCAAAATGCAAGATACAGCGAGCAGACGCAAAGGGCAAATAACTCCGTCACACAGTTATTCCCCCTTGACTCATAACCATGCTTGTAACAATACTAGCGCTATTTAAAACTAGATGATAAGCAATAGATTACCATCAAATCCTCCACACACATATCAAAAGGAAAAAAAATTAGAAAAGAAGATTTTAATGCCTTGAAAACAACCGAATAAATACTTATTTTTAAATATTAGGAGAGGGAGGGGCTTAGATCTTACTTAAGCCCAGAAGGAAGGGAGTCTAGCTAGCTCCACTTTTCCCTTACATCCTTATTTTCTATTAGCGAATCGTTCTTACTGAGTTTTTATTTTTATTTTTCATATTTCTTTGCATGTACCATATTTAGATGTCCAAAAAATTTAGGCAACAGAAAATTTAGCAATTTTGGCAAGGTAGGAAAATTAGGCAATTATGGAATAAACATCAATTCAAAATAGATTTTAGTGCTGAAATGTAATTTTTCCATTGACTAATTTGTGTAAATTCCATATTTACCAATGACCTTTTTACCAGGCAGACACAACGTCGGTTTCTTAATGTGGAGAAACCCCAGCTTCTCAAAAAAGGGCACTCTAAATAAAAAAAAATATAAATTGCCTCAGTTTAAAAGGATCTTTTTCACTATCATCTCATTTCTGTCGTCTTTCAGGACGCTTCACCACTAAATCTACATAAATTCTCCAGTTTTCTCGAGTTCGCATGACATTTTGCATGTCCTGAACACTTTCTAATCCTGTCCTGTAGTAGGTTGTCAATGTAGGTCATTCTTCTTCTACCACGGTTTGGGTGTCTATCTGTTGGTATCCAGAGAATTAGCTTGCTGGCTTCCTCTCTGCTGAGTTCACTAGCCGAGGCTATAACAGATGGATATATTAATTTATGTAGAAGTTTAATTTTTAAACTTAATATTTAGAAATAAATAAACTTAATATTTAGAAATTTTCAATAGGAAACGAAATTCATTTGGGTAGTGGACAAACATTAATATATCAAAATTTTAAATTATAATAAATTCGCTCACACAAAAATATCTTTGTATTGAAAACTAATGAAAGCTAAAAATTTATAATTTTATAAAACGGGTAACAGACATTTTTGTCAATCATTTAAATTTTTCAAGTTAAAATATAGGCAATGCATTTTAGTTGCTAAAGATTTAGAACTAAAATACAAGTTTATATAAACAAAAATATGAAAACATGTTTTCCAACTAATGTGTACAGTTCTGTTCAATATATATATAATGTCCTGTGAAATGAATGTCAGGTGATGCTTGTTTTCTGAAAAATATTTATCAAAATGTTAAAATAATTTAATTCATAAAAAAATAAAAAATAGTTCTGGTTGAAGACATAAATGAATAATCTTCAATGACTTTTTTTCTTGTTATTTTAGGTACTTCTTCAGTTTATTACCACCACGTCATATTGATCCTCTGGATTTTAATTGATGATTATGTGAACGAAGATATTCCCTTCATTAACCTGAACAACAGTAATACTAACTCTAAGTCCAGAGTTGAAAATACTTGATCCGAGTCAAGATCCTAAATTTGACTTCCTCTAATAATTCAGTGGCGATCATGCACACATCATTTGGTAGTCAAAATGTCTACAATTATGAACTCCTATCCGAAAGTTAAGAGTGGATTTTTCTTGACCAGATTCCATTTTACAGGAGATTTACATAGCGAACAGAACTCACATAGTAAGTATTATAAAATATTTTTGCAAATATTTTTATAATCTTTTATAGTTTAATGTTTCATTTTCTGTAATCAAACGAAAATTTAGAAAAAATATATGAAAAAAAAAACTAAAAAAAAAATAGAGATTTTAGATGGTGTGAAAAGGGTGCTATAATATACATCAAAAGGCAAATAAATAATTTGGAAGTTAAAGAATTTCAATCTATTTTTTTGCATTGGTGCTTGCTTCTTGCTATTATACTCACCACGTCATGATACACATATAGGGCTAACCATGATTGATGATTCACCGAAATTTGTTTGATGATGAGCGCATAAACGTTTCAGATGCTTGTCAAAGATTGGAGATAGCCATTCTTTTAGTTATCTCTATTTTTTTCATTTTTCTTATCATTTTGTTTAAGCCAGGGATGGGGCATCCTACCAGATACCAAACATACACCTGCTATTTTAGACACTCCAACCGAGAGATCTTTTTTTTAGTAGTGTCTGTATTCATATGACTAGACTTGTTTGAAATGAAGAAGAAAAAGTTCCAACAATTCTACAATTAAGCCAACTTTATTTAACAGTGTTGTCAAACAGAATAGGAACACAAGATCGGTTTGTCCAGCCTATGAGCATGAATTATAGAAGTGTAATAAAATCCACTTCTTTTTCTCAAATGAAGCTGCTAAAACCATGATGAGAAGCAAACGAGGTAATATGCATCTCGTGTTGGCTGAAGCTGTTTATATTTGTGCAGTAAATAGTGCTGAACGGGAATGAGAAAAGGTGAACATGAACCCAGTGTTCCAAACACTCAAATCACTAGGCAAGTCTGAGCATAACAACACCAAGCCACATAAGATAAATAAGGAAATAGATCTCAATCATGCAACTCCTACAATGTCTTTCATTTACCCCAACAGTAATACTGACTGTAAGTTGGGTATTGATTGGTGAGAGTGCCAAGATTGGGATTAAGACCCTAAATTCAGTTTTTTCTCATGTATACATCATAGAGCAATAAAAATTATATTACTAAAAAGCTTATGTGGCAAGAAAAAAAGGGGGGGATAGTTTTAACTGATTGCGATGTTCAATCATTTATTTTCTGCTAATAATGGCAAAAGATTTTGTTAATGAAAGTTTTGTTTTGACTGACAGCATTTTGATCAAGTAGTAGCAATAGTAGTGATGCTCCAATAATTCTCAGTCATTTGTTTTGATGATAATTTTGTTGTCTGCTCAATGGCAAATAGATTTTGTTAATCAAAGTTTTTTTGGGTTTTTTTTTAATAGTTTTTTGATGAATGGTGATGTTTCAACATTTTATAATAATTCATTTCTCTAATATTTTGTGAGCCCCGATTGCAATTTTTGTTTGCCAAGTGGTGATGAAATATTGGATATGTTTCATGATGGGTTGTGTTATTCATTCATTTGTCAATGATAATGACAATATTTATGGATTGTCTTATTGATATAACTTTGATAATAGTTGTAAGCCCTATTGCTATTTGTGATAGCCAATTCTCATCTGGTGAGTAATCATAAAATATTTGATACATTTCTTGATCAGTTTGGTTATTTGTGATAACAATATGAGTAGATTTTCTTTGTCTGAAAAGAACTCATAGCTTAACAGTCAGTCAATTTGGTTTGATCGCAAGGAGTCTGAGTAGTTGTGACTAACAAAGATCCATTTAGCAATTTTCTATTTTTCTCTTTGGATGTACTTGGGTTCTTGTTTATGTAGCAATATTCATCAGGTACTCGACTCCCAGAAGTGTAATTGGTTGAAGTCAGATCTTGATCACCTATCAAAATTAAAATATTTAACCAATCAAAATCGAGTATTTTACAGAAAACATTTTTTTTCTGCTACTTTTGTTGTTGTTGTTCACTACTGCTGCTTCTTTTATTGGTGTTCTCTCAGATCAGGATTCTACCAATAAGGTGTTATCTAATTAGTTAAGAGGGAAACTAAATAACTCAGAATGAGATCTTGCCAATGATTATGTAACAGCTACAATTATGAACTTATATCTAAAAATTATGAGAATTTCCTTGTGGTGGGAAGAGTTGAAAAACAATGATAGTATTCATTTTATAAAACATTTACATAGCAAATAGAAGTTTCCTTAGAAGTAGAAAAATTATTCATAATATTTTTTACAATCTTGTAATTTATTGATAAATCAAAATTAAAAGAAATTTATTAAAATCTAAAATATATCTTTAAGAAGGGGAGCATATGACGTGTTCATTCATTATTGTGATTATAAAAACGTAAGCTGTTAGCTGTTGTATTTTAATACCTCCCTCTCTCACATACACACACTGCAGTAAAATTAAACATGGAGACTCATAAGTGGGAATCTAACTTCCCCCATTCTGAACAAATGCAAAAGTTTCCATGATTCGTCCTATTTCATGGTAGGGAAGCCTCAGGTGATCAGCAGTAAACCAAAACTCTCAGGGGAAGTGATAATGTCTGGGTGGACTGTTTCCTGAGACATACCAGAACAGGTACTACACCCAATTCATTTTAAATATAATTATGATTTCTTTTCTCTAACTCTCAGCTCAAGATTTATTGGAGTTGTAATTCTTTTTTTTTTTCTTTTCAACAAAAACCTGACACCATGAATTATAATGTATCAAAGGTGTTTTTTGAAGGTTTACAATGCAGAACTATACAGTCGTAATGAGCAGATAAATAAATAAATAATTCAATAATTTTTTTTTTATTTACCTGAACGGTTTGTTTTTCTTTTCTTTTTTTTTTAATTGAGGAACATATCTATTCTCAGAGAATTGATGTTTCTCCACTGACGATGAGTTATACAATCGAAAGGACCTGTGGAATAAATACGATCTACAGTTGAAAAAAAAAAAAAGAAAGAAAAACAAACCATTCAGGTAAATAAATAAAAAAATTATTGAATTATTTATTTATCTGCTCACAACGACTGTACAGTCCTGCATTGTAAGCCTTCAAAAACACCTTTTATCTGTTAAACAATGTTTCAAGCAAACTACGCCAATACTTCTTATAATGTATCAATTGAAATTCCAGAAAAGTTGCTTCCCTTTTATTTCTGGACTTATTTTTGGATAAATCAGCCTGGAAAATATTCTAAAGATCATTGTTTTACATTACTGATTTCTGTTTTATATGTATGTATATATATATATATATATATATATATATATATATATATATATATATATATATATATAGTAAGTTATGAAAATATATATGCCAATTAAGCTACACAGAATATTCCGTGTTTCATCCACACTAGGATTCGTCAGGCTTATGCAAAGAGTGTGGTTGTCTTGTGTTTTTATATATGCACATTCTATTGAGTTAGCCAATCAGCTTCCTAGTTTCCACCACTCTCTTCCTAATCAGCCAATGAGTAGGCACTTACAGGGCAAAGGCCCAGTTGACTTTGGGTTCAACCCTTCCTTTGTATGTGCTTTTTTTAACAGGAAGCATAGATATCTAGTGATCTGACCTATTTTAAACCTAGGTGTAGTTAAATGTGTTTTTTTTTAATGTTAGTTTATATATATATATATATATATGTATATGATAATTTATGTATGTTTATTTTATTTATTTTCTATTATTATTGTTAATTTTTAAATTATTTTGTATCGCTATCCTAGAGTATAGTTTACCCTGTGTACACAGTTGTTTACTATTTCTCTCATACAGTTTAATAGATGTTGGAGTTCTTTAAAGTATAGGATAGCAAATTTTTCATGAAGGCATAATCTACATGGATCATCTAGATCTCTACATGTGTTTGCTTGTCCTACTATTTTCCATTTGACTACTGTTAAATGTCCGCTTTCTTGGAGTTATATATCAAATGAGTTTAAAAAAATATGGATAGATTCTTTATATAAGGACTTATCAATGTATATGAAGCTTCTGACAAAAATCATTAGGCTTCAAAATGCTTAGGTCTCTTTCTTAATGATGTTTTTTTTTTTAACTGTATTGACAAATAAATTTATACACACCTATATTTATTTTATTTTGTGTTATGGCCACTGCATCCTTGTGAGGATTTGTCAGGCTATATATATATATATATATATATATACTAGCAGGCTGATCGGCATTGCCTAGTCATAAAATGCACTTAAATATGGTATTTTGAGTAATGCAGATTTCATATTTATTATTATATTAAAATAAAAATAACTCGTGCGGCACCACAGGAAACCAAAATGTTTAGCTTATGGTTTACCTTTTTTGCTGTAAAGGCCTGAGCTATGAAGACATGTTTAATGTGAGATTAAAAATTAAAACATGAACCAATAGCTATTATGTTGCACATGCATATTCATAATGCCGTCATTTGACCTTCACCTGGCAAATTCCATTTTTTTAATTTTCACACTTTTGCACCGATTTTCCCCAGCTAAAACCCAAATATAAAGTTTTGCATGGGTTCGAATATCCTATATATTAAGTTTCATGTATGTAGACCAAAAACTGACAGTTTGACAAATATATATATGCATACATAAATATATGCATGTATAAGTATATATAGAAATTGGTTTTTGTTTACTATATTTACGCAAATATTACGCAAGTATAAATCATGTAGAATATCAGCATGAATATAATTACACATAATAGTTAACTAAAGATACTCATTCCATGAGAAGATCGAAAAAACTAATAGGGAATTAATTAAAATGAATGTTTAAAAGAATATGCAAATTAGCTAGATCTTTTGCAGATGGATGCAATTCCACAATCCATATATAACAAAGTTGTATTTTCTATTGAGCAATCAGTTTTGGTCAATGTAAGGGAAACCCTTCATACCAATTGTTACTATCCAGTTCCCTTTCGGGGAAACTGGTCCTCCTCTCCTCACTCCATATTAAAAAACGGCCTTGTGCCTAATTTGCTCAGTGGGGAAGCAAATAAATAACTAAATAAATAGAAAAAGGTTTTTAAATTGAATATCAATACACAAAAAGAAACAAATTTATAGGAGTATAGATATATTAAAATTTATTAGTTACCATACATTTGAAATTAAAATGTACACTAACAAATGATGCATTTTTGACTAAAGTTTATCCTCTTATGAAAAGAGGTTATCTTTGAAAATCCGCGGCTTAAGGATTTTTTTCATTATTATAATTCCTTGTTTGAAATTTTTGATGGGACAATAAATATTATAATGCATTCAATTTTAATTTTCATCGTACATTTTCCTTATATATGCAATTAGGTTATCAAAGATTATATCTTTAACAAAAACTTATCAAGACAGAAAAAGCTCAACACTTTTAAGAGTAGCAATTAAATATATTAAGTAAAAGATGAATAATAAAAGTTGCATATAACTTTATTATAACATCAGAACAATAACTAAAGGTAAAAGAGAAAAAGAAGTAAAAAAAAATAAATCTTTTTAGGCCATGGTATTTCGAAGCTAAATGCTTCTCATCAAAATAGCAGAAAGGCCAGAATTATACAAAATGTAAATATGGATAAAAACTGGCTCAATAACATTTCGATTGGAAATGAGAATGAATGAATTAAAAATTAAGAAACAGCAACAGTTGGTATAAAGTATAAGTATTAATAAAAAATTGAAAATATTAAAATTATAAATTCCTTTTCCAATCTAAATGTTATTAAGCCAGATTTTATCTGCTTTTTACATTTTATATAATTCTGGCCCTTCTCCTCTTATACAATGATTTAAAGAGTTGCTTTTTTCTTCTTCTTCTTCCTTTCTTTTAATTTTCCTTATTGCTCTAATGTTATAATAAAGTTATATATAACTTTTATTATTCATGTTTTACTTAATATATCTACTTATATATGTGGATAGTATTTGAATAGACTTCCCCATTATTTGATTCAGAAGTGATCAATATTGAACATTCCATTTGTTTTTTTACTTGCAAGTTCGGATGTGTCATATATCTACATTATATGATATATTTCTGCAATATAAAAAGGAAATATTACTGATGAGATGATGCTTGAAAAACTTATTTTAAATATCTTGTGTCAAAGTGGATGGAAAAAGAATACCAGTCCAAACTGGGAAAGGATGAAAGAAAGAAAGATAAGGCAATGAAAAGAGGAGTGACTGCAAAATATAATGGATATATTACTGATTCCTCAGTACTGAAATGAATAATCGACCAATCAGCATTCACCTTAGTTGTCTGATTGAACCTCTGATTGAGGAAGTTTTATAGGAGTGTCAAATTCACAAGTGCTCCCTAGTTGTTTGTATATACCCATCAGGAGACAATGATGACATTAAGTAATTTTTGTAATTCTTGCAAGGAGGTGTCGACGTCCTCCTACATGCAGCACCTGGTATTCTCAAATACTTACCTATCTGGCACTGACCAGGCTCAATGTTGCTTAACTTTGGTGATCTAATGAGAACTGGTGTGTCAATGTGATTATTGTATATACTGAAATGAATGAATAGATGTGAACTATGTACTTTACATCAAGGTTTCTCAAACTTTAGTACACCATGGAGCCACTGAGCAGGGCAAAGGTTTTTCATGGAGCACTAATAAGAAAATTTCTAAAATAAATATGAAAAACATTAATTTCAAATTTTAACACTGAGTAATGATTTTGGGGTTCCTTGACTTAAAGCCTCAATCACAAAAGCATTGACAAATTTACTTCTTTGGGATGTTGGAGATATGAGTCATGAAATGCTTTAGACCTGTAGTTATGTATCATATCTTTTTCCAGTAAAAAAGCCCAATAATTAAATAATTTTGGTTCTCTTTAAGAAAAGGCTCCCGGAGCACTTCAACCTCACTCACAGAGCTCACTTTGGGAAACCCTGCTTTATATGAGGGAGGAATCAGCTGAAGTAAATTATAAAAAAGAAGAGAATTTGTTGCCACAATTGGATTTTTATAAGTGCAAAACAGGAAATATGTTTGCATTATTATTATCTATATATATAAAAGCGAAAATGTGTGTGTGTCTGCGAAAGGCTTTTTTTCCAAGGCTTTCTGGGGGCGGGGGGGGGGGTCGCTCCTTCTTAAAACTTTTTATATCACATCTAAATGATCATCTACAACTTAACAACGGGGGTCGCGTGTGTATTTAACTTTTACCAGCTCGCCGCGTCTTCGAAAAGCGAATGATGGGACGGCTGGCTTGCAGCGCGAAACTAGGTCAAATGTCACGCCACTTCCTCGCACCTGTATATCTCAGTTTATAAATCTTAACTGAACACACTTATCAATTCCTCTCCTTCGTGGCCGAGATGGTTAGGTGACTGTCTTTTTTTCGCTTTTGTTTCCACCTTCGCGTCAAGGCTTCGGGGTTCAATCCTACCTTCCTACTAAAACTTTTTTTTCTTTTACACTTCCAAACGCCCGGTCAACGTTTTTTTTTTTTTAACACACACACACCTCCAAACACCTGGGCAACGCCGGGTACCCCCCGCTAGTTTTCAATATATGTAAAGGGCAAAATGTGTGTGTGTGTGTGTTTGTATGTCCACCAAACACTTCCGACAGACACTTCGGAACCTGACCAAACCAGTATTATTTTCAACCTCCATCATTTGGACAACAAATATCGAAAAAATGGCCAAAAACATTAATTCCTTCACCCTCAACTGGGCAGTTTTATATAAGGAGGGTTCGGTTTTTGCATCACCATTTTTTGCAAGTCATCCTCTCTTTTTCGATTGACTTCACTTAATTTCAACGTTTTCGACTTCCAGTTTTGCCATGGACGCAACGGCAAAGACGTCACATTTTTGTTTTTTTCATCCTTTGCATTATGGGTATGAGCCTGCCTGCCTGCCTACTACCACTTTTTTTTTTTTTTTTTTTTTGAACACCTCTCTCCACTCGGTTGTTGTTTTGATTTTTGTTTTACTTGACACACCCAGGCAACGCCGGATTGTTTCTTTTTTTGATGTGATTTTTTTCCGTTCACTTCTTCTTTCTCTCCCTTCACCCCCCACTGCTCAATATCCTTACTACACCTCCTCTACACACCCCGGGTAACGCCGAGTACCCCCGCTAGTGGAATATAAAGTATAAAGAGGAAGAGCAGTAAGTAAAAAACATAAATAAAGGATAGAACAAGAATAAAAAAATTATGATTGTATGATAAAGATTTTGTTTCTCATCCCTGTTATCACCCTTTCTGCCTTGCTTTAAATGTATGTAATGATTGGTTTTCATTCAATTTATTAAAATCTTTTTCAGATGTGCTTCCTTTCAAATCTTCATCCAAGAATGGCAATCTCAAAACAAAAATGATTTCTTTCGCTGATTTCCACAGACAGTCAAGACATCTAACAGATGAACAGCGAACAAAACTCAAACGCAAGAACTTTGCCCCCACTGCCAAGCATAAACTTTTAAACTAATTCTTTTATATTCTCTGATAATTCACAAGACACATGTAAATAAACTATGACAACAATTCTTTTAAAGAAATAATCTTATACAATCTTCATGGAAGGTTGTTATTAATACTACTTTATTTTTACTTATAAAAGAGATTGCATGTTTATCTGTAACCGACATTATGTCACCATTGCCTAAGTTATTGCTTCAAATTCTCATTCTTAGTGATTTTATTTGAAATCGCAAAGATGAAAAAATATTGTTTTATGTTATTGTATATTCTTAACTTTATCTATATGACACTAATTCTATTCATATGTACTTTAAATAAATATGTACTTTAAAATGCAGTTGTATTCCTATATACACCCAAGTGATTGTTCAGACAAAATGTGATGGCTAATGTTGATTGTTAAAAAGCTGCTTTAATAATTAATGGTCTGGTTTTATTGATTACTAATTACTTGGTTGTACTCTTATTAGCATTAAACACAATCTTATTAAGAATTTTTCTGAAAAAGCTATTTAAAAAAATAATTTTAATTTGTTTTCTAAATTTTAAAAATTAAATGAAACAAATGTAGGAATGAAAGCTAGACTCATTATATAATTGAAACAGCTAGCTTTCATATTCTATTCTGTTACAAATCTACTATTAATGGTGATTTGTTATCTGTCTCATGCCAAATTTACAATATTACTTTTACTAATTGTACTATTGTACTATCTTTTAATGCTCAATTCAGTTCACGATACTATTTAAAACTAATACTCTATCTTTCAATGCTCAGTTCATGAGGGGTAGCGGTCTGTTCTGTTGTCATGAGAACATCCTCACAGGCATTTTCTCCTTCTTGGAAGGGTCAGTTCATTCATAATGATACTATCATAGCAAAAATATTCAACTGGAGTAAAATTAATGTAAGTCTGTATATGGTAACAAAACTATGCAACCATAGCATCCACATATTTTCTAGTTTTTTTTTTTTTATTAATTAATTTAACACCATTCTGTTTATAGTTATTATCAGAAAAGCTATGGATATCATGCAAATCATAATTAAAACTTAATTAAAAAGTATAAATAAAAATTTACAATATTTAGAAACAATTGAAATAATCTTATTATTTAAAATAAGATAATTCATTTTTTTAATTACATAAAATATTTACTAATTTTAATTGTTTTTAATTTAACTTTAAAAATTATTTCAATACAAACCAATTATAATTACTTGATTTAGCTTTTACATATTAATAGTTAATTGTAATACATAAAAAAATATGTTAGGATAGAGAGAAGAATTTAGCTGATGAAGGAAGAGGAACTTTACATCTTACTAATGCATTCTGGGAGGAAATAGTTACATTTTTAAAAGCTGACGTTTTTATGTATCAATAGATAAAGTTATAAAAGTGAGTAAACAAATTTTTTGTAAGAAAATACTTTTATATCTTTTATTTAGAATGAAAAATACTTTAAAACACATGAAGCTTATAAACACATTAGTAAGTTCTATAGGCAGCCATTACACACACATTATATTGTAAGGACTGTAAGCCTCTTCTTAGACAACTCACTCACACACACACACACACATATATATATATATATATGCATTTGCATACATTCTAAATATTGCCATACACAACAGTAGCAGCAGTGCCAGATGTTTTCTTCATAAAAAGATATCATCATTTAAAATTTCGCTTTTGTAATCAACAAAGGTAAGAAAACATATTTTTACTATTTTTTTTTTTAATTTCTTTTTTAGATTTATTTGAATCTCTGACGAAACGATGTAATTTTTTTCTCTATATTTTTTCTGTGAACAAAAATGCATAACGTTTGTCATTCTTTCTATATTAAGTATTGAAATCATTTTACAAAATAATTTTCTGCTTTAATCAAATTATCTTATGGTTCTTTGTCCAATTAAAATTGAACAGTTAACAAATTTGTTTGATTTTATATGAAGTCTTCAATCTCGATATTTTATTTTTCTTAGTGTCTCTATTGTTGTCTATTTCCTGTCAGTTTCCCGTTTTCAGTCTCCCTATTGATCTGTACATTCTCAGACTCCATGTTTTGTTCATTTTGACATTTGGTTTTTATTAATACTGAAATAGAATCTCATATGAACAATTTTAACCATAATCCAATATATTTTGCTTATATACATATATAAATGTCTACATCAATAGAATTATTTATCTGAGAATATATCTCATATCCAATCAAAACTTCAGCATTTCTTCTAAAGTCACAAATACATCTTATTGTTTCTATTGCTACTTGTTTTAAACTATTAAATGTATAATTTATCAATGAATTTATTTAATTAAATATTTTACCCAGATTGAATATTTGAATAGTTTTCTTTTATGATTTAATTTGAAAATAATGGATGAATTCTAGAATAGGAAAATTAATCATATTAAAATAATTTGTTTCACATTTTGATTTATTTTATAATAAATTATTTGACTTAATTCATAAAACTATTCTATTTAATTTCTTTAAAAAATTTGAATATACATTTTAATATAAAACTAAATGCTTTGAATTTTATCAGAATGTTCATTAAACATTTCATTAGATATTTTATGAACATTAAACCTGATTCTTGATATTTCTTATTTTGTTTTTATTTCAAATTATATAAAATGGTTATAAGCAGCTATTAAATTGATAAATATCTCTAATTAATATTTGTATAAATATTTTTTTAATACAGAGTTACTTATTGTAACAGATTAGTTTATTAAAAGTAGCTTATTGTAACAGACTGTGATTTAATTAAAGGAGGAAACAAAAATACATTCACAAATATTAGTCATGACTGTATAGGAGTTTATGATTCATCACAAATCACATTGAAAATTTATGTGCATGTTAATTTTTTTTATAAGGTATTTTAAGAATATTTGGGTTATTTTATAGCACATCTGTCCCTTTTTTATACACGTTTGCTTTTTTTAAGGACATAATTGTGTGTTGGGATGGTGGTGGAGAAACACATTTACAAGGGAGATAACTTACCACACTTATGAGTCATCATGTCCCTACTTTCTTGTTTTCATATAAGAACAGAGTTTGGCACTAGATCAGTTTTTAATGTCGGAAAATCCAGCTCCCTAAAGAGGATTACTCTGGATTAAAATAAAAATTACCTCAGTGTAGAAAGATTTCTCTTTCACTCACCAAGGACAGAAAAAATGAAATGTAATATCAAAACAGATATTGCACATTAGTATTTCAGAAATGTATAGGATAAATCATAAAATAGATTGAACCACTGTTTTATTTTCCAGCATATATTTTTGCTTAAAATGACTATAAATTCACACTTTACCTGTTATAATTATGCTTCTCATTAATGAAAATTATAACAATTACTTTTTCTTTGTTGCTGAAATTTTGAGACGAGGATTGATAATTTGCATTATTTGGATTATTCAGACTACAAGATGAACACAGTAATCTGAATAATACAAATACCTTTAAGTTTCAATTGTTTTTGTAATTTTAGCAATTTTTATAACCTTTTTATTTAAAAAAAAGTGATTTTAAAGTTAATTTTTCTCCAAGTTTTAAGATTTCCTGCAACGACGTGAACACCCTTGACAGACCCGACAAGCTGCAAAATCCCACCCCCACACTGTAGAGATCCCTAGATGTAAAAGATCTTTCTACTCCGGTAGTTTCTTCCCCAGAACCGCTAGACTTTGGAATTCCATTCCAGGTCACTGCTTCCCCAACTGTACTGACATGCAGAAGTTCAAGTGCAACATGAACCAACATCTTGCTGCCCAAATCCCTACATAGTACCCCAGTAGTTGTTTCCCCTGATAGTAGCCCCCTACACCAAAGTGGCAATGTGCCTTGTTTGGGGGTGAAAATGTAATAAAAAAAATTTAAAAAAATATATATATATCCTTTTGAGAAAATAGTCAACATCAAATGGTTTCATTCAATTTAATGTGAGCAATTTAGAATTCAAATCACAATAAAAATTGAATACTAAGTTGCTTATAGCTAGCTAATGTACTTCCTAATTTTCTGCAGAGCGCTACTAGAAGTAGTGACAAGGCAAATCAGTTCCTTCACTTTTATTGTTCTTCAGTATTTCTATTGTGAAGCGATTTATTGAAATAGAATGTAAGGAAAGGACATTATTGAAAAGTATACAATAAAAATTATTAACATAATTATACAGATAGAAATAACACAAGTAGTCTTTATTTGCACTTTTTAAAACAAAATTAAAAAAATAAGTTTTTATTTTATTTGAAATTTTATAAGAAATATATATTTATGAAATTATAAAAAAAGTTATTTTTTTAAGTAAAAAATAAAAGTTTTTAATTTGAATTTATAAATAACAAATATGTCACGAAAGTATAAAAATAAAATTATTTAAATCAATATAACGAATTAAATTATTTAAATCAAAATAACAAAATTTCAAACATTTTAAAAATCGTATCCAATACATAATAAAAGCAAAGGAAATGATTTGCCTTGTCACCGTTTCTGGTAGTGCTCCACCGAAAATCAGGAAGTATGTTAGCTGACTATATAATCATAAAATTTAGAAAACAAATAATTGTAGAACCATTTAATCTTCTAGTGTTTATATGTATAATTATTTATTATAATTTAGCGTCATATGAAAATTAAATATTTATTTGATAACTGACATAAAATATTTATATTCAATAATACATAATAATATTTTAATATCATTTTTATATTTTCAGATTTATTTCTCCAAAACTGATACAGAATGTTTTGTCTCAAACTTTATTCTGGAGTTCAAATACCAATGATAATTTGTTTGCTGCTTTGCATTGTTCAAAAATGTTTGTCTTTTGACTTAACATACAAAGTGGAAGAAGGCAAAAATGCTGGCACTTATGTTGGAAACATTGCTGCTGATACCAACATTTTGAACACAGTCTCAACTCAAGATCGGAATCAAGTGAGATTCAGTCAACTCCAAAAAGGAATGCCAGGTAGTCCTCAACTTTTTCAAGTCTCCAAAAAAACAGGCAAACTTTACACTGCAGAAACTCTTGATGCAGAAGAACTTTGTAAATATAACAAAGAATGTTTCCAAATTGTGGATGTGGCTGTTCAAAAAGCAGCTTCTACCATCAAAATATTAGAGATCAAAGTAAATATAATTGATATTAATGATCATCAACCGGAATTCCCAAATAAACAAGTCAGTATTAAGTTTGGTGAAGGTGATGGAATTGGGATGAAAAAATCAATTCCTAATGCCATTGATAAAGACATTGGAAGTTTAAATTACAAGATTTCCTATGAACTAAAAAAATATAAAAATGAACCATTTTCTTTATTTGTATCTAAAAATGTTGATGGGACCTCAAAACTAGAAATAAATTTAAAAGAAAGGCTTGACAGAGAAATAAAAGACTCTTACTTGATCCAGGTGAGTGCCAAAGATGGTGGATCTCCTCCAAAGGAAAGCACATTAAATGTTCATATTACAGTCACAGATATTAATGATAATGCTCCCGTTTTTTCTAATAAAGTTTATAATGTTTCCATTAAGAATGAACCAAGTGAAACATTACCAATTCTTGTTTTATCTGCAAAAGATTTGGATTTAGACAAAAATGGAAAAGTCAGTTACCATTTTAGTTCCAAAACATCTGAAATAGCCAAATCCCATTTCAGATTAAGTCAAGGCGGCAATCTCTTTTTACATCAAAGATTCATTCTTCTCCAAAACCTCCAATATGATTTATATGTGGAAGCCAAAGATGGAGGCAATCCTCCATTGAGTTCGATTACAATAGTTCAAGTACATTTAATCAGTCAAAAGAACAATGCACCAAAAATCGATGTAAACTTTGTTTCATCAACAAAAGAAAACACAGTCGATATTTATGAAAATATTCAAGTGGGAAATTTCATTGCTTACGTGAAAGTTAGTGACATTGATGAAGGAGAAAATGGAGAAGTGAGATGTGATCTTCATCATGAGAAATTCCAGCTTCAGAGTCTGGGGTCAAAGAAATATGAAGTAACTGTAAAACAACAAGTAGACAGAGAGAAAGAAGAGCACCATGATGTTGTGATCAGTTGTCAAGATAAAGGCTCTCCTCCTCTTCATAGTAACAGCAAATTCTCCATTCAAGTGATGGACATCAATGATGTAAGGCCACAATTTACAAAAGACACATTTAAATTCTTCATTGATGAGAATCAAAACTCAAGAATTACTCTTGGCTACATCAATGCCACTGATCCAGACTTGGGAGATGGAGGAAAACTCACATATTCTCTCATCACCAATAACAACAAACACTTCTTACCTTTCAAAATAACCACAAATGGATTACTATCAGCAATTATGTCTCTTGATCATGAGTTTCAACATACTTATCACTTCAAGGTGTTTGTGAAAGACAATGGAACACCATCTCTCAATAACACAGTCAATGTGATTGTTGAGGTCACTGATAAAAATGATAATGCTCCATATTTTACATTTCCCAGTGTTAAACCTTACAATCTACATGTCACATATTACCCTGATGCCAGAAACAAGAACATCACACAGATAAAGGCAGCCGACAGTGATAGTCAAGAGAATGCATTTCTAAAATATCAAATAATCAGAGGCAATGACAAACAGATGTTCACCATCAACCAGTACACTGGTTTCTTAGCTTTCAATAGACAACTCAGCCAACAAAATGCTGGCTCCTATCAGCTTGACATTCTTGTCAAGGATAGTGGTAGGCCAGTTCTATCAGCAACAACTACTCTCTTTTTAACACTCACTATCAGCAACAACACATCAGAAATGTTAAATGTTGTTCAGCTTCACACTGAAGAGAAGGTGCATCTTAATCTCGTCATTATTATTACAGTCATAGCAGTCACAATAGCTGTCTTCATTACAGCTTCATTATCAATCTGCATCATTCGATGTAATGGTCAGTCAAATGTGGCCTATGCCCAAGCACTTGATCCTTCCAATAGATATGTTGGTGAACAGAGACAACTCATTGCTCCTTCTTACCAAGTCAACTCTTGGCCCCGACCTGCTCATCTGGTGCAGGCAGACCAAAATCTAGCCAGGAGCTCTCCCACCCAGACCGGATCAACACAAAGACTTACAGCTGAACAGAAACTCCATGGACCAGCAGATGTTACATCTCAGGTATAGATTTCAAATAAGTGTTTTACTTGTCTTCTATTTTATATCCAGTTTACTGAATAGATTGTGTTAAGAAAATATTGATAAATGAAACGTTCATATGAAATATATTTTTTAACTTATATGGTGTTTCTGTAAAACCTTTTTTAGATAAAAGTCTCTAAAGTGTGGATGTTAATGTTGAAAAACATTACAATATGAATAAGGTAAAAATAAGAAAGAGAAAAAAGAAAACTAATGCATTGGTTGAACACATCTGATGTAATGAATAGCCGGATCTTTCCCTATGCAAGATTGTAGTCTACTGGTTAAGCCATAAATATCAGCTGGTAGAGCCACCTGGGTGATGTCAAAAGATATGCAAACTTCACACTAGTGACACCCACTTCATCTGTGACCCTTGTCCCAAATGGTAACGTTCTAGTTTTATTACTCAAACTGTAGCAAAACCACTCAGCAACTTTGATATATATCCCTTTCGCAGGATCATATCAACATCATAAAGTTTTTTTCTTATATTTTTACTAAATTAAAAAAGTAAATATACAATATAAGAATAGCACTTTTTAAAAACGAACATTAAGGTGAATGCGTGTTTAAAATGTTTTAAGGACACAATTATAAAACAAAACAGAAAGGTGTGGTCATTGCACAAGTATAAACACATGTTTAAATACTACTCAACTAGTACTAGGTACCATCAGAGTCTAATAGTACAATGCAGAGTTGAAGGGCGATATTTTTTTAATTTATAAAATCACCTAGCTAGTAATAGATTGTGCCAGCTTAAATGATGTATCACTAAAAATAAATGCTAAAATCATAATTTTAAGTCCGAATTGTATTAACTCCCCTAAAACAACAAAATCTTGACAAGGTGAAAAACCTTAAAACACTTGTTTTTAGTTCCTAATATGTAATATTATGTAATATGCAAAATATTCAAAATTTGAATTATTAAAAATAATATGCTGTTAGGAAAACAATACAATGCAATTTTTTTATTAAGTTAAAGATGATGATTTTCGATGATTTATATCCTGCATGAAATTAAAAGATATATTATTATACCTTTTCTTTCTTATAATCTTTTTTGCATGTATACAATCCATGTGATGTTTTTTTTGCATGTATATAATCCATGTGATGTTGAGTCAGGATGAAGGTTTTCTTAGTCAGAACTGAAATATTTTTGGTTTTTTTCTTCTCTACACAATAACAAGTTTATAACATAAAATTAGAATTATATTTACAGTTTTTGCTGTAAATGAATTTGGTGAATAAATTGGGATTTTATCCTTATTTTCTTTTTATTATTGTGATTATATAAACACAAAAATATTTAACATGTTTTAAGTCACCTTTTCCGTCATTATCATCTGGCAACTGCAAATTACTCTGTTGAGACATACATTATATGTTATGATAAGATAGAAAAATCGGTTGTTTTTCAAATTCATATTTCACGCTTGATACACAAATTCAATTTTGTTAGGTTCAGTTAAATCATTCATCTTTTTTAAAGTTTCATTCAGAAGCAAAATTTTTTAGAAGTTTAAACAAAAACAGATTTTCTGTTAATTTACAGACATTATAATAAGTAAAATATTGAAATATGATCATTTTAGTAACAAAACTTAATATACACTTTTTTTTCTTATTAACATCTAAGTAAAGATGCACACTTTATCAAATGATATGGCCACCAATTATTCAAGCAATTTTTTTTTTTCAATTTCATTTTCAAGTTTCGTAAGTTATTTTCATTATATTTGCATCTTAAAAAAAAAACTTATTTAAAAGAATTATTTATTTATAAATATTGAATGGGCTCTAGTATTGATGTATTTGTTTTTCTGTCTTCTTTTTCTGGACCCCAATATTTTCAGTTGTTGAAATATAACCTTCACACATCAAAAATCTATTTTCAATCAACTACTATTGCCAAAATTGCATTTTCCTTAATTCCATGATTATGCATTTTCTATTAATGTTTAATGGAGATATCAAGTCATTTCAGAATGTAATGAACATAGATAACGCAGGTCAACTCATTAAATTATGGCTTACAAATAGATACAATGAAGTTTAAAATAATAATTAATTGCTGTTTAGAATTTTATTTATCATCTTTGTCTAAAAGTAAGAACTGCAAGAGTTTAATTACAATATTGTGTAGTGGCTTGGTTAATTTATTTTAATTTTAGAAATGTCATTCTCGTTAAGAGTACCACATTTTTTTTTTTTCAAAGGACATACACCTCGCCATCCTTTTCGGCATACATGTTGATTAGTTGAATGTTAATCATCCTTGTACAAAAAAGATGATATGTAATACTTTATCTGATAAAAATAAAACAAATGCAGATTTAAAAGATGATCTGGCACATTTGTAGTCAGGTCATGGTTGTTCTCTGAGCCAATATGATATAGAACCTGAAATCAACAATGAGTACTGTGCATCACTGAAGATCTCCTTTGAGGCATTCATAAGAATGTATTTCACATTCATCTAATAAAAATAAAATAAGTGGTTGTTTATGGAAAAACGTTTAGGACAATGACTTCAATTTTGTGCTTTCTTTTCTGTGAATTAAACTCTGCTTAAATTTTCTAATTATTTAAAAAAAAAAAAAGATTCTTTCTAGCCTGATGACTTAAATTAATTATTAACTATTTATTCAAATAAAAATTAAATATGGAAATCATTATCTTTCTTTATATCACAGACTATTCTTATTAAATTGTACTTTTGGCATGCATTATTGGACAACTAGATACCATTACGGATTCTGGAATTGGCTGAGTTCAAGTCTTATTAGATGTTATGTGTTAAATTGCACACTAATATCGTTGTGAATGTTATGAACATGCAAGCTAACTTGTAAGTTTAGCAAATTATATTCTATATACAATCATATACAATGAATAGTTAATAATAGATATTCTGTTTGGGAATTAAATAACCAAAAAATGTTGATTAAACCAATCAATTTAATTAATTGCAATTCTTAGTGAGATGAGTAATTTGTATGATTTATCCATTTATTTATTGCGGACTATTATTCTCATCTTCTAGTAGTTGTTTTAGGATGTTTCAGCCAACTATTCCTCTAGCCTTCATCAGGTGGTTAATTGCAACAGGATAGGAACATTGAATCTCCTAAATGCATCTTCAGCAGTTACTGCCTTCCATAGTTGTTTTCGTCTCACCATGTTTTTTGGCCAACTAAGCCTCTGGCTGGCTTTGGATAGGATTGAAACCGCTATCTTCAGACAATGCTCACCTGAAACTGTAGAGATTCAACATTTCTATCCACTGTGTTACAGACCCCGAAGGGCGATCAAGGTTGGGTTTTTGGTTTCATAAATCCACTTTTATTTGTTATCTGATCTTCCATAGTCAGATCCATACTGAATGGTATATTATTTAATTAATTGCAATTCTTATTGAAATGAGTGTGGACTGTTATTTTCATCTTCTAGTAATTGTTTCAGGACGTTTCGAGCAACTATTCCTCTGACCTTCCTCAGGTAACAAAGGCCAGAGGAATAGTTGGCCGAAACGTTGTGAAACAACTATTAGAAAATGAGGATAATAGTCTGCAATAAATAAATGAATAAATCAACCAATCAATTCTGAATTTTTTAGGTGAGGGTTTATTGTTTTTATTATTTGATTAATCGGACTAATGTTCTCATCTTGAATATTATTTGTACAACGTTGTGGTCGATGTAACCTCCGACATTCTTCAGGTGCATAAGTTGTCATGTTTGGTAAATGAAAAACATGGTGACTTCTACACCTGAAGAAGGCTGGTGGTTACACTGACTGAAATGGGTAATTCCATAAAAATATAAATCAGTCAAATTTGGAGTTAAGACAATTTTCTTTTTTTCATTCAACTTATTATTAGTATTGAATAACATGATGATTTATCAAAAATATATCTTAATGAATAAAAATTGTAAATTTTCATAATTTTCTACAGATGTATACCCAGAATGTTTCATTGCCTCCTGATTATTTTGGAGATTGGAGGACAACTGCATCTTCCCAAGCAGAAAATATTAATGACTGGCGAGAAAATGATGGAATTTTTTCAAAAGGTAAACATGACCATTATCATATTCAAGTTAAACTTGATAAAAAACGTATTACTTTAGTGAATGAATGCAATTTTTTTTTAATAGATTTCCTTTTTAAATTCATTGTTTTAATTACATTAATAGAATCAGATATAGATTCAGCATCCCAATTTACTTTTAAAAGGGATGTATTATGTATAACACAATATCTAACATCATTGAAATGCACCATGCCTTGCCAAAAATAAACAAAGCATAGAAATATATTTTCAACAACTTGATCTTAAAAGAACATTTTTTATATTAAAAATCTAAAACAACTTTTTATGTTTTTGGTAATTTAAATACTGCAACTAGAAACATTATTTACCCCCATACACACCCAAAAAACATGCTAAAAATCAAAATGGAAATTGCTAAATGTGGTTTTTCTTTATTCATTTTTAGTAAATTTATTTGTACATTTTTTATTTACACAAGTTTTTATAATCATGAATTCATTTTTCACAGTTTTTTTTATTTAATTTAATTTTACTGTATGTATTTATTAATTTTAATTCATTTTTTAATTTAATTATTTTAAATTTTATTTAATTTTTTTTTTCACAATTTTTTATAATTATGGATTTATTTTTCACAGTTTTTTATAATTATGAATTTATTTTTCACAATTTTTTATAATTATGAATTTATTTTTCACAATTTTTTATAATTATGAATTTATTTTTCACAATTTTTTATAATTATGAATTTATTTTTCACAATTTTTTATAATTATGAATTTATTTTTCACAATTTTCTTTAAAAGTTATCAGTATTTCATTATTAGTGTTATGTCTTTTTTCATTTTTGAAAAACAAAATAGTATTTTATTTCAATATTGTTTTTTTCTCTAACTTTCAGGGCTCACATCTTCTAAGTCTTCAATGCAAGTGAGGAAAAATGATATTTCTGCTCCTTACCCACAGTCAAGAAATCTTCTAGAAATGAACAATCAAGAGACATCAAACACAAGACCTTTACCTCCAGTACCACAAATAAACATTTAAACTTATTCTTTTATATTCTATAATAATTCACAACAAACATGGAAATGCACTATAAAAATATTATAAAGTGAAGAACATTGGAATACAAGCTTTATGCAAAACGTTTTCTTAATTTTACAAATATTTTTTCAATGAAGTAATATCAAAATATTCTGGTGATGATTTTTCTTTGAATTTTAAATATGTAAGAAATATAGACATACAACGATACTCAAAATATATTATATCTACATGTGTGAAACATTTCACCATACACAAATCAGCAATATATTTAAAGAAAGCTTTGTAGTAAATTGGCCAAAAACTAATGTAAATATAAACTTGGTGAGGACAATAGTCCAAAGAGAAATGTGTAAATAAATCTGTTTGTGATTTTAATTGAAACTTAACAAAATATTTATAGACTGCAACATTTCAAGAAAAAAATGAAATGTCTTTATAATTCATATTATTTTATTAAAACAAGGTTAATATTAATTATAAAATTACAATTATTGGAATTATCATATTTCTGAAAAATTTCTTGTTTAATGTTTAAATGATATAAAATCTGTTTTAATTACATGGTTGCATTTTTAACATAATACAATTGTAATTGCTTGATCTAACTTTTATATTAAAGAAATAAAGCGATTCAGTAAAAAACAAAAATGTGTTGGGATAGAAAGAAGAAATTTAGCTGGGGACGGAAGAGGAAATGTGTGTCTTACTAGTGCATTGTGGGAGGAAATCTTTACATTTTAAAAACTTACTTTTTTTATATATTGATCCAGTAAAAAATTTTTTATTCATAACAAATTACTGTCATGTTTCATTAAGAATAAAAAACACTTAAACAAATGTGAAGCTTATGAACTCATCAGAGAATTCTATTGGCAGCCATTACACACACATTAGATTGTAAGGACTACAAGCCCCACCCCATCCCATCCCCACACAAACGCACACATACTTACTCATATGCATACATACATTCCAAATATTGTCATACACAAGAGTAGCTGCAGTATTAGATGTTTTCTTCATAGAAAGAGCTCACCATTTAAAATTCTGTTTTTTTTTATCAACAAAGGTAAGAAAACATTTTGATGCTTTTTTTCATTCATTTGAAAAAGTTTTATTTACACAAGTTTTAGATTTTTCTGAGTTTCTGACGAAATAATGTTTTTTATTTATATTTTTTTCATGTGAACAATACTACATAATGTCTGTCATACTTTCTATATAAAATATTGGAATCCATTTTATAAAATATTTTTCTACTTAATTCAAAAAATCTGACCTTTTTGATATAATTAAAAGTAAACAATCACCAAATATCTTTATGCCTGTTATTTAAATCAAGTATTCTATCTTTATATATTTTTCCCAATGTTGTCTATTTCCTGTAAGTCTCGCTTCCTCTCTGTTCATTTGTACATTCTTAGACTCCATGTTTTAGTCATTTTGGCATTTTTTTTTATACTAAAACTCAAATTGATGAACAATTTTAGCATTAATCATTGCACAGATTTTGTTTATATATTGATATGAATGTCTATATTTGTAGAATTATTTTCATAGGAAAATTTTTCTAATTTGTAATGAAATTTAAAAAAATATTATTTTACTTTTTATTCTTACTCTTTTATGTTAAATTAATTTGTTAAATAATGATTTTTATTCATGATTTCATTTATACGCTTCTTTAATTATTAAATAAAAAAAAATAAATGAAAAAATTTGGTTGATTGGCAAATTAATTATATAGTCTATCAAGTGAAATTTATCGAAATAATCGTGATTGCATTTTGGTTTAATATAATGATAAATTATCCAATTAAATTTATTTTTTCTTTACAAATTATAAAGCATACATTTGAATACAAAACTAAACCCGTTTTTGTTTATTTTAGAACTTAATCATAATTCTCAGTAAACATTTAGATAGATATTGTTTTAATATTAAATCTGTTACTTGAATTATGTTTTTATTTCAAATTACATGACATGTTTATAGGTTACCATTAAATTGATAAATATCTCTACATTATTTCTACTTGATATTTATACAAAAGACGGTTTTATTATTGTCTATTAAACGTTTCAAATTGTAATAGATACACTTGATTATGGTTAAATCTAATAAATAAATCAGAAATAGATAAATTGCAACTATTTATGTTTTTATGCATTCATAAAATCCATTACCTAACATTTTATACAAATGGTTTAATAATTTTCTAAGTATTTTTTTAATAAACGTGTATTTTCCTTATATTATAAATGTAGTGATTGATTTCTATGTTTCATAATCATATTTGGTTTCTTTTATATTGTAAAGCAAGTTTAAGATCACTGGATTTGTTCATAAAAACAATGTATATTTAATGCTTTTTTAAAGGTGTAGTGTAAATGTATATTCAAAGGAGATGCCATTAAATAGATGAGTATCTATACATTATCTCTATTTAATATTTATACAAAATACGGTTTTATTTTTGTAAAATTTCTTATTACATGCAAACTTGATATTGATTAAATCTGATAGGGAAATCAAAAATATCTAGTTTTATCTATTTATCAAATTTATCACAAAGCGTCGTTTACACAAACAGTTTGCTAATTTTATCAGCGTGTTTTTAAAAGTGGCTTTCCTACAAATATAAATGTTATGATTTCTTTCTATGTTTATCAATAATATTTGAGTTCTATTATTATGAAAAATTTCAAGATCATTGTGCTTTTCCATTAAAAAATTGCATGAAAAAGGCAGTGTTTTAAACGAATATTCAATGGAGATTATTTTCACATTCATGAATCATTATATCTTTTAAAAAAATATAGAATACATTATAAAATTGATTGAACCATAATTATTATCCAGCATATATTTTACCAGGATTAAAATAATTGAATTTTTTCAGTTCATCTGTCAAACTTAGTTCTCTATAATTATTGTTTTTGTAATAAAAATTGATAAAAATAAAAACAAATCAAATCATAAAATCTTTAAAATTGATGGTTTACAGAGTTAAAATAAAATTAAATAGAACATTGTTTAAAGATAATAAAATTACATACTAAATTGACTGAAAACTAAGAATGTAGATAATATGAAAGTTAATTTTTTTCAAGTTTTACAATCACTTACAATATTCTCTGAAAAAAAAAAAACTTTCTCAAAATGAAATATTTTACTTCTACTCATTTGATGACTTTAAATTTAAAAAATAAATTAAAAAAAACAAACTTAAAGTCAAATGTAAATCCAATACAAACTTTAGAAAGCAAATAATTATAAAATATTTTAAATACTAGCGGGGGTACCCGGCGTTGCCTGAGTGTTTGTTTCCGGGCCGGGGGGGGGGGGTTAAAAAATGTTATGGTAGGTAAGTAGGAAGGATCAAACCCGGAGTCATGAGTAAAAGTAGGAAAATAAAGTGTGAAAAAAAAACAAAAAAAATAATATCTGCAACGTTAACAGTTCGGCCACCAAGAAAAGTCCATTCCAGTTGTTTAGGAAAAAAAAAAAAAAACGACTACAGTAGGTCGGCGCGAACGTGAAAATATAATGTGAATTGTCCAGCACGCTAACCACTACGCCACAGAGCACTGCAGCTTAGTTTAGTGATTTTAAATAACTTCACATGAAAGAACTACGAAGCCAAACCGGTGTTCTCTTCTCAACTGTTCCTTGTGAACGATCCCCAAACGGTGTTAAGTGGTGGCAGGGGGAGGAGGAATTTATTAGAGAGAAAATATTTTACCACTTCCATTGATCTTAACCGATTTTGGGCGTGACTTCTCAGCAGAAAAAGTATAGAAATCTAAGATTATCGAGGAATTTGAGAAATAATAAGCCTATAACACACCTCAGATATTGTTCTGCCGTTTGTGCATATTATATTTGCATGAAATATCTTGATTTTTAATCCTATTAAGGTCAAAATCCGACGGGAAAAAAGGAGTTCATTTTATTTATATAGAGAAGAGATAATATAAATAATTTAACTGCAAATCCAATACAAACTTTAGAAAGCAAATAATTATAAAATATTTTAAATATAATATAAATAATTTAACTGCATATTGAACTAAAAAATTATGGTAAATGCTGTAAAATATTTATTTCCAGTAATGAGAGCATTACATAATAAGTTTTAATATCCCTTTATATTTTCAGATTTATTTCTCCAAAACTGATACAGAATGTTTTGTCTTAAACTTTATTCTGGAGTTCAAACACCAATGATAATTTGTTTGCTGCTTTGCATTGTTCAAAAATGTTTATCCTTTGACTTAACATACAAAGTGGAAGAAGGCAAAAATGCTGGCACTTATGTTGGAAACATTGCTGCCGACACCAACATTTTGAACACAGTCTCAACTCAAGATCGGAATCATGTGAGGTTTAGTCAACTGCAAAAAGGAATGCCAGGTAATCCTCAACTTTTTCAAGTCTCCAAAAAAACTGGCAAACTCTACACTGCTGAAACTCTTGATGCAGAAGAAGTATGTAAATATAACAAAGAATGTTTCCAAATTGTGGATGTGGCTGTTCAAAAAGCAGCTTCTACCATCAAAATATTAGAGATCAAAGTAAATATAATTGATATCAATGATCATCAACCTGAATTTCCAAATAAACAAACAAGTATTAAATTTGATGAAAATGTCATTCCTGGAACAAAGGTTTGGATTCCCAATGCCATTGACAAAGACGTGGGAGAAATTAATTCACAGATTTTCTATGAACTAAAAAAATACAAAGATGAGCCATTCTCATTAGTTGTCTCAAAAAATGTTGATGGAACATCAAAACTAGAAATAAATTTAAAAGAAAAGCTTGACAGAGAAACAAAAGATTCTTATTTGATCCAGGTGAGTGCCAAAGATGGTGGATCTCCTCCAAAGGAAAGCACATTAAATGTCCATATTACAGTCACAGATGTTAATGATAATGCTCCCATTTTTTCTAACAAAGTCTATAATATTTCCATCAAGAATGAACCAAGTGAAACATTACCAATTCTTGTTTTATCTGCAAAAGATTTGGATTTAGACACAAATGGAAAAGTCAGTTACCATTTTAGTTCCAAAACATCTGAAATAGCCAAATCCCATTTCAGATTAAGTCAAGACGGCAATCTCTTTTTACATCAAAGATTCATTCTTCTCCAAAACCTCCAATATGATTTATATGTGGAAGCCAAAGATGGAGGCAATCCTTCATTGAGTTCAATTACAAAAGTTCAAGTACATTTAATCAGTCAAAAGAACAATGCACCAAAAATCGATGTAAACTTTGTTTCATCAACAAAAGAAAACACAGTCGATATTTATGAAAATATTCAAGTGGGAAATTTCATTGCTTATGTGAAAGTTAGTGACATTGATGAAGGAGAAAATGGAGAAGTGAGATGTGATCTTCATCATGAGAAATTTCAGCTTCAGAGTCTGGGGTCAAAGAAATATGAAGTAACTGTAAAACAACAAGTAGACAGAGAGAAAGAAGAGCACCATGATGTTGTGATCAGTTGTCAAGATAAAGGCTCTCCTCCTCTTCATAGTAACAGCAAATTCTCCATTCAAGTGATGGACATCAATGATGTAAGGCCACAATTTACAAAAGACACATTTAAATTCTTCATTGATGAGAATCAAAACTCAAGAATTACTCTTGGCTACATCAATGCCACTGATCCAGACTTGGGAGATGGAGGAAAACTCACATATTCTCTCATCACCAATAACAACAAACACTTCTTACCTTTCAAAATAACCACAAATGGATTACTATCAGCAATTATGTCTCTTGATCATGAGTTTCAACATACTTATCACTTCAAGGTGTTTGTGAAAGACAATGGAACACCATCTCTCAATAACACAGTCAATGTGATTGTTGAGGTCACTGATAAAAATGATAATGCTCCATATTTTACATTTCCCAGTGTTAAACCTTACAATCTACATGTCACATATTACCCTGATGCCAGAAACAAGAACATCACACAGATAAAGGCAGCCGACAGTGATAGTCAAGAGAATGCATTTCTTAAATATCAAATAATCAGAGGCAATGACAAACAGATGTTCACCATCAACCAGTACACTGGTTTCTTAGCTTTCAATAGACAACTCAGCCAACAAAATGCTGGCTCCTATCAGCTTGACATTCTTGTCAAGGATAGTGGTAGGCCAGTTCTATCAGCAACAACTACTCTCTTTTTAACACTCACTATCAGCAACAACACATCAGAAATGTTAAATGTTGTTCAGCTTCACACTGAAGAGAAGGTGCATCTTAATCTCGTCATTATTATTACAGTCATAGCAGTCACAATAGCTGTCTTCATTACAGCTTCATTATCAATCTGCATCATTCGATGTAATGGTCAGTCAAATGTGGCCTATGCCCAAGCACTGGATCCTAAAAGATCTATTAGTGAACAAAGACAGTTGATTTCACCATCTTACCAAGTCAACTCTTGGCCCCGACCTGCTCATCTGGTGCAGGTAGACCAAAATCTAGCCAGGAGCTCTCCCACCCAGACTGGATCAACACAAAGACTTACAGCTGAACAGAAACTCCATGAACCATTGGATGTTACATCTCAGGTATGGATTTCTAATAAATTTTTGTCTTATTTTATATCCAGTTTACTGAATGAATTGTGTTAAGAAAGTATTGATAAATGAAACTGTAAGATATAAACATATAAAATAGCCCTTTTGTTAATTGACATGCTGTTTCTGTAAAACCTTTTTTAGATAAAAGTCTCTAAAGTGTGGATATATATGTTAAAAAATATTACAATATGAATAAGGTTAAAATAAGAAAGAGAAAAAAAGAAAGCTAATACATTAGTTGAAAACATCTGATGTCATGAATAGCAAAATCTTTCCCCGTGCAAGATTGTGATCGACTGGTTAAGCCATAAATATCGACTGCAGAGCCACCTGGGAAATGAGATATGCAAACTTCACGCTAGGAACACCCACTTCATCTATGATCCTTGTCCCATATAGGGACATTCCAGTTTTATTACTCAAACTGTAGCAAAACCACTCAGCAACTTTGATATATATCCCTTTCGCAGGATCATATCAACATCATAAAGTTTTTTTCTTATATTTTTGCTAAATTAAAAAAGTAAATATACAATAAAAGAATAGCACTTTTTAAAAACGAACATTAAGGTGAATATGTGTTTAAAATGTTTTAAGGACACAATTATAAAACAAAACAGAAGGGTGTGGTCATTGCACAAGTATAAACACGTTTAAATAGTAATGGGAATTTCCACAGTTTAATTTTTGATATTACCCCTCTATTCCAACTGACCCCATCTAATACTGTCTAATAACAACATGGTTTGACACTAAACGCCTTCTCACGCCCCCCCCCGCCCCTCAATCAGCCCACCCAACAAGTAGTATTAGGTACCATCACGGTCTTGAAATGTGCATACTAATAGTGCAGTGCAGAGTGTAAGGGAGATTATTTTTTAATTCATAAAATCATGTAGCCAGTAACAAATTGTGCCAGCTTAAATGATGTATCACTAAAAGTAAATGCTAAAATCATTATTTGAAACCCGAATTGTGTTAACTCCCCTAAAACAACAAAATCTTTACAAGGTGAAAAGTTTTTTAAAAAATTGTTTTTAGTTCCTAATATGTAAAAATAAATCTTAATGAATAAAAATTGTAAATTTTTATTATTTTCTTCAGATGTATACCCAGAATGTTTCCTTGCCTCCTGATTATTTTGGAGATTGGAGGACAACTGCATCTTCCCAAGCAGAAAATATTAATGACTGGCGAGAAAATGATGGAATTTGTTCTAAAGGTAAACATGACATTAATCATATTCAAGTTAAACTTCATAAAAACGTATTACTTCAGTGAATGAATGCAATTTTTTTTTAATAGATTTCCTTTTTAAATTCATTGTTTTAATTACATTAATAGAATCAGATATAGATTCAGCATCCCAATTTACTTCTAAAAGGAATGTATTATGTATAACACAATATCTAACATCATTGAAATGCACCATGCCTTGCCAAAAATAAACAAAGCATAGAAATATATTTTCAACAACGTGATCTTAAAAGAACATTTTTTATATTAAAAATCTAAAACAATTTTTTATGTTTTTGGTAATTTAAATACTGCAACTAGAAACATTATTTACCCCCATACACACCCAAAAAACATGCTAAAAATCAAAATGGAAATTGCTAAATGTGGTTTTTCTTTATTCATTTTTAGTAAATTTATTTGTACATTTTTTATTTACACAAGTTTTTATAATCATGAATTCATTTTTCACAGTTTTTTTTATTTAATTTAATTTTACTGTATGTATTTATTAATTTTAATTCATTTTTTAATTTAATTATTTTAAATTTTATTTCATTTTTTTTTTATTTTTCACAATTTTTTATAATTATGGATTTATTTTTCACAATTTTTTATAATTATGAATTTATTTTTCACAATTTTCTTTGAAAGTTATCAGCATTTCATTATTAGTGTTATGTCTTTTTTCATTTTAAAAAACAAAATAGTGTTTTATTTCAATATTGTTTTTTTTCTCTAACTTTCAGGGCTTGCATCTTCTAAGTCTTCAATTCAAGTGAGGAAAAATGATATTTCTGCTCCTTACCCACAGTCAAGAAATCTTCTAGAAATGAACAATCAAGAGACATCAAACACAAGACCTTTACCTCCAGTACCACAAATAAACATTTAATTTTATTCTGTTATATTCTATAATAATTCACAACAAACATGGAAATGCACTATAAAAATATTATAAAGTGAAGAACATTATAATACAAGCTTTATGCAAAACGTTTTCTTAATTTTACAAATATTTTTTCAATGAAGTAATATCAAAATATTCTGGTGATGATTTTTCTTTGAATTTTAAATATGTAAAAAAATATAGACATACAACGATACTCAAAATATATTATATCTACATGTGTGAAACATTTCACCATGCACAAATTTATAATGTATTTAAAGAAAGCTGTGTAGTAGATTGGCCAAAAACTAATGTAAATAACAACATGGTGAGGACAATAGTCCAAAGAGAAACGTGTAAATAAATCTGTTTGTGATTTTAATTGAAACTTAACAAAATATTTATCCAAAATATTTATAGACTGCAATATTTCAAGAAAAAAATGAAATGTCTTTATAATTCATATTATTTTATTAAAACAAGGTTAATGTTAATTGTAAAATTACAATTATTGGAATTATCATATTTCTGAAAAAACTCTTGTTTTATGTGAAAATCTGTTTTAATTGCATAGTTGCATTTTCAACATAATATAATTGTAATTGCTTGATCTAACTTTTATATTAAAGAAATAAAGCGATTTAGTAAAAAAAATGTGTATGGATAGAAAGAAGAAATTAGCTGGGGCCGGAAGAGGAAATGTGTGTCTTACTAGTGCATTGTGGGAGGAAATCTTTATATTTTAAAAATCTACTTTTTTATATATTGATTGAGTAAACAAATCTTATAACAAATTACTGTCATATATTTTATTAAGAATAAAAAAAACACTTAAACAAATGTGAAGCTTATGAACTCATCAGAGAATTCTATTGGCAGCCATTACACACACATTAGATTGTAAGGACTACAATCCCCACCCCATCCCATCCCCACACAAACGCACACATACTTACTCATACATTCCAAATATTGTCATACACAACAGTAGCAGATGTTTTCTTCATAGAAAGAGCTCACCATTTAAAATTCTGTTTTTTTTATCAACAAAGGTAAGAAAACATTTTGATGCCTTTTTTTTTATTCATTTGAAAAAGTTTTATTTACACAAGTTTTAGATTTTTCTGAGTTTCTGAATAAATAATGTTTTTTATTTATATTTTTTTCATGTGAACAATACTACATAACGTTTGTCATACTTTCTATATAAAATATTGGAATCATTTTATAAAATATTTTTCTACTTAATCAAAATATCTGACCCTTTTTGATATAATTAAAAGTAAACAATTACCAAATATCTTAATGCCTGTTATTTAAATAAAGTATTCTATCTTTATATATTTTTCCCAATGTTGTCTATTTCCTGTAAGTTTCTCTTTCTCTTGCTCTCTGTTCAGTTGTACATTCTTAGACTCCATGTTTTAGTCATTTTGGCATTTTTTTTTAATACTAAAACTCAAATTGATGAACAATTTTAACATTATTCATTGTACAGATTTTGTTTATCTATGAATGTCTATAGCTGTAGAATTATTTTTGTTTTTTTTATTTAGAATGATAATTAAAAGAAAAACATATTTTTTTATTCTTACTCTTTTAAGTTGTTAAATTAATTTTTCAGATAATTTATTTCATTATTTTTCATTTATAATTTCATTTATAAAAAATAACTGTTGAAAAGTTTGGTTGATTGGCAAATTAATTATGTGATCTATCAAGAAAAATTTATCAGAATAATCATGATTACAATTTGGTTTATATAATGATATATTATCCAATTAAATTTATTTTTATTTTACAAATTATATAATATACATTTGAATACAAAACTAAATGCCTTATTGTTTATTTATAACTTTAAACATTTGAATACAAAACTAAATACGTTTTTCTTTATTTTAGAACACGGATCATAATTCTCAGTAAACATTTAGATAGACATTGTTTTAAAATTAAATCTGTTACTTGAATTATGTTTTTATTTCAAATTACATGACATGTTTATAGGTTACCATTAAATTGATAAATATCTCTACATTATTTCTACTTGATATTTATACAAAAGACGGTTTTATTATTGTCTATTAAACATTTCTAATTGTAATAGATACACGTGATTATGGTTAAATCTAATAAATAAATCAGAAATAGATAAATTGCAACTATTTATGTTTTTATGCATTCATAAAATCCATTACCTAACATTTTATACAAATGGTTTAATAATTTTCTAAGTATTTTTTTAATAAACGTGTATTTTCCTTATATTATAAATGTAGTGATTTCTTTCTATGTTTCATAATCATATTTGGTTTCTTTTATATTGTAAAGCAAGTTTAAGATCACTGCATTTGTTCATAAAAAAATGTATAATTAATGCTTTTTTAAAGGTGTAGTGTAAATGTATATTCAAAGGAGATGCCATTAAATAGATGAGTATCTATACATTATCTCTATTTAATATTTATACAAAATACGGTTTTATTTTTGTAAAATTTCTTATTACATGCAAACTTGATATTGATTAAATCTGATAGGGAAATCAAAAATATCTAGTTTTATCTATTTATCAAATTTATCACAAAGCATCGTTTACATAAACAGTTTGCTAATTTTATCAGCATGTTTTTTTTAGAAATGTCAATTAAAAATTGCATCAATAGTGCAGTAAGTGTTTTAAACGAATTTTCAATGGAGATTACTTTCACATTCATGAATCATTATATCTTTTAAAAAAATATAGAATACATTATAAAATTGATTGAACAATAATTATTATCCAACATATATTTTACTAAGGTTAAAATAATTGAATTTTTTCAGAACATCTGTCAACTTTATTTCGCTATAATAATTGTTTTCTTTCATATAAAAATTAGTAAAAAAAAATCAAATCATAAAATGCTTTAAAATTGCCGGTTTGAAGTTCAAATTCATAAAATAAAATAGAAAAAAATGACTGAAAACTAAAACTAAGACAAAATTGAAAGTTAATTTTGTGTTTTACAAAATGAAATATTTTACTTCTACTCATTTGATGACTTTAAAAAATAAATTTAGAATAAAAACTTGAAGTCAAATATAAATCAAATACCAACTTTAGAAAGCAAATAATTATAAAATATTTTAAATATAATATAAATAATTTAACTACATATTGAACTAAAAAATGATGATAAATGCTGTAAAATATTTATTTCCAGTAATGAGAGCATTACATAATAAGTTTTAATATCTTTTTATATTTTCAGATTTATTTCTTCAAAACTGATACAGAATGTTTTGTCTTAAACTTTATTCTGGAGTTCAAATACCAATGATAATTTGTTTGCTGCTTTGCATTGTTCAAAAATGTTTATCCTTTGACTTAACATACAAAGTGGAAGAAAGCAAAAATGCTGGCACTTATGTCGGAAACATCGCTGCTGACACCAACATTTTGAACACAGTCTCAACTCAGAATCGGAATCAAGTGAGGTTTACTCAACTCCAAAAAGGGATGCCAGGTAGTCGTCAACTTTTTCAAGTTTCCAAAAAAACTGGCAAACTCTACACTGCAGAAACTCTTGATGCAGAAGAACTATGTAAATATAATAAAGAATGTTTCCAAATTATGGATGTAGCTGTCCAAAAAGCAGCTTCTACCATCAAAATATTAGAGATCAAAGTAAATATAATTGATATCAATGATCATCAACCTGAATTTCCAAATAAACAAGTTAATATAGAATTTAATGAGGATGTCGTCCCAGGAAAAAAGATTTTGATTCCAAATGCCATTGACAAAGATGTGGGAGAAATTAATTCACAGATTTTCTATGAACTGAAAAAATACAAAGATGAGCCATTCTCATTAGTTGTCTCAAAAAATGTTGATGACACCTCCAAACTAGAAATAAATTTAAAAGAAAAGCTTGACAGAGAAACAAAAGATTCTTACCTGATCCAGGTGGTTGCCAAAGATGGTGGATCTCCTCCAAAGGAAAGCACATTACATGTCCATATTACAATCACAGATGTTAATGATAATGCTCCCATTTTTTCTAACAAAGTCTATAATATTTCCATCAAGAATGAACCAAGTGAAACATTACCAATTCTTGTTTTATCTGCAAAAGATTTGGATTTAGACACAAATGGAAAAGTCAGTTACCATTTTAGTTCCAAAACATCTGAAATGGCCAAATCCCATTTTAGATTAAGTCAAGACGGCAATCTCTTTTTACATCAAAGATTCATTCTTCTCCAAAATCTTGATTATGATTTATACATGGAAGCCAAAGATGGAGGCAATCCTTCATTGAGTTCAATTACAAAAGTTCAAGTACATTTAATCAGTCAAAAGAACAATGCACCAAAAATCGATGTAAACTTTGTTTCATCAACAAAAGAAAACACAGTCGATATTTATGAAAATATTCAAGTGGGAAATTTCATTGCTTATGTGAAAGTTAGTGACATTGATGAAGGAGAAAATGGAGAAGTGAGATGTGATCTTCATCATGAGAAATTTCAGCTTCAGAGTCTGGGGTCAAAGAAATATGAAGTAACTGTAAAACAACAAGTAGACAGAGAGAAAGAAGAGCACCATGATGTTGTGATCAGTTGTCAAGATAAAGGCTCTCCTCCTCTTCATAGTAACAGCAAATTCTCCATTCAAGTGATGGACATCAATGATGTAAGGCCACAATTTACAAAAGACACATTTAAATTCTTCATTGATGAGAATCAAAACTCAAGAATTACTCTTGGCTACATCAATGCCACTGATCCAGACTTGGGAGATGGAGGAAAACTCACATATTCTCTCATCACCAATAACAACAAACACTTCTTACCTTTCAAAATAACCACAAATGGATTACTATCAGCAATTATGTCTCTTGATCATGAGTTTCAACATACTTATCACTTCAAGGTGTTTGTGAAAGACAATGGAACACCATCTCTCAATAACACAGTCAATGTGATTGTTGAGGTCACTGATAAAAATGATAATGCTCCATATTTTACATTTCCCAGTGTTAAACCTTACAATCTACATGTCACATATTACCCTGATGCCAGAAACAAGAACATCACACAGATAAAGGCAGCCGACAGTGATAGTCAAGAGAATGCATTTCTAAAATATCAAATAATCAGAGGCAATGACAAACAGATGTTCACCATCAACCAGTACACTGGTTTCTTAGCTTTCAATAGACAACTCAGCCAACAAAATGCTGGCTCCTATCAGCTTGATATTCTTGTCAAGGATAGTGGTAGGCCAGTTCTATCAGCAACAACTACTCTCATTTTAGCACTCACTATCAGCAACAACACATCAGAAATGTTAAATGTTGTTCAGTTTCACACTGAAGAGAAGGTGCATCTTAATCTCGTCATTATTATTACAGTAATAGCAGTCACAATAGCTGTCTTCATTACAGCTTCATTATCAATCTGCATCATTCGATGTAATGGTCAGTCAAATGTGGCCTATGCCCAAGCACTTGACCCTTCTAAAAGATACATTGGTGAACAAAGACAACTCATACCTTCTCCTTACCAAGTCAACTCTTGGCCCCGACCTGCTCATCTGGTGCAGGCAGACCAAGATTTAGCCAGAAATACTCCTACTCAGATAAGATCACCACAAAGCCATACATCTGAACAGAAACTCCATGGACCATTGAATGTTACATCTCAGGTATGCATTTCAAAGAATGTTTTTACATGTTTTTCTATTTTATTCAGTTTAGTGAATAAATAATTTGTGAAAAATTGTTTTTTTTTTTTTCAGTGTTACTTTTACAATATCTTTCTAATATCTCTTTCTGAATTCAATAGAAAGTTTGTACGCAAAATAACATTGGCTTGGAGTTTACTGCTTCCAATGAGATTAAATGACCATAATGTTTAATAACTTTCTATAATTTCTTAAAATTATTTTAAAGTTCTTTATGCTTAATCAAAGTATAATTACTTATTTGTTAGAAAGCTGGCTCAGACTATTTTTTGTGCTTTTTGAAAGCTTGTATTCTCTTTTGTGTCTGAATTTGACTTTTTTTTTCATGGAAATAGGAATGAAGCCACTTTAAGGAACTTAAAATAAATAAATTTCATTTCAAGGTCAAAACCTAGCCAACAATAAATGTTATATGGATAGATTCGGGCTTAGAAAACAGCACTTCTCCCCTCTTTAGCAGTAAAATCATTAAAAAATGTTAGGACTAAAGAACAACATAAGGAAAGTGTGACCACCAACAATAAACCCAAGGTTCACTTTTCTACTCTCCAGTTCTGAATCCAAATTCACTGACTTTAAAACAAATAATTGTTTTCTGCTCATTTCATTAGCAAAACAATACATTGCTAGTAAACAAACAAAAAATTAAAATAAAATAAAATCTTGATAAAAAAGTCAAAAAAACTTTTTAAAAATATAATATTTAAAATAATCTAATCTATCATAGTATTTTACTTACAACTAAGGGAAGAGAATTATACCTTTCAAATTTCAAATTGATTTTATTGAATGATGAATCAGTTTTATCTTTTTATAATTTATTTCAGATTTATTCTCTACTAACTATTTTTAACTTAATAGAGAATCCCTGTATTTAAGTGACTTCTTGATGGACTGCAGGTTTAATTTCAGTTACAACTTGATTTTCTTGACTTAACTTCTTAATAAACAGAGCTATTCATCCAAAATGTATACCCAATAAAAATAATCTTTTTTCTAATCATCTAATGAATAAAATTCATAAGATAATTAGAAATTCAAATAATTAAAAATTTAATATAGAAAAACAAATTGTTTGAATGATTAGAAATATCAGAGGAAGCAGATGTTATTGTAAGAATTGCAAGTCTTTCTAGCTAGTACATATAATTATAAACATTTAATTATTAATTCATAATATTTTACTCAAACATAGAAATTATAATATAATATTAAAATTAGATAGCAAAGAAAAATAACTTATCTAATATATTTAACTATTAGGAACATTTGAGACCTTAAAACTCATTAATTACATTTCTAAAGAAAAAACTTAGTTTTTAAGATTTCTCATTATAATGGGAATCTATTAGTAAGATAAACTAAAAATTAAATCTACAATGCATTAGATTTTTTTACTAATAGAGTAATAGATTTCTGGAAAAATATTTAAATTAAAAGTAGCACGAATGTAGAATATTTTAAGAATAAACTGGATTAATTCAGAAATAATTAATTTACATGGGATATTTTTTTAATCCATCTGATTAAATATTATGAAATTGTAGATATTAGTGTGTACTGTAGTACCTACAGTAAGTGAAAAGGCTGCAAGGTTTTATCATTTTCATTAGGTGTGCAGCCTTGTAGTTTATATATTAGAACCGGCACTGTGTTTATACAAGTTTTTGTTTAGAGAAAGGGGTATTATTAAAAATTGAAATGGAGTTATTAAAATAAGCGATACTCAAAGATGTATAATAAATACATATACTAAATTAAAGAAATAGAAAAAACATTTTCAAAATTTTTATCATTAAATCTAAATATTGATTGCTTTTTAATTGAAAGGAAGACATTTTGTTTTCATTTTTATATTCTAAGATTCATTTTTTTTTTATTATTTAAATAGATGTATACACAGAATGTCTCAATTCCGCCTGACTATTTTGGTGATTGGAGATCACATCAAGCAGAAATCGGGCATGCTTCAAGAGATGAGGATAATGAAGCATTTTCTAAAGGTAACCAATATCTATTTGAATTTTTCCTTGTTTTTATGTGAGGCAATAATGGTGTGCCTGTGCAGTGACGGAAGGATTATTTCATTAGAACGATGAAAGAATTTAGATTTCAAATAAATAAAGAATCATGTTAAATCATAGATTACTCATAACTTCTGCTCACAGTGAAGTCTTATCCAAGATAAATTTCCATTGGTTAAACTAATATATTAATTGTCCAATTAGAATAGAGGCTTCTTATCCAGAATTCAACCTAATTAATAAAAAAACAATAGTACAGAAAAATCCTTATGATGCATGTGTCTGTCATGGAAGGAAAATATCATATTCCAAAAGTCAAGTGAATTGATCAAGTTGTGTTTTTGTATACAGAAAATTATTTTTATAATTTTTCACGATTTTAATAGTAAATTGTAGCCATTGGAAGGCTTATTTTGATCTCGGTAGTTCGAGTTGTGTCCCCCTTATTTATTAAACATGGTGAATCAAAACATGTTTTACTTTGTCATAAAATTTTATTTTCTTAGTTTATTAAGATTTGAAGACAAAAAAAAAAAAAAACAAATATAAAAAAGAAACAGTTTTAACCTTGGTATAATAGTATGAAGTTTCTACATCAACTCATAGTCTTTTGGGGCATTTCAAGTTCACGTTTTTCTCAATTAAAGAGAATTTATATAAACTGACATTGTAACATACACAGTTTAAAAGATTCTGATTTTAGCTTTTGATAAGGATTGTAATCCAAAGCATTTGTTTAAAATAAATTTACAATTGTTGCAAAACAATGCAATTAGATTAAATGTTTCATTTTGCATTTTTTCTGTTGAAATAATCACAGCGGCCAAGAAGCATATGTCATGTGACTGTAAAATTTTTTCTACATGGTCATACATAACACATCGCCGTTTGAATAATTAAATAAACTCTTTTTGAATACAATATTTTATGTAAAAAATTCTTGAGGATTAAGTTTTGCTGCTATTTTACCTATTATTTATTAGAGAGCGTGAGTTTTCTATAGTAAGTGGGATAACAACTTACTTCAAGGTCATTTGAAAAACTGGTTTTCATGCACAATAGTATTGTTGAATTTGATCTAAGGTGTTGGATCTTAGATCACATGACAATGGAGCAGTTTTCTATTGATTGTTTTAGCCACATGATCATTCATATAAAAATCTCACTTCCTTTTTTTTCATTTTTATTTTTTGACCATCAATGTTATAACATCATCCAGTGCCTCCATTCAGACTAGTTCTGTTGATATGCAGTCAGTCATTACTCTGCCCACATATCTGTTGACATATTTTTTAAATAAAACTCATGGGTAAACCTGCTTTTTATATAGTTCAAGTTTAATGTGAACAGACATCTTGCTGCTCAACTCCCTACATAGTATCCCTGCAACTTATGTCCCTGATAGTAGCCCCTATATCAAAGTGGAACTGTGTTTTATTTGGGGTGAAAATGTAATTTTAAAAAAAATATATATTTTATATATTCACATATCGGAGGCTTTTACATGTATGCATATTTGGTGTATTACTTAAAAGTAGTACACAAATAAATTCTGGTAGATTTTAGTACATTTTTTTAATATCTTTTGCTTATCTGTTAGAATGAACACCTATAATTCTCATAGCATTGCAGGTAATTCTTAGTGGATGAACTTCTGCAGCTATTTATCTGTAACAGTAGATGAACACAATCCACTCACTTCACCAGGCAAGTGATGTGTACCACTTAGAGCAGGGTTGGAACTCATTCGACTGTGGGCTGGATCGTGTTATAATAGCAGGTCACAGGCCAGACAAATGGCATTAATGAAATATTAAGGAAAATTACATATCAGCCTAAATAATAAATAGTCAACCTAAATAATAAATAGTTTCAAACATATACACTATGTATATACACATGTAATGTCATCCATACATATATGAGACATGTAAGTGTAATGCAAGTATGTTTAACTGTCTTTAGATTTCTGCTACCTCGTATGTCAGTCCCACCTTTTAATGTAACCATGTCTCATAACAAATATGTATCCATTATTTGACATTAAAGATAGGCAACACACTCGATCAAACAAGTCTCATGAAAGATAACTGGCAGATAGTCTAATATTTTTAGTGCACTGAGATGGGTAGCCATTCTATAGAAAATTACATAAATTTTATTTGAAGGCTAATGATATAGTGAAATTGAGAAGATCTGCATATTCACATTTAATCACAAGTGTTGAATATACATAAAATTAATCACAAGTGTTGAATATACATAAAATTAACCACAAGTGTTGAATATACATAAAATTAATCACAAGTGTTGAATATACATAAAATTAATCACAAGTATTGAATATACATAAAATTAATCACAAGTGTTGAATATACATAAAATTAATCACAAGTGTTGAATATACATAAAATTAATCACAAGTGTTGAATATATATAAAATTAATCACAAGTGTTGAATATACATAAAATTAATCACACGTGTTGAATATACATAAAATTAATCACAAGTGTTGAATATACATAAAATTAACCACAAGTGTTGAATATACATAAAATTAACCACAAGTGTTGAATATACATAAAATTAACCACAAGTGTTGAATATACATAAAATTAACCACAAGTGTTGAATATACATAAAATTAACCACAAGTGTTGAATATACATAAAATTAACCACAAGTGTTGAATATACATAAAATTAACCACAAGTGTTGAATATACATAAAATTAACCACAAGTGTTGAATATACATAAAATTAACCACAAGTGTTGAATATACATAAAATTAACCACAAGTGTTGAATATACATAAAATTAACCACAAGTGTTGAATATACATAAAATTAACCACAAGTGTTGAATATACATAAAATTAATTTATATTAACAACAAATGAAGTTAAAATATTATTTATTCAAATACATAACAGTGGCATTAAGCTATTACCAACAACCAAATAATTGATAAGAACTTGGTAATTTTTATTAATTGAGAGAGTCTCAGTATTTGGTTTCAAATTTGTTGATGCTAAGAACAAGATATCATCAAAATGGTTATCAGTTAATCTTGTTCTGAAATTGTTCTTAGTTTGCTCCAATTTTGAAAAAGTTGTTCACATTGATATGTATTTTCAAACAAAATTGCCAGCTTTTTTGCATAGATCACTAATCTGAAGTACTTTCCACTTGGAAAAATTTATTTTGTGTAAAAAATCAATTAATGAAATATCTTTGGAATTAAATTTAAATCTTAATAGACTATCACACTGCATTTCTATCAATTCATTACTGTTTCCACCTCCACATCAAATGGTGTAGCAAACAATTTGAAATAATTTTTATGCAGATGAAAGTCAGTAAAAAGTGATAAATTCGTTTTGTAAATCTTGGATTATATTTACAAATAGCTCTGAATCCTGTGGTTTCTTTGCTTGGAATGCTGGGAAATAAGCATATTTCTTTTTATTTCTAAGTTTATGATCTCACAACACAAGCCTTTTTGTTTAAGGCAACTATATGATTATATGTTTCCTTTATAATCTGAGTTTTACTTTAAAGTAGTAAATTTAAATGATTCAAATGAGTCACTATATCCACAATGAATGCTAGAAGATAAAAGATATGGAGTTATTTGGTGAATTATTTGAAGACCCCACAGTCTCTTCTCTCATGAATAAATGAGAGTATAATGCTCCTTCATGGAAATACTAAATTTATTTCTTTTTGAATGAGTAAATACAAAAAGCACTGATTACATTCATTTGTATTTTATTTCAAAATTTAAAACATTCTAATTCTATTCAGTTTATTTGCTGAGTAATTAAGTTTTAAAAAGCATGATATATGGCTGTTCGAGCCAGGCAGTGAGCAAAAAAAAAAAAAAAAAAATATCAGTGAAAGACTCTTGTTTGAGAAGAGGTGGGCTATAAGATAAAAACATGGTCCATTGAAAGATTCCGGCAACTTATATAGAGTATGTGGCAAGGGTAGGTGATGGAGGTCGCTGTTGGAGGAATGAAATAGAAAGCTGACTGAGACAATTTCCCTTTAAAGTTATCTTCACTTAATGTCTGTTACTGGTTTGTTGGTCAAATTGGCTCTCAGTTTTTGTTTTATGCTTTTTTTTTTTTTTTAATCTTTTATGCAAAAATGGAGATGATTGGGTTTTGATCGCATTTTTGTGATCATAGTATTCAAATTTGGTTGAGAGGATCAGAGGAAGATAACAGCAGGACTTTTGTGGAAATCAGAAACCTCATCTCTCATGTTAAAAATAGTCGTTGGTAATCAGGCTTATGGGCCACAGGTTGCTGACTCTTGATTTAGAGGAACCTTTCTAGTCACAGAGTTTATATAAGAGTTTTCCATTTTCTAGACTAGTTGCCCTAATAAGGCTTGAAATTTTAGTTTTCACTTGTTTTTTGTTTATAGTTGTGAGGGGAGAGATTGATTGATGCTTTTTCTCATGGTATTAGTGAAAGTGACTCCAACAGAATAGTGTACTGAATCTACAATTCACATGGTTGCTATTATATCACTTTGCCTTCTTACAATTATGATAATGTAGTATTAAAGGAAAGGGTTTCCGCCCCCGGCATTAAATTAATCATCACCACATAATATTTCAATCTTCCCATCAAAATCTTACCTCAGTTACCATGATAACAAGATCACTCAAGATTTTTGCTATTTAAAAAAATAATTTTTTTTTTAATTCTATAATTTTTTTTTTACATGTATATCAATCTTGTCCTTATTAACCCTAACCCCTTATGTTTCAATGACAATATGACTTGTTTGGGATGAAATAGTTAAAACAAAAAAAAACATGTAGCTGAGCAGTTTTCTTAACTCTGGCCCCTATTTTGTCTGTTAGTCCTCACATTCTATGAGCAATGTTTCTGACAAAGAGGGGAAAATTGCTGTTTTCTGAGTCAGCTATTGCCTTGAGTAGATGATGTGTATAAATTTTTAATCCTGTCATAGTATTCATCAGCATTCAACTGTAAATCTATTCAGCACATTAATGCTTATCCGAATGAAATGTTTTTCAGCTTTGATAAGTGGTCTGGTTAGTAAAAAGAAAATGTTCCTTGTGAAATCAGTTGATGTGGTTTCCAGGTAGTTGGAAAAGCAGGTGACAAATGCTCATGCTTGTATTGAACTCTAAATAAAAACCCCACTTATCATATTCATTTCTTGTAAGAAATATATTTCAGTAATACATTATGAATAGTTAATAGGATGTTACTATCCAATAATTTGGTATATAGTTAAAAAATATTCAAAAGAGATAATTTTTTTAATGTTTAATAATAATTGCCTCCCTTGTAAATATATTTTATGATGATGTGAAAATTGTTAGTTTTTCTGCCTTTTTTTTTTGTTGTTGTTGTTTTTGCTGTAATTGTTTACTTTTTTGTTTTCCAGATTTTAACTCTTCAAATCCCGGTCATGTAGACAAACGTAATATTTCTGCTCCTTTTCCTCAATCAAGGAATCTTATAGAAATTAATAATGAACAGACATCAAATACAAGACCCTTACCTCCAGTGCCACACACATGAAGCAGTCAAACTTTGTACATAAATTCTTCTTTTTCTTTTTATTATTGACAAAAAATGTAAGCATTAACTTCATTAAAAAAAATAACTAAGCTAAATATCTACTTATCTTTGTGTCTGTGTAATTGATATCAAAATAATAATTAACAATTGATTTTGTAAATTACATTCTATTTAACAGCATGAAATAAAACACTTTTATTTTAATAATCATCGTTTTTTAAATCTTGTTTAACAAGTCATAGCTTGGCTTCATACAAAAATGTAATTCAGAATGGATAGAGAGAAGAAAGTAAAGTGTGAAGGAAGAATAACTCTGCTTTTTTATTACATTATGGCAATAAATGTTTAAACAAAAACAATTTAATCAGATCATTTTCTTTTAATCCAAATTAAATTCTGATTATTGTTATTATATATTGATATTATTAATTATTTACATCAATGTTATGAAATTAGATTTGTCTTTCTTGATAAGTTCGTTTGTAAGTAGGGCAGCCATGAAACACTCTCTATGCTTGCTAGGACTACTTGATTCTCTCCCATTTTCTTAATACATATACATACATATACATGTCTTCATTCACACACATCCATATTCGTTGACATACACTCAATCACATATTTCTTTCTCACTCATACCAAAGTTTCCACAAGGCAGATTCTTTATAGAAATTACGAGAGAATTGCAGTCAGTTGGATAATAAAGGTAAGTATTTGCAATTTTATTATCTGCATTTTTACTACATAAGTATTTTCCTCTGCATTTATCATTTTTATGTTTAAATTTTTAGGGATGCGTTTTGTTAACTGAAAATAACGATATGAAATTCTACTCTTTATGATTTATCATTGATACTGGAACGATTTTTTCCTTAAATTATATTAATACTTTTTAAAAAATTTATTAAAAAAAAAGTAAAATCATTCTTGTATTTATTTTTGGTCAGATGAACATTTATATATTTACTCCATGAATGAAATGAATATCTACTTCCTGAGCTTGTCCACCATTTTTATTTTTTGCTCACTATAATTATTTTTATTTTAACAATGCCTGAATAATTGTGTTTGCAGTAATAATGATGATCTCATTTTTGCTCTAAAATATAACAGCATATCCAAAACATTTTTGTTCATTCACAAATTAAGTTATTTTATGAGTTCATTTTTGATGTTATGAACATACATGACATATAACTCATATATAAGATAAGAATATCAATAATAGAATAAAACTGTAAGACATTAATAGCATTCTTTTTTTTTTTTTTTTACTCCTAACACGGTTTTAAATTTCTTTTTTGTCTTATAAGTAATGAATGTCATCAAAGTTGAAATAAGATTTTTATTTTACTTTTTTACTTATGAGTCACAACTCATCAAGGTTAAAAGCCACTTAAGGATAAGGGTTAATTTGATGAATAGATTATCAGTTGAATGATGAAGAATGTTATGAGAGGACTGAAAATGATACATGGAATGTCCAGTTAGATTGCTTATGAGGACGATTTATGAAAAGTATTTGTTAAAAACAGTTATGCCCCTTTTATGTCATTAACATTTGATTTGATTTTTTTATTTTATTAGTTCTGTCTTATATATATATATATATATATATATATATATATATATATATATATATATATATATAATATATATATATATATATATATATATTTGTACTCATCCATGATTCATTGGATTACTATTTGTTATATTATTAAATATTTGAACATTCCAAATATTTATAAAACAATTTAAACAAACAGGCATTTAGTATTATATAAAGCAACAGCAATCAGCAGTTATGGCTGCTGCTGCTGCATTCAAACAAAACAATGATGAAATTCTTGTGATGTGATTATAGACTCTTTCTCTCTCTCTCTTTCTCACCCTTTTCCATCTTCCTCTATCTCTCTCATACTCCTCCCTTTGACCTCTTTCTTCCCCCCTCTGTTGTCCCTCTCAATCTTTCTTTCTCCATTCCATCTCATTTTTCTCCCTGCTCTTTCCCTTTCTTTTTTCTCTTCTTCTGTCCTCTCTCTCTCTCTCTTTCCATTTCTCTTGCCACCCCTCTTTTTCTTTCTCCCTTTCTTTCCTCTATCATTCTCTCCTCTCCTTCTCTCTGTCATCTTCCTTTTTTCTGTTCGTATTTCTCTCTGCTCTCTCCTTTTTTCCTTTCTTACCTTTCTCTTTTTCTTCTCTTTCTACGTTCCTTTCTATCCATTCACTCTTATACCTCTCCTCTCTCCTCATTTAAACATTTACAAAAGTTGACTCGTTCTACTACTTTTAATGATTGGCATGAAATATCAATTAATAAATATTCTCCAAATTACAAAGGGTTTTTAGGGGACATAATATGAGCACCACCTGCATGTAAAACATTTAATATTTCAGATTTGCATTGAATTTGATCCATGATGATTAGACATCAATTAAGCAACATCTCCTGAATTTTATTTTCTTCTTAAAATGCATTAAGCCTTTAATCGTAGACATATTCTAGAATTGAAATCATGTTATAGATTTTGATCAAAATTGGAATAAGAATTCTAGACATAAGTGTTAGTATCTTTATATCTTTGTTTTAATCATTATAACGGGACATAAAAGTCATTCAAAAACTGTTCTGCTCAGGAAATTCATTTTACCTATACTTGATGAAACAGGTATGTAAATATTAGTAATTATTTTTATACATACAGACACTAGTGTTTCATGCTTTAGCAATCAGTGCAGGGAGTGACAATTACTTTTAGTCAGGAGATTTGAACCCAATTATAAAGTTACCTTTGACTCCATTTGCTAGGATGTTATCTCCGGGCGAGCATCGATTGCCACGAGAATTAAAGGAAATTAAATACCTATAAATGCCACATGATGCTATACCTACCCAGCAAATCAAGTCATTTTATTTTTTTTTATTTTTAAACTTATACAGTAAAGGAAATAAAATTTTAGTTTTAAGGTAAACAACTTATCGTCTTCAATTAAAAATAAGTTATTACCTTTGCTGATTTGTATTTTGGGTTATCATTGATACTATTTATAAATAAAATTTGTTGTTTTAATTGTGAACTTAATATCAATTTATTTCAGTAATAATATTTCTTTATCTCATGCAGAATTTTAACTGTTTGAATTTCGTATTCTTCAGCAATGAAAATGAAATACTTTCAAGGATTAATGGATTATTTTACTGGCTGTCATGGATTAAATAGAATTTATTCAAGAATGTTCATTTTGATCTGGCTGATGCAAAGATGTCTGGGTGTAGATATCACTTATGCTGTTAATGAAGGGACAAGCTCTGGCACCTACATCGGAAATATTGCTGCTGATTCTGAAATTGCAAGAAGTCATAATAATATGAATCTAATCACTTATAGCCAATTGCAGCAGAGCAACTCCGAAAGTCCAAACTTATTCCGTGTGGCGAAAAAAACTGGAAAATTGTACACACTGGAAACACTGGATGCTGAGGTCATATGCAAGCGTAACAAAGAGTGCTTCCAAATATTGGATGTGGCCATACAGGAAAGGTCTTCCACAGTGAAAATATTAGAAATCAAAGTAATCATCAAAGATGTGAATGATCATCAACCTGAGTTTCCAAATGAGCAAATCGGCATTGAGTTTGAAGAAAATTATATTCAAGGAACTAAAGTACTGATTCCAAATGCAATTGATAAAGACGTAGGAATTACCAATTCTCAGATTACTTATGAACTCAAGAAATATAAAGATGAACCGTTTTCATTGCTTGTATCCAAAAATGTGGATGGAACGTCTAAGTTAGAGATCATTTTAGAAGAACGACTTGACAGAGAATTAATGGATTCATACGTAATTCAAGTGGTTGCAAAAGATGGAGGTACTCCACCCAAACAAGCCATTTTACATGTTCATGTTTCTGTAAAAGATGTGAATGACATTTCTCCTGTATTTTCTCAAAAAGTATATAATGTTTCCATCAGCAACGAACCAAGTGATACTGTGCCTATTATTGTGGTTATTGCAAAAGACACAGATTCTGGAGAAAATAGTAAAATATCATACACATTCAGTGCTCAGACAAGAGATAATGCTAAGAATATCTTTAGACTGAATAAGAATACGGGAGAATTATTCTTGAATGCAAAGATTAAGTTTGGGCAAGAGCTGGTCCATAATTTATATGTGGAGGCAAAAGATGGAGGCAATCCTCCCCTGAGTTCCATTGCAAAAGTTATAGTAAATATAATTAACCAACAAAATAATGCCCCAATCATTAAAATAAACTTTGCCACAACTTCAAATAAAAACACAGTCGACATTTCTGAGGATATCAACGTTGGAAACTTTATTGCTTATGTGAAAGTTATAGACAATGATGAAGGACAAAATGGAGATGTTACTTGTCATCTTCATCATGATAAATTTCAGCTTCAGAATTTAGGTACAAAGAAATATGAAGTGACACTGAAAAATCCTCTTGACAGAGAGAAAGAAGAGCACCATGATGTTGTGATCAGTTGTCAAGATAAAGGCTCTCCTCCTCTTCATAGTAACAGCAAATTCTCCATTCAAGTGATGGACATCAATGATGTAAGGCCACAATTTACAAAAGACACATTTAAATTCTTCATTGATGAGAATCAAAACTCGAGAATTACTCTTGGCTACATCAATGCCACTGATCCAGACTTGGGAGATGGAGGAAAACTCACATATTCTCTCATCACCAATAACAACAAACACTTCTTACCTTTCAAAATAACCACAAATGGATTACTATCAGCAATTATGTCTCTTGATCATGAGTTTCAACATACTTATCACTTCAAGGTGTTTGTGAAAGACAATGGAACACCATCTCTCAATAACACAGTCAATGTGATTGTTGAGGTCACTGATAAAAATGATAATGCTCCATATTTTACATTTCCCAGTGTTAAACCTTACAATCTACATGTCACATATTACCCTGATGCCAGAAACAAGAACATCACACAGATAAAGGCAGCCGACAGTGATAGTCAAGAGAATGCATTTCTAAAATATCAAATAATCAGAGGCAATGACAAACAGATGTTCACCATCAACCAGTACACTGGTTTCTTAGCTTTCAATAGACAACTCGGCCAACAAAATGCTGGCTCCTATCAGCTTGACATTCTTGTCAAAGATAGTGGTAGGCCAGTTCTATCAGCAACAACTACTCTCTTTTTAACACTCACTATCAGCAACAACACATCAGAAATGTTAAATGTTGTTCAGCTTCACACTGAAGAGAAGGTGCATCTTAATCTCGTCATTATTATTACAGTCATAGCAGTCACAATAGCTGTCTTCATCACAGCTTCATTATCAATCTGCATCATTCGATGTAATGGTCAGTCAAATGTGGCTTATGCTCAAGCACTTGATCCTTCTAAAAGAAATTTTGGTGAACAAAGACAACTCATTGCTCCTTCTTACCAAGTTGACTCTTGGCCTCGATCAGGCCAGCTATTGACAACAGATCAAACCCTGTCTAGGAATGCTCCTGTGAGAAATTTGTGGCAACAGAAACCAGAAGGATCTTCTGATGTTCCATCACAGGTAGATATTATATTTTACATTTTTTTTTTTTTTTGTATTATTGAATGTTACAGTAATTTAAGGATGAGAAGATGATTCTTTTTATTTAGAAAAATGTATTTAAAATTGATCTGTGGCCAAAAGATAAAGAACATCAAGTAACTTGAGAATTACTAGCAAAAATTTAGGTTATAGTCATCTCACATACTTCTTAATTTCTGGTGTAGCATTACTGGAAGAAGTGATAAAGCAAATCAGTTAATTTTTATTTTAATCTTTTTCAATAATGTCATTTTCTTACATTTTATTTCAATAAATCACTTCACAATAGAAATACTGAAGAACAAGAAAAGTGAAGGAACTGATTTGCCTATCACCATTTCCGGTAGTGCTTCACAGAAAATTAGGAAGTACGTTAGTTGACTATAACCAATTTAATATTCAATTTTTATTGTGGTTTGAATTTTTAATTGCTAACATTAAATTGAATGAAACTATTTGATGTTGACTTTTTTCTCAAAAAAATATTGCAGGAAATTTTAAAACTTGGGGAAAAATTTTAAAATCATTTTTCTTGAAATAAAATGATATAAACGTCACTAAAATGACAAAAACAATTGCAATCCTCATCTCAAAATTTCAGGAACAAAGAAAAAGTAACTGTTATAATTTCCATTAATGAGAAGCATAATTGTAATAACTAAAGTGTGAACTTATAGTCAATCATTTTAATCCAAGCAAAATATATGTTGGAAAATGAAACAAGAAATTAGAAAGTATTTTAGCTGACTATAACCAAAATTTTCAAAATTACTAAAAAAATTTGTAATGATCCAAGTATGGCAAATAATTTGTAATAATTTTCACATTATTGGAAAATTCACATTTAGAAAATATTATGTACTCTCTTTTTTTTTCTTTTTTTTTTTTATCTATTTTTTTTCATTGAAAAATGTTGTCCATTGGTCAGAAGTTTGGTAATATGCTACAAATCTGGGATTCCAATGAAATCCACCAAAGTTTGGATCTTTAAATGTCTAAATTCTGAATAGATTTTTCTTAGTAAAACATTTATTTTCAACCAAATGGTCAAATTATTACAAGCATTTATTTATGCTGATCAGTCTTTTAAGGTTATGGATGATCCAAATGACGTATAATTTTTCTCCATCGTTTCTGAACATTAGTCCATTATAGATGTTCTATATCAGCAATGACAATAGTATTATAAGCATACGATACAAAATATAGATTTGAACAAGTGGTACTACTGATACCCATACATGTTTTAGATAGACATTTAAAAAATCATTAAGAAATAATGATGAGTTTGTGTACATGATATAGTCATTGCCGCATTAATATTATTAGACTGGGAATAATGTTCAAGATAGAAAAATGTACAAAATTATAGGTTATTAGGGTCTTCCATAACTAAAAGAAAAATTTGCTGTTCATAAATAGAACGTTTTGTTTATATTTGCCTTCTTTATTATCTCTTTGGCTAAAGTAATTATTCTTGGTTTTTATGTGAACTGGTTGGTTTGTGAACAAGATTATTCCCAAATTACACAATGGATTTCCATAAACTGGTGTGTGTATGTGTGCTCATATATAAAAGGCATTTTGTATGTGTGTGTGTGCACACGCACGTGTGTGTGGAGGAATTAGGTCCCATATGGACTCTAAAACGGCTGGGCCGATTTTTATGAAATTTCACACAAATGCACTTTATGTATCTAAGAGTGTTCTTATATTAGTTTTTTATCGGAATACATCTGATAAGTATCAAAAATCGATAATTGAAAAAAATTCCATTAAAGCAGGAACAGTTTGATTTTGACCAAAGTTAACACTTTTATACAGCCTAATATCACAAGTGCATTTGAGAAGTTTTATCATTGCACAAGTAGAAGGGTCCAGCATATAAAATCAACAGTAGATTCTTTGATAAGACAGGGGCGCATTCAAAATATATAATTAGTTTTTCACTTATATTAATTTTGAATGCACCCTTGTCTCTTCTTCTTCTTAACAAGGCCGAAGTAAAGCCGAGACTTCATGAGCAAATGATTATTAATGAAGAAAGTAGAAGAGGAAAGACTTGTGTAATGCTGGGAACAAAACTTTATTGATTGTCAAATTATATGGAGAATAGAAAGTGAACTTTGGGTTTACTTACTTTCATCGGCCTCATAACTCTCATTTCCCTTATTTTGTTCTTTAGTCCTCACATTCCATGAGTGATGTTTCTGACAAAGGGGAAAAATTGCTGTTTTCTTGGTCGAATCCACCCAGATAACACTTATTGTTGATTAGTTTATTGACTTTGAAGTGGTAATTTTTTTTACTCCTTGCACCAAATGGCTTTATGCCTTGTCTGGAGCGATTTCCATAAAAAAACAATAAAAAAGTAAAAATAAAAACCTAGGTCTTTTTTTGTTTTACTCTTGTTCACCCCAAACAAAGCATATTGGTACTTGGATGTAAGGGGCTAATATTTGAGACTATGCTTACAAGAGACTATGTAAGGAGATGAGCAAAATGTCTGTTCACATTACATTTAAACTTCTGCATGTCAGTACAGTCATGGGAACAGAAAGCAGGAAGGGAATTCCAAAGTCTAGTAGTTTGAGGAAAGAAACTATCAGAGTAGAAGGCTTTATGGCATCTAGGGATGTCTACAGTGAAGAGGTGGGATTTTGTTGCTAAATAGGTTTGTTGGGGGTATGTATGTCAAGAGGGTACAAATGCAATTACTTATTCAGAGCACATTCAATTAAAATACTTGTAAAACCGGCACAGAAATGCAACATTACAGTGATAGGACAGGGATTGGAGCTTGGCAGATGGTGCGGGACCTATTAGATTGGAAACTCTTTTTGGGACCCTGTTTAAGAGGGAGAGACTAGTGTTTGATGCACTGGCCTAGATGTGGCAACAATACTCCATGCATGGGCAAATGGTTATTTTGTAAAGATACAGGATGTGATAGGTTGTTTTGAATGTTTGAATATTTTATAGTGTTTTTATGACAAAACAAAAAATATTTAACAATTAATTAATGTTATGCAAATTAAGGTTCCCAATAGTTAATAATAATCCTTTATTATTTATTTTAAATTCAGATTTTGTTATACATTTTTTTCTTTCTTTACAGATGTATACTCAGAATGTATCGATACCTCCGGATTATTTTACCTGGCGATCTACTATGACTCCTCAATCTCGGGGGGAAACTGATTGTCCTGAAAGAACAGGTAAGTTTAAATTAAAAAATATTTGGGGGGGACTAGAGATCACCGTTTATCAAGGCACAAGGGCCACTCAATAATAAGGATTAATGAGTGTCAGTAGACACTAAGACATTTTGATTATTGATAATGGTGGGACTTAGGTAGAGTCTGATTATTTAAAAGGACTTACTTTGAAAATGAACATGTTATAGTTAGCTGGGAAGCAGCCCTGTGGTATTGTGTTAGGAAAAAAGTTTGATCATAGAATTTTTGTTTAATTTTAGGCACCGATAGAGAGTAAGGAAAATTATTGACAGTTGTTGTAGCTAAACGAGTACTTGTTGAAATTATAACAAATTTAAAACAATAAAATGTTTATGAGGTTAATTTAAAGGGAAATATCTAAGAGAATAATACTTTTTTAAAGGTTTTCAAAATCTCTTATAGTAACTGTTTGGAAATTTGAAACTGAATATCTGCTAAAACCCTTGAGTTTAGATTATTTGAAAAGTGTGTATAATGTTTAAGTACCCAATTTTGTCTGAAGTTAAAAGGAATGGGCTTAGCCTGACACCATACCTGTCATCCTTCATATCAACATCTTTATAAATATAAACACATTTTCACATTTATTTTTTTATCTCAGAAAACAATTTTTTCCATTAAAAAAAAATATTGTTTTCTTCTTACAAAAAACTATTATTACAAAAAAATTAATGCTTGTAACTTTTCTAACTTGTGTGCTTCATGTATACATAAATGTGTACAATCAACCTACATAAAAAAATTAAAAACAGTAGCAGACAGAAACGTCACTGTTTCGTTGATTGGTCAAGTTCTGAACATCTTGAAACATGTATAAATGTATTTTATTTTATATTAGATTGAATTTTTTATCTATTCTTCACCTTTATCAGTGAAGAATAGAATGCAATGAGCATTAAAGTAAGCCCTTATCTGTTCAGGTTATTAATTTATTGTTTATTTTTATACTAAATCGTTTTTTTTTTTAGTGTATTGTGTGGGAAAGGAGGTGATATTTAAAAAGTTATACAATCTAATATTTTCTTTAAAATTTCCACACTGCTTAAAATTATCTTTTTTTTTTTTTTTTTTTTGTTTGTTGAAAATTCTACAAATTCTTCTTGTAATATTTTGGTTTTGAAAATTTCGAAGAATTTTTATCTATTCTTCACCTTTGAGTGAAGCACAGAATGCAATGAGCCCTTATCTGTTCAGGTTATTAATTAATTGTTTATTTTTATACTAAATCGTTTTTTCTTTTTTTTTTGTATGTGTGGGAAAGGTGATGTTTAAAAAGTTATACAAAGTTAAAAATTTCCACAATGTTTAAAATTGTTTTTTTTTTGTTGTTGTTGAAAATTCTACAAATTTTTTTGTAATATTTTGGTCTTGAAAATTGCGAAGATTTTTAATTAATTAAAATTCTTTTGTTGTTGTAAAATTACACAATTTTTTTTCTTCACACTTTTTTTTTACCAGACCTAATAACAACTAAGACTGCATCCCAGTTTGGTCATCTTAGCAAAAGTGACATCTCTGCTCCATATCCACAATCAAGAAATCTTGTAGAATTGAACGATCAACAGACTTCTAATAACAGACCTCTGCCCCCTGTACCACAATTGAACATCTAAATATATATCATATATGCATACACACACATACACATTATGTAATCGAAACTGTAAATACAAAACACTCAATTCTTTTTTCTGTATTTTATAAATAATATTCATTGTACAAACTTGGACACATTTTAGTCTTATGTTTTCATATTAATCCTCTAAATAATTATTAAAAAAAAACAAAAAAAAAAATGAAAAGTTCAGTTTAATGTTTTATTTCTTTTATAAACGTTTTAATGGAAAAACAAAATGACCGTAAACGAAATGTAAATTTGTATATAAAATTGTTAAGCAAAAAATATATATAAGCTGGTGTCAATATGTTAAATGTATCCATTCAATGTTAATGAACTGTGATATACACTCACTGCAAATGTTTGTGAATTCAAAATGTTTCTATAATGTGAATTCTAATAAAAAATATTTAAACATTTTCACATTTCAAAAAGATTTGGAATTAATTCTTTCAATGTAATGTTTGCATTTATAAATTTGGGAGTTTAAAATGTTCTCAACACAAGGTGAAAATATTTCTTTATGAAAAGAAATCAGAAAAGAAATCATAAACAACAGCAGCATTTTTTTTATATTTATCTGAGAAATTTCTTTCATAGACTCTCATCAATAGTTGATTAAGCAAAAAGAAGAGATAGACAAAGTCAAAATACAGTTAATAGGCATGTAAGCCAATAAAAAAGAAACGAAAAAATGTTAAGATTATTACATATTTTGTTTGTGGTTTTTGTTTACAAATAAAGATACAAACATTAGCAATGACATTAACAAACCATTATAACCCTGGTTAAAGGGTTGCAAGAATAACAGGACATGGGAATAGAGTAGAAAAATATGTTAAGAAGCACATACGAAATTGTAAGTTATTCATCTAGCCAACAAACAAGCTATGTTGGTTTTCTGGATCTGGACATTGTCTTCCGGTATTTATTGTATATGGATCAGTTCATTTGTAGGTAACACAAGTAATTCCTCCTCAAGCTGATTACTCCGAAAGGTATATCAGTATTTCTTTCTCTTTGGGTAGTGCATGAGTGAGTTTGTAACCTTCCTTTTTCTGCCAGAATGTTGTGGTTCTGGTGTGATTTGGGAAGGCTCAATATCAAATGCGTTGTAGACGGTTTCAATAGCCTCTAGATGACTAGTTAAGGTGTCTGGACCACAATGCCAAAACATGACCTCTGCTGTGCCTTCTCCCAATCAATACAAAGGATACATGTCAGTTGCTTTTTAAGTTTCCGCTTATCTTTCATAACCTTAGCTCAACCAATGGTAGTTGGAAAGGAGATGATTGCAATTAAGGACATATTTACACAGCAGTGAGTATAGTTTTACATCTCGGGAATCTTCTTGCTTCAGCATCTGATGCCTTTCTAATGAAATATGGCCTGGGAATAGGTAGGGGTGGGTGGGTAAATGTAGATGCCTTGATAATGGAGAAGCTTTATACTTGCAGGGAAGTTTTATGCTTTTGATTTTCTTTTTACACAAGACAATATTAACTGAAAGAAAAAAAAAAAAAAACTTATAACAAATGTAACACTATCAACACTAGGCACATCACATCAACCTGTTCATGTAAATACATCGACATTCAGACAAATATACACAAATACTGGGATTTAATTTAGTGAATACACAACAGAAACTATGGACATGTCTGTGGAACAGCATCATACAACAAATTCCAAATCTACCAAGAAAGGTAAGATTATTATTATTATTTAATTTTCATTTTATTAACTTTAAAGTACTAAAACAGTATAGACATCTGCCAAGGTTTATATAATATTAGGAACAATGAACCTTAAACACATTACAGGTCTATAAAATTAAAGATATTTTGTGCATTTATATCCAGCCATGGTAACGTTTTTTCATATATATTATTAATGACTTTGTCATCAAACGTCTTCTCTTTAAGGCCAAATAAAGAATATATATGTATATATAAACAAATGATTAATAAAACATGTTAAAAGACATCTTGAAAAAGAGTTAAAAACATATTTAATTTTAAAAAAGGAAGCACAAGATAAGTGGATAGTCCTTAATCCGCGGAGTTTCGAAGAAATACTCTCCTTCTCATTAGAGGGCAGGAATTAGCAAAATGCAGGATCGGATTTTGCATATAAAAGTATTTAATCCTGCATTTTGCTAATTCCTGCCCTCTGATGAGAAGGAGAGTATTTCTTCGAAACTCCGCGGATTAAGGACTATCCACTTATCTTGTGCTTCCTTTTTTAAAATTAAATATGTTTTTAACTCTTTTTCAAGATGTCTTTTAACGTTTTATTAATCATTTGTTCATATTATAAGCTCTATTTCCTTTTCGGTTTTATTGAGCTTTTACATCTGGTTGAGATTACTTTACTTGTAAATATTAACTCTTTAATATTTATAATATATTTTAAGTTTACCATTTTGATTACCTTGGTAAACTTATTGTAATTTTTATTTTATTTTTTATATATATATATATATATATATATATATATATATATAGTTTTTTCTATACTAATAAAAGATTACTAAATACTTATTTTAAAATCTAAAATGGGAAAAGCTCAACAGTTAAATAGATATTTGGATTAATAAAATCCCAAATGAAGCCATTAATATATTAATATAAATATTTTTAAGAAATATTTTTTGCTAATTTTATTTACGTGATTGAGTTATCTTTTTTCTTTTCTGATATTTTATTTCAGATCTTTATCCTTCATGCCTGCCTTTCACACTGGATATGTTAAACAAACTCGTACATCTGCTCCACACACAACTGCAGTTCTGGAATATAATAGATCAGCAACCAAGGAAGGATTATTTACAACAGGGCTACTGGGTTCGGTAACAACAAAAAGAAAACAACTGGAAAAAATGTCACAAAAACAGAATGTCTTCTATGCATTCAGAATCAAAATATCTGTTGATACGGAAATCTAAAAATCGATTATCTGCAAAACAATGCTGATACACAGTTATATAATAGGTAAATTGATTGGTATTGAAAGTGGTGCTATATTTTAGTTAATTTATAACACTGTACAATCATTGTTCATTGCATGTGTAATTCCATCTTTTTATCATGTGATGAATCTTAATGAAGTCAACTTTTAAGTAGATCTATTTAATATTTTATAACATTTTTTTTAACCACATTTTCTCAGATTAGCAACATATCATGGGATGGATGCCCCATGTCGGTTTTAAGAACAAAACTTATTTGCAACTCACAGACTTTAAACACATGACACATATTACAACTCCTAACCCTGTCACAAATAACTAAATGCTTGTTTGTAATCTTTATAAACATAAAAAGAAGAGAAATTTTGTGTATTTTTTCACTATAGGAAACCAAATGATTCAAATTAAAAATTAAAAAGAACTTTTTTTGTCACAAGAAATTTAATAGAATCATTTATTTTGTGTCAATAGTTATTCATCTGATAATCATAGGAAGGGAAGGAAATAGGGATCTGTGTTCACACCAAAAACTAACAGCAAAGTCTTTTTTTGTCCTCAGTCAGTGAAAGAGGAATCCTTCGAGACTGAGGCAATATTTTGTTTCAATTCTGAGTGTCCCATTTTGGGGAGCTGGATTTTCCCCATATTAAAAACTGACCAGGTGTCTAACTCTAACGCAACCAAGATCGAAATGTAGTATCTGTTCTTCAGATACTGCACTTCAATTTATTGTTCTCTGTCAGTGGCGGAGAAATCCTTCATGACAGAGACAATTTTTATTTTTGTTCCTTTTTTCACATCCAAAAAACGACCCTGGTGTCTACCTCCGTCTCGTGGAGAGGCATTGTAAATAGGAACTTATTAAAGGGCTCGAGGGTACGTCAATATTATGAGCTTTTCCTGAAGAGATAATCTGCTATCGTGAATGGACAAAGAAATAGGAACAAAGGCAATATTTCAAAAGGTGTGTACACACACACACACACACAGATAATAAGGAGTACAAATTTGGTTGTTTTGATAAATATGTATATATTGAATCCAAAAGTGCTCACTACTATGATTAGTAGAGCAGTTATATTATTTATGACTTCCATGCATGTCATCGTTTTCTGAACCAAATATTCTAACATAAAAAAAAAAATAATAATTTGAAATACCTGCTATCAAAGTGTAAATATTTTTCAATTGAAAAACACAGTTATCTTATTGGCTGACTTTCAATGAAATAAAATAGCAAATAAGTTATTGCCTCCCAATAGAAAGATATTTCAAACAATTTTTGTATAAAGAATTTAAAGAAAGTAGGAAATATGTAATTAAAAATTACTCTAAACATTCCGACAATGCTGGATATGTTCACTAGATAATATTTTTATACAGTAACGTAAATAAATTCATATAAATTGAACACTAAAAAAAAAAGGTTCCATGCAATTACCAAATATGTTTGGCTGTTGAGAAATCATATAGAATTGTGACTCACAATCAGCTGAGATAGAAAGAAGAAAGTAGTCAAAATAGGATGAATAGATGAAATATACTTTAGTAAGTTAGAAAAACGAGGTTTGAATTTAATTATTACAGTAAAGAATTAATCTCAAAATAAACATGTTGAAGTTATTGTTTTAAAAAAATATTGGATTTTTTTTTCTTGGATTATATATAAGAAACTGTATTTTCCCTAGAATGTGAATTACTTTACACTCGTTTGTGATTAAGTAGGGCAGCCATTACACACACACTAATATTGCTAGGACTAGTGTCTTCCTTCTGTCACATACAAATACACATATTCATATACATGTACATATATTCATGATTGTACACATATACATACACAACTTCTTTCAATATTGCCAGTGAAGTCAGCATCTCCGCATGCATTTCTAAGAGGTTCTTTAATTCAGAAATTACTTCAATTTAAAAAGGTAAGATATATTTTCAATTGTTTTATAATATCTTTTAAAGTAATATCAACATGATACAAATCTTATTCATCATGTTGGTAGTAATTTTTGCTGTTTTCTTATTTCACTGATTTCATGACAGAAAAATATAGGCATTCTATCTCTCATACATGAAATCCTCTTTTGACACAATGTACGTTTACATATATAAATTTTATGTTAAATCAATGCAAATTTATTTTCTTTGTATGTATTCTATCATTTATGCCATGTATAACTGAGAGAGAAATTAAAGTTTATAATTTCTCATCAGATCAATATTTCTTTATTAAAATTTCACAGTAAAAAATGTCTTGATTTCTGTGTATATTTTTTTAAATTAATGTTATGCCGTTTAAGCAAATTAAAAATGAATGAAATATTATAGTTTATTAAAAGTATTTTAGTATCATATTTTTTAAAACCGTATCTGCATATTTTGAAAATGAACTTTTATAATACTCATAATAAAATGTCAAATAATTATATATATATATATATATATATATATATATATATATATATATATATATATATATATATATATATATATATATATATATATATTAAACAATATTTCGGCAAATCTTTTTTTTTAATTTCTTGATATTTATTGTTTTGCGACATGCGATCTGTTCTCAATTTTACTTGTAAAATGAATGATTTCCTGAAATAATACTTGAAAATACGTAACTAATAAAATAAAATAAAATAAATAATAATAATAATAATAATAATAATAATAATAATAATAATAATAATAATAATAATAATAATAACCACTTCATCAATCAAATTTATTTTCAAAATATGCCTTGATATTGTTTTCAAAAATATAATATCAAAAATTACTACGAATAATAATATAATTTTGATCGCTTCTACACTATTAGGACGAAATTTGGAAATCGTAATACTGAATTTCACATGAAAACAATGGTATCTACGTATTCTTCGTAAGATGATTATATCCAAAAATTACGAAAATCGATAAGGTAGAAAATAAAAAATAAAATTTAATGAAAACGATCGTAAGACAGAGGAGAGTTTAAAAAGGGGGGGGGTAATTTTCTGTTTCGATGTAAACAAGATGGCAGCAATTTCCCCCCTGCTACCACGATTAAAGTTGTTTATTTTTAATAATTCAGTAATATTCAGGTATTTCTGACTGCATAATTTGGATGCTACCATTGTAACTTATTAGAATTGACAAAAAAAAAAAAAAAAAAAATCAGTTGAAACCATTGTTTTTTTTTTTTTTTTAAATCTGAAAACTCCATTTATCGACTACAAAATCTCGTTCCAATAGTGTAGAAGCGCCTAATTCTGTGTTTTGATGATATCGTTATAATACATTTAAAGCGAATTTCTCTATTATGAAATATTGAAACATTTCTTTATTCCATAAAATACATCTAAGTGATCAAGTATATAGTTATTGTTGTCTTAAATTCATTATTAACAAACGATGTTCAACTTTCATAATAATATCACATCAATATCGGATTTACAACAATGTAATACTTTCGTAATAATATGATCTGCAAACGTAGTGGTGGTAGTAGTTCCATCACTATTCAGATATTTGGCTTTTCAACGAAAATATAATCTTACCATCTTTTTCTCATAGTAATTAATATTTTTTCATGTGATATTTGTAAAATGATCTTATTTAAGCGATGTTTAATATTACAAAATCATCATGTTTTGGTTATTTGAAATACGTGAATAAGATAAAGAAATAAAAATTCAAGATTAGAGGGAGATAACCCTTACTCTCTGGAAGAAAGCATAGTCAGATCATAAAATAAAATCATACTACTTGTTCAAAGTATAATTTAATATTAAGTTTTAATATATAACGTATTTAGAGTAAAGGAACACTATGTTAACGAATAGGTTGCTATTTAATTAGCTATTAGATTAGTAAATGTATTCCGTATTGTTTAAATCTAAATATATTTTAAAGACATAAAAAGTTTATGTATATATTGTAAGTTTTTGTTTTGTTGATTGTAAAATTCATTCTTAACTTAATTCATATATTAATAAGTATATATCATTAAAACATCTCTCTAATTTAAATATTGACGTATTTGTCCTTTAATTATTTTTTTCAAAAAATACATAAACCTGTAAAGAAGGTATATACAGAGTTTTTAATTACCCAACAAGGAGTACAAATAAACTTGAAATACCTTATTCTGCAGAGTTTTGAAAAATGCAATTCTTCTCATCACAGAAAAGAGGTTTGCAAAACATACAATAACTTTTGCAGGTTAATGTATTAAAAGAAACTACAAATATGAATTTAATCATATTTGCGTAAAAAAGTTAATTAAACAGAGAAAGTTTATCAAGATTCATAATGCTTATGAAAGCAGGAACACAGAAAAAAGATATGGTAAAGATCCATTGAATAAAGGTAAAATCAGGGAAGAAATAGGATAAATCCAAATAAGTCCATTGATAATCCATTCATATATACTATACTAAGAAAAGACTTGGCATCATTTCGTTTTGGAAACAATCGTACAACTAAACACTTATTGATGTTGAATTCTTAAAACGGATAGAAATGAATATGTTATCAATTTGTTTATCTCTTAACTTCTAGGTGTAAAGGTGGTCCATGTGGAATAAATTTTACGTAGTTTTATACAAAGGGGGTAGGAAGGTATAGAAGCGCTTTATGAAAATTCTGATTTTAATGAGATGTTAACCATATCAATTAATAAATATTCTAAAATTTCCAGTTTTAGAGCATTTTGAAGAGTAACTATGGGGTATAATATTGACACAACCTCCCATTTGAAAATATAAATATTTTCAATTTGCATGAAATTTGACACCAATTCAGCAACATTTCTTCATTTCAATTTCTTCATGTGATCTTTTAAACTTGAACCCAAATTTGAGACATTTTCCTAGAATTCAAATTAATTAAATAAATTTTATCCAAATTGAAACAAGAATTCCAGATATAAAATTTAGTAATATATATATATATATATATATATATATATATATGTGTGTGTGTGTGTATATTAATCTGTTTGGGAAATTAAGTTTAATGTTAACTAGCTTTAAATATATATATATATAGAGAGAAATATAATATTTTACGTTAAAAACTTTTTTATAGCAATGAATTTAGTTAGATTATGCAAATTTTTATATTCTGCCTTTAAGGTAGTCAAAAGTTTATTAAAAATCAACAACTATAAAAAGAATGTATGTGGTTTTTATTATACAAAGATTTTATCTATATTTTTTTGTTATTTCAGATATTTACCTTCTAATCAAATCCTAAGAAGCCATGTTCTTATTAGCATGCTTCTTGTTGAGTATTTTTTCGACCTGTTTAAGTGTGGATCTCACCTACAGAATAGAAGAAGGAAAAAGCCTACATACGTTCGTTGGAGACATTGCTGCAGATTCCAGTATCATTCACAGTGTACCATACCATGACCAAAAACACATCAGATTCAGCCAATTACAAGATATAACTGAAGGACCTTTGTTGTTCAAAGTCTCTCAGAAAACTGGTAAAATCTTTACCACTGTGACTCTTGATGCTGAAGAATTGTGTAAATATAACAAAGAATGTTTTCAAATTGTGGATGTAGCTGTTCAAAAAGCAGCTTCTACCATTAAAATATTAGAAATCAAAGTAAATATAATTGATATTAATGATCATCAACCTGAATTTCCAAATAAACAAATTGATATTGATTTTGGTGAAGGTGATCGAATTGGGATGAAAAAATCAATTCCTAATGCCATTGATAAAGATATTGGAACAGTTAATTCCAAGATTTCCTATGAATTGAAAAAATACAAAGATGAACCATTTTTATTAGATGTATCAAATAACGTTGATGGGACTTCTAAACTTGAAATAATATTAGAAAAAATGCTCGACAGAGAAACAAAAGATTCTTACCTGATCCAGGTGGTTGCCAAAGATGGTGGATCTCCCCCAAAAGAAAGCACATTACATGTTCATATTACAATCACAGATGTTAATGATAATGCTCCCGTTTTTTCTAACAAAGTCTATAATGTTTCCATCAAGAATGAACCAAGTGAAACATTACCAATTCTTGTTTTATCTGCAAAAGATTTGGATTTAGACAAAAATGGAAAAGTCAGTTACCATTTTAGTTCCAAAACATCAGAAATGGCCAAATCCCATTTTAGATTAAGTAAAGATGATGGGAAAATATTCTTACTCAAAGAATTCACACATGGTTTGGAAAGGGAACATAAATTATATGTTAAAGCCATGGATGAAGGAACTCCTTCTCTCAGTTCAATTGCAATGGTTTTAATCAATATGATTGATCAACAAAATAATGCTCCCATTATAAAAATAAACTTTGCCTCTCCATCAAAGACAAAAACAGTGGAAATTTCTGAAGAGAACAAAGCTGGCAGTTTCATTGCTTATGTGAAAGTAATAGACAATGATGAAGGACAAAATGGAGATGTCACTTGTCATCTTCATCACGATAAATTTCAGCTTCAGAATTTAGGTACAAAGAAATATGAAGTGACACTGAAAAATCCTCTTGACAGAGAGAAAGAAGAGCACCATGATGTTGTGATCAGTTGTCAAGATAAAGGCTCTCCTCCTCTTCATAGTAACAGCAAATTCTCCATTCAAGTGATGGACATCAATGATGTAAGGCCACAATTTACAAAAGACACATTTAAATTCTTCATTGATGAGAATCAAAACTCGAGAATTACTCTTGGCTACATCAATGCCACTGATCCAGATTTCGGAGATGGAGGAAAACTCACATATTCTATAATCACCAAAAACAACAAACACTTTTTACCTTTCAAAATAACCACAAATGGATTACTATCAGCAATTATGTCTCTTGATCATGAGTTTCAACATACTTATCACTTCAAGGTGTTTGTGAAAGACAATGGAACACCATCTCTCAATAACACAGTCAATGTGATTGTTGAGGTCACTGATAAAAATGATAATGCTCCATATTTTACATTTCCCAGTGTTAAACCTTACAATCTACATGTCACATATTACCCTGATGCCAGAAACAAGAACATCACACAGATAAAGGCAGCCGACAGTGATAGTCAAGAGAATGCATTTCTAAAATATCAAATAATCAGAGGCAATGACAAACAGATGTTCGCCATCAACCAGTACACTGGTTTCTTAGCTTTCAATAGACAACTCAGCCAACAAAATGCTGGCTCCTATCAGCTTGACATTCTTGTCAAAGATAGTGGTAGGCCAGTTCTATCAGCAACAACTACTCTCTTTTTAACACTCACTATCAGCAACAACACATCAGAAATGTTAAATGTTGTTCAGCTTCACACTGAAGAGAAGGTGCATCTTAATCTCGTCATTATTATTACAGTCATAGCAGTCACAATAGCTGTCTTCATTACAGCTTCATTATCAATCTGCATCATTCGATGTAATGGTCAGTCAAATGTGGCCTATGCCCAAGCACTTGATCCTTCAAAAAGACATGTTGATGAACAAAGACAACTCATTGCTTCTTCTTACCCAGAAAACACTTGGCCTCATCCTGTTCAGCACAATGCACCAGATCATACTGTACCCATAACAGGAGTTCAATCAAAATCACAAGGACCATTAGGCGTTAAACCACAGGTAATTATCGTTTTGTTTATTTTTTTTTTTTAATCATTTAAATTTTTTAATTTCTATAAATAATTGGGAGATTTTATAAATTCTAAACATCGTAATATATTTTTGTATTGCTCTCTTTGATTCAAATATCCTTATTATAAACATGCTTTTATGTCTGTATGGTTGTTGCTAAAATAGATCACCATTTAATTATGTATTTATTCTTGTACAATGCCATGTTTCTTTTAAATAATTTCTTAAGATTTTGTTACAAAACTGCTATTATGATAAAAACAATAAATATTTAATAATTTTAACAATAAATATTTAATAATTTTACGAAAAGGAGTAATAATGATATATATATTTAAATAGTAACCTGAAAAGTGAAATATTTCTAGGAAATTCTTGCTCATTGTTTTACTTAAACATAGGAGTTATATTTCGTCTAATTGTTGTAGATTATATAATTTGTTATGCTGTTGAAGTTTGGTCGAATTTATTATATTCAGTAATATATAATGCCATGTTCATTTTAAATAATATCCTAAGATTTTCTTACAAAACTGCTATTATGATAAAGACAATAAATATTGAATAATTTTACAGAAGGAGTAATTATAATATATGTAAATGATAAACTCAAAAGTGAAATATTTCAAGGAAATTCTTGCTCACCCTTTCATTCAAACAGTTGATTAATCCGTTATGCTGAGTTGAGGTTTGATTGAATTGTATTCAATAACACACCAATACTGTAGAGAAATATATTAACCCACAATTTCCCATCAGCTATGAATAATAATAGCAACTTGTATTTTACTAATCATATACAATGTGTTTTGGCATTAAATAACTCCAAAAGTGTTGATATTCTGTAAAAGAGATGAAATTTGGTTTGGTTGAGATTGGCATTGAAATTTGTAAAATACACAATGTTGAGAAAATATTTGAGAAAATGGAACAAGATTTATTTTTTAAAAATATTTGTAAATAAAGTTTTGTCTGTTTTATTAAAAGAAAAGTAGAATAGCAGATTTATTTAATCATTAAGCTAAGTTGTTTTTTTTAAGATATTTGAACAGCAGTCTAGCATCATCCTCCATGATAACATTAGATTTCACATTAAAAAAAGAACAAAACAAGTATCTTCTAGAAAAATATGCCTAAAAAATTATGCATCACTCATCATATTCCCTGAACTTCACACCAACTGATTAGCATTACCAGAAGAGTGAATAAAAATATAATGAACAGACAAATCATTCAAATCTGCAGTTGTTTTTTTTTTGTTGTTTTTAATCAATCCTCAAGAAAACGTTACTACTTGTAGTTAATTTTACCTGTAGTCAAGAAAACTTTGTTTTAGTTTGTTTTTTACAGTTGAGAAGTAAAAAATGTTATTTTCATTTGAGAAAAAAAGTTTATAAAGTGTTCTGAATGTTGTGTAGTGAGTAAGAGAAAATTCTTGTTTGAATGAAAAGTTAATCTTGGAAGCATAACTTGTTGCGATTAGCTTAATCTGATAGTGTTTAGTGATGCATAGCACTTCGACATCAATATACAAAGCTGCAGAGATCTATTGTTGTCGAAGAAATAGAAATAATCTGTGGTTTTTATAGACTAAAATCAGCTCCAAAAAACAGTTCGTTTGAATTGATGTAAAGTCGTATTTTTATTGGCTAAACAATTTTTTTTCTACCAATAATGCTGTGAGTTTAACTGATTTATGGTATCAGTATCTGTTGTATTTTTAGCATTGATGAAATATATTGTTAAAATGAATGCACAATGAATAGATTTTGTTTATTAATTTTTACTGTGAGAACATTATTATTTACCTTTTTTTTTTACTATTGTCCTAATCAACACCGATATTTATACTATGTTTTGACCAAAGTACATTAAAACATTCATCAAACGGTTCATTTATATAAGTTTGTTTTTTTTCATTTTGAAATACAATATATATTAATCATTAATTCATTTTGATGTTTTAGATACGTATCATCAGTTTATCAGATTATTGATGCACTGATATATTGAAAATTTATTTTGAAATTCAGAAACAAATCTACAGAGTGTAACATCATCACTTTATAAAAATGTTAATGTTATGTTCTACAAAAATGCTGAAGTCACACTCTGTGTTCCTGAATTTAAAAATAAGCGTTTGATGAATTTAATTATGCAAGAAACCTTTAATAAATGTAGATAATATATATTTCACGGTTTTTACCAACCATTTTCTCTTTCTTCATACCACAAAAAATATTTGTCAGCTACATACATGTAAATGAATAAAGCAAACATTTTAATTTATTAATTTGTTGTAACAATTTTAATATTTGTAAAATAAATGTCCTTTTCATATCATAAAAATAATCTAATATATAAACGGCTATATGTCTGTCTGTCGGTCTATCTCCATATTTTCAAACTCTATCTCCTCCGAAACTAAAAGTTGCAGAGCAGCGCCAGGGGTCTCAAATGATCGGATTTTTTATGGGCTGTTCTTTTGAGTCTTTAGCCGATTAAAATTGTTTTTAAGGAGTCAAAAATGGGTCACAATTAAATCATAAAATATTTTGTACATTCATCTTAGTTTATTTTTAATTTTAAATCAATTTATATGCATGTCACGTTGGTACAGCCAATATGTCACCAATTTTGAATGCTACAGTTTTGGTTTAAATTCTAGTTGATGGCACCTAAATACTTTTTTTTTTACTTTTAAAATCACGACTCTATGATAATATATATATGAAATCTGGACAAATTAAAATATCATATTTAAGCATATTTTACGGCCAGACAAAGCTGGTGTATTAATGTATAAAACAAATTTAACATTCTATTTATGATAACTTATTCGATTTGGGAACAATTTATTTTAAAATTGATTCTACTTTAATTTTAATTTTTGGCATTCAACAACACCAGATATTTGCAATTACTTTTTTTTGCATTTCATATTTGATGCTGTTTTTAAAATGGATATAGTAGGTGATAATGTTCATACAAACCAATGTACACTCATATGCAGAGGAGAAAAAACATTATTATACATAAATAAAATATACATCTGAAAGCAGGAAGGCTCGTTGGTAGAAACATATATATATGTGTGTGTGTGTATATGATGAAAATGGATTGTTGTTTATTTTTTATTTTTTTCATGGATAGATGTACACTCAGAATGTATCGATTCCTCCTGATTATTTTACGTGGAGATCAGCTGCACCATTGCACAATGAAGGAGAACATCAATGGAGAGAAGAAGACAAAGTTCGCAGACCGGAAGAGACAGGTAAGCCAATAAATTTGTTAAATTTTAGAAAGGCTGTGAATTAAGAGAAACAGGAAAAGTTTTCTGAAGACCAAAGTGATGAAACAAAGAGGCATGCTATAATAACATCTGTTTGATGTGGGATTTGAAAGCAATGATGTTGTACATGTGTGTAAAGAATTGAAAGAAAGAGTTTATTACATACCTTTTGGTTTGGGTTAATTTGTAAGAAGTAATAGAGATGATGCTGTATGTATTTGTATGAAGAATGGATATGATGTCCGTTCGATAGGATGGGAAGATACCAAGCTCCTTAGGAAGTGTGAATCTTTATATTTTGTCATGTCAAAATAACCTGCTGAAAGAGGGCAATGACGAATGAACGTCTGTTCAATTCGAGCGTGAAAGAGAGAGAGAGAGAAGAAAAGTATAGGATATTCAAACTTGTGCATATCTTCACAATAAGATGTGCTACAGATCTTTTTTTTAGGTAACATTCATGAAAGATGTATCATTAAATTTAATATTACAGTAAAATCATACTGAATTATTTATAAAGTCCTTATAATATCTGTAAAAGATTTGATAAATAAACAATTTTTTTATGTAAATCATGGCATATCATGCACCTTTACATTTATTGTTTCGTTGAGCTTGTGATTCATCTTCTCTACAATGCACACTCTACATAGAACAGATCCATGTATGCAGGTTATTTGATAAGTCAAACTATCATCATCATTATGTGTAGGAAACACCACATCATGTATTCACAAATTCTAAATGGAAAGTTGATTGAGTATAACTCAAACTCTAAAGCAGTATTAATCTAATGGTTTTAGTTTCTACCTATCATGGTATCCCAACGATCTGTTGACTTTTTAAAAGATGTGACCTTCTCCTCACCGAAAATCTATATTTTAATAAATAATGGGTATGAACTTTTAAAATAGCTAATAAAATCAGGTTACTTTTAGTAAATTCTATTAAAATATTTTCTTTTGATTAAGATTTTATTGAAAATATAATTTCATTACCATGTTCAATTTCTTTTTAATATTAACAAAAAATAAATCTCGTAATTCTTTATAGCTTATTAGCATAAGTCATAAAGTTTACAATATTTTTTTTTTTAATTAATGCTTATAACTTTGGTCATGTTTTTTAGCTATTCTAAATTTCTCATTTCAGATCTTCTGTCTTCCAAGTCTTCATCACACATTGGCCAGTTCAGCAAAAGCGACATTTCTATTCCATTCCCTCAATCCAGAAACCTTGTAGAAATGAATAACCAACCAATGTCACAAACAAGGCCACTTCCAGCGGTGCCACACTTTAAATAGGAAAGCATCCTTTGTACATAGCATTAATAACAACAAAACAAGACAAAAAAAAAAATAATTTTGGATTTGTAACTAAAAAAAGATTAGAATTTATTAATCGTTATGCAACTTCAAACACTTTATGGTCTGACAAGTGTGAAAAAACATTTTATAGTTTTTACGGAAGAGTTATTTGAAGGGGAGAGAACTCATCTCTTAATACTACAGAAATTTGTGACGTACTTTCACTTGTTGTCATAGTTTTGGAAATACATTTTGTCTCTTGTGTTAATAAAAATATTACTTTCCTTTTATAAAACATACACACTTTGCAATAAAAACAGGATGAATAAATTTAAACTTTTAAGCACTTAACTTTAAGTAAAATGGAGAGGGAATAATTGTTTTTAATAGTCTTTCTGAAAGAGTTCCGAAAAAGGGTAGATAACTCATTTCTTTATACTAAGAAGTTAGTGAACGATCTATTTATTTACCAAGGTTATAAAACAATGATAAAAATTGTCATTGAAATTTATTTTAAATACTTAGTTTAACAATAATTAAAAAATAGCAACAACAATTTTTTTCATTTCTCTATTATTATTATTATTATTATTATTATTATTATTATTATTATTATTATTATTATTATTATTATTCAGAATCAGTTACCCAATTAATAAAATAATTAAAAAAATAAATTTGTATAGAAACTGTTGAAAACTATTCAATATTATTAAAAAAAATTTTTTAAATATAAATATTGAACATTTTTCTCTTTATCAATAGGATATGTTTCCATTATTACTTAAGCTTTTTTGTTTGAATAAAATACTGTCATAATTGCAATCAATTATTTTATTATTTGCTTATTAGTAAATCACTAAAAAGTTATAGTAAATATTCACCATTTCTACTGAACTATGTGATGAAATGAACAGTGGATAGAAAGAAGAAAGTAGCTTGTTGAAGATGAAAACTTTTTACAAATGCATTCTGGGAGGAAAAGTTCACTTTTTTTCTAAATTAATTTTATCTTTTATTTTGTCTAAATATTACATTTTATTAAAAAAAATCTACAAAAAAAAAAATTTATAATTATTTATTTAAAAAGTTTATGCCTCACTAAAGACGTGTGGAAGCCATTACACACATATAATACTTAATAGGACTGCTAGCTTTTCTTGCACAACACACTTACATATTCTTTGACGTTTTCCTCTTGGCAGACAATAGCAGCAGTTTCAGTTCATACGTAATTTTCATGAAAATAATAGCCACAAGTAAAATAAAAAACAAAAAGGTAAGAGGATTTAAAAAAAAACTTTTTTCTACTTTTTAACAAATCATTTAAAGTTAAAAAACAAAACAAAAAAAAGTATGACTGACGTTTATTTTATCTCTTTAACTCCTTTTCCTTTTATTATTTTTTATTTGGTATAACTGTTTTATTTTTTCACAGCATTTTAATAATATTTATCTTTTAAAACATTCAGAAAGTACAAAAAAAAGTTTATCTAAGCAAATAGAAACAGAAACGCTATTTATTGACATCGGTTTTTCTTCATTTTATATTCTTCATCCGTTTCATTTATAATAATTAATTTTGTGTGTTCACCCCCACCCCCAACCCACCCACTAAAACTCTTGTACAATTTCTTTTAATCTTCGGATTAGTGTGACTAATCATCAAATGTTCAGATTATATATTTTTTAATCGCTTATTCAATTGTTAAGTGTGTGTGTATGGGGGGGGAGCAGTTTACTTTGTAAACATTTCATTTAGCTAAAAACGGCTGGTCCACAAATCAAATAAGGTAAGTGCCAATTTACATTAAACTTAGCATAAAAACCTTTGCTAAAAATACATTTTTAAAAAATTATTTGTTTTATAATCTGAAAATTTGGTGCTTTATCGATAGTAACCTAAAGATTTGTTTCAAAATGTCCTGTTTATATCCATAAAAAATGTATAACGATCCCCTTAAATAAATCTGTCTTGCATTATAATTGAGTCCCTATTTATTTGCCTATCCATCAGGGTACAATTAGATACAAGGTTGGTTTTTAATATGAGGAAGATTCAACTTTCCCCCCAAAAGGGGTACCCTGGATTAGGAAAAAATTAAATTGCCTCAGTCTAGAAGGATTTCTCATTAACTGGCCGGAGAGAAAAGATGAAGTGTAGTATCAGAACAGATATCAGGTGTTAATGTAAGCCAAACAGCTTCATAGATTTTAAAATTGTTAAACCTGGTAGTATTCTCATTCATTTAAAAAATTTTTTTAGAAAACAAATAATCGAATTTAATAAAATGTAGTAAAACATAAACCACATTGTTAAACATGTATAAATTTTAGTAAAGTACATTCATAAGTTCAGTAAATAAATTTTAATAAAGTACATTCATAAGTTCAGTAAATAAATTTTAATAAAATATATTCAGTAAAAGAATATGAAGAAAATTAGTTTTAAAACTTAAATCAATAAAACAAATAATAAATGTCGACGGACCTGAATCACCCCCCCCCCTTCATAATTTTTATAGTATTTTTTAGTATGTCGTATGGTTTTCAAGGTTGGGGGTGTTTATTCCAAAAGCCATTCTTAATATGAGGAGGTTGGGTTTGCTTTTTCCTTTGACGTTAATGCTTGAGATATGAAAACATGCTTGCTGCAAGGCTAAAAATTAAAACATGAACCCATAGCTGACGTTTATTAATTTACGCATGCATATTTGTACTGTCGTCGCTCGACCTTCACCTGACAAATTCCATTTTTTAAATTTTCACACTTACACCAATTTTCCCCAGCTAAAACCCAAATATAAAGTTTCGCATGGGTTTGAATACCCTATATATTATGTTTCATGTCTGTAGACCAAAAACTGGCAGGAGTTTGGTAGGCACAATTTTTTAAACAAATATATACACATACATAAATATATATAGAAAAAGCTTTGTGTTTACTATAACCTTTTTACGCAAATATTACACAAGTATAAATCATGTAGAATATCTGCATGAATATAATTGCATGTAATAATATACTAAAGACGATCATCCCTTGAGAAAACCGAAAAAACTAATATGGAATTAATTAAAATGAGTGTTTAAGAGAATATACAATTTAGTTAGATCTTTTGGATATGAATGCAATTCCATGACCCATATGTATAACAAAGTTGTATTTTCTTTTTAAATAAATAGAAAAAAGGGTTTTGAATATGAATATCAATAAACAAAAATCCCAATTATATATAGTCATTCCCATATAGTACTGTTTCGCTGTATCACAGCTCATCAGTGCGGCTAGACAGGCAATTACCTCAAGCCAGGATCAAAACTGGACTGCCTGTACGACAGTCAAGACTTCAAACCATTACACTAATTGTACGCAAACAATATATATACTTGCAGGCTGCCCAGTGTTGTACAGTCGTAAGATATGCTTAAATATATTCTAATGTATACAAATTTTGTATTTATTATTATAGAACTTTCTTCCAGGCCACCAGCAATTACCACAAGAATTTAAGGAAATTTAGAACTTATAAACTTGTGTCGCCTACTGTTCACAGAAAATGAATGAACAGTATTCGAAGACAAAAAGGGTGAAAGGAAATTCAATATCCATAAAACAATCATGAGAGTATTCGATGACAAGTAGTCGGAATGATTAAGTTGTAAAAAAAAAAAATACCAACTGCAGAATACTGGTTAAAATTGGGGGGTGGGGGCGGGGGTGATTCTCGTTCAGGTCCACCTAAATGTTTTTATGTGGATATATTTGCTGGCTATTATAAAGATGTAAAATAATTATGGTAAAAAAAGCAAAAAAAAAAAGTCTTCCACATAATCAATTAATAATTTGAACTCGGAGGATGCATATATTTCTTCATTATTATGATAGATGTAAAATAATCATAGGAAATGTTTTTAAAAAATGGTCTTTTAGATGATGGTTGTATAATGTGAATTTTAAAAACAGATTTAGATCTGAGGAAAAAGAAATTGGGATAGTATAAGGGTATTTTGACAGTATGACCACATTGATAAACAGTTGAGGTGGCATGGTCAGTTGGCAGTGATATGCCAAGAAAAAACATGGTAGGATGTGATAAGAATGAATTAAAAATAAAAATAAAGACCTCTCCAAAGATAGGTTAGTTTAGAATTGAATTTCTAGTACTTGTGCAGATTTTGAATTGGACGTATGTAAGCGTATGCTTGGCTTTGACTGGAACATGACGTCAACTATTCAAGTTTGCCTGTAATCTGACGTAAGATGCTGATCAGCCAATCACAATGCATGGCAATGAGCAGACGACTTTTGGATACATAATGGAAGAAAAGAAACAAAACAAAAAAAAACAAACAATATGTTACATGGAAAGCATGAATTTATCAATGTTAGACAAAAAAAAAAAAAAACTGCAGAAGCCCAAAGAAGTAGTTATTTATTTTTTTTTTTTTGTCAAAATAAGAAATTAATCAAATCCCAACAAGAATTGCATTACATGTGGCATTAGCTGTATCATTGCAGAGAGAGAGACTCTATAAGCGAGGATGTGGCTGGACGTGTACAAACCTTTTCTTTAAATTTTCTTGACAAAAAACAGAAAAATATTGAAAAAAAAAAAAAGACATTTGAAAATAAAAAAATTTGCTTCTTTGAACCTTTGTTTGTTTCAAAGACCAAAAAAAAAAAAAAAAAATTAAAATGCATAATTTGTTTTGAAAGAAAAAGCTTTTGTTTGCTAAACATTATCTAAAAAAAAAAAAACGGTTATACCCTGCTGCATAAAAATATGTTTGTCTTGAAACATTAAATGAATAATAAAACAAAATTATAATAAGTCGTTGTTTTTTTTTAAATTTTTATTTCCATTTTTTGTACTATTTTTGTTTCATACTGTTAAGATTTGATCATCAGCGAAGTGGAAGATAATGGACGTCACATTCTGAGCAAAGCTGAGCGGGCACTTGGGTACATCTGCTTAAAAATCTGCACAAGTACCAAATTTCTAAAAGCCATTCAACAAATGTCAGCATGTAAAGTGAATGTTAAACCGATTATTATTATTATGATGATGGTGGGTTATTGTCTCTTTATGTTTGTTAATATCTTGTTTCTGATTCAGTCTTTGTTTCAACTCACCTAGTACTCATATGATGATAAAAAAGATTTGTCATTAAAATGATTAAATAAATCTTGTCTGATATTTCTTTCTTTTTATTTTACAGTTACATGAAACAACTCTCAATGGATCTCTTAACTGATCTGAAAAAGATATTTTACTACATGAAGATCATGCATGTCTTGATATCTATCTTTCCAAAGGGTCTGTGCACAGACATAACTTACACTGTGGACGAAGGGAAACATCCTGGCACTTACATTGGAGATATTGCTGCAGATTTGCAGATCGCAAAATATTATGAAGACCCGAGTAAAATTACATTTAATCAATTACAACAATTAACAGGGAATTCCCAATTATTTCGAATATCAAAAAAGACTGGGAAATTATATACAATGGAAACACTGGATGCAGAGGTCATGTGTCAAATAAATGAAGAATGTTTTGAAATGTTGGATGTTGCTGTCCAAAAAGGAACATCGACCATTAAGATATTGGAAGTGAAAATCATAATCCAGGATGTTAACGATCATCAACCTGAGTTCCCAGTAAAAGAAGTTAACATAAATTTTGATGAAGATGATGCTATTGGAACGAGAAAACCTATTCCAAATGCCATAGATGAAGATGTTGGACTTATTAATTCTCAAATATCTTATGAACTAAAACATTATAAAGATAAACCTTTTAAACTGCTTGTATCTAAAAAAGTAGATGGCAACGTTAAGCTTGAAATTAGTTTAAAAGAAAGACTAGATAGAGAGAAAAAGACATCTTACCTGATCCAAATAGTTGCCAAAGATGGAGGCTCTCCAATGAAGCAAACTACTTTAAATGTTCATATATCAGTGATTGATGTAAATGACAATGCACCAATATTTTCCGAAAAGTTATACAATGTAACTATCAATAAAGAACCAAGTAAGAAGATACCCATTATTATAATGGCAGCAACAGACTTAGATTCTGGTCGCAATGGAAAAGTCTCTTACAGTTTTAGTTCTAAAACTGCAGAGGATGTGAAAAAGATGTTAAGATTAGATAAACATACTGGGGAAGTATTTTTACAAAATTATCCAGAGTCAAGACAAAAGCTAATGCATAAACTTTATGTGGAAGCAGTGGATGGTGGTAATCCTCCTTTGAGTTCAATTGCTATGGTTCTTATTAATGTAATCGACCAGCAGAATAATCCACCAGTAATAAAAATCAATTTTGCTTCAACATCAAAAGAGAATACAGTTGATATTTCTGAAGACATCAAAGTCGGAAGTTTCATTGCTTATATGAAAGTTCTTGACCATGATCATGGGCCAAATGGTGACGTCGAATGCCATCTTCACCATGACAAATTTCAAATCCAAAGCATGGGAAATAAAAAGTATGAAGTAACTTTAAAGAATCCAGTAGACCGAGAAACAGAAGATCATCATGATGTTATGATCAGTTGTCAAGATAAAGGCTCTCCTCCTCTTCATAGTAACAGCAAGTTCGCTTTAAAAGTCATAGACATCAATGATGTAAGGCCAGAATTTACAAAAGATACATTTAAATTCTTCATTGATGAGAATCAAAACTCGAGAATTACTCTTGGCTACATCAATGCCACTGATCCAGACTTGGGAGATGGAGGAAAACTCACATATTCTCTCATCACCAATAACAACAAACACTTCTTACCTTTCAAAATAACCACAAATGGATTACTATCAGCAATTATGTCTCTTGATCATGAGTTTCAACATACTTATCACTTCAAGGTGTTTGTGAAAGATAATGGAACACCATCTCTCAATAACACAGTCAATGTGATTGTTGAGGTCACTGATAAAAATGATAATGCTCCATATTTTACATTTCCTAGTGTTAAACCTTACAATCTACATGTCACATATTACCCTGATGCCAGAAACAAGAACATCACACAGATAAAGGCAGCCGACAGTGATAGTCAAGAGAATGCATTTCTAAAATATCAAATAATCAGAGGCAATGACAAACAGATGTTCACCATCAACCAGTACACTGGTTTCTTAGCTTTCAATAGACAACTCAGCCAACAAAATGCTGGCTCCTATCAGCTTGACATTCTTGTCAAAGATAGTGGTAGGCCAGTTTTATCAGCAACAACTACTCTCTTTTTAACACTCACTATCAGCAACAACACATCAGAAATGTTAAATGTTGTTCAGCTTCACACTGAAGAGAAGGTGCATCTTAATCTCGTCATTATTATTACAGTCATAGCAGTCACAATAGCTGTCTTCATTACGGCTTCATTATCAATCTGCATAATTCGATGTAATAGTCAGTCAAATGTGGCCTATGCCCAAGCACTTGATCCTTCAAAAAGACATGTTGATGAACAAGGACAATGCATTACTTCTTTTTATCCAGAAAATTCTTGGCCTCATTCTGATACAACTGATTTAACTCTATCCTGGAATAAATCTGTAAATGGATTAAAGCCGAATTATCCAAAACTGAAGACACAAGTAAATTCAGATGTATCATCACTGGTAAGTGGAAAATATTTAAAAATTGTAAACTAAGAACCATTTATAGATATAGCACCCCAGTTATTCTTGCAGTTTAAAGGAATGAATTTAGCATACCATCTTATCTGACATTATTTATGTTTGTGAAGGTGTGGCATGAAATAACACATAAAACTTATTTTCAAATTGGGTTGGTTTTCAAAATACTTCATATGTAGTTGTTACAAAAAATATATTCATTTCTCACAAAAATGAATATACTGTGTCGATTTAATAAAAATGAATTTAAATTAATTACAAATGAAAAAGAGAAATATAACTAAGGCAATCTAGTAATTTTTCATGCTTCACAACCATAAATATATTGAGAAAATTTTTTTTTTTAATCATATTTCTTTATTTAGAAACATCAGATACAATGTCACATACTAAATTTAGTGTTCCAAATATAGTATGTGGTACCAAATGAATTTGTTTCAATTTTGAATTGCAAAGTACTTTATTTTTGTTTTTATAAAGCAATTCATAAATGTATATTAGCATTTTAGATATTAATATATTCTCCAATCATAAAACAGGCAGTGCACTTTGGAGTGGGGGAAAAGGAGCGATTTTGTCCCCAGTGCATGATTCTTAGGGGTACAAACAATTTAAGTTGCAAATCGTCTTTTCACTTTACAAATTTTTGTGCTTGAAAGCATTCTTTTCAGTTTTGAATAAACTTAAATTCAATAAAACGAGATGCATTTTGTTTTAATTAGATCAATTAAAAAAAAAATGCATTTTGAATGATGGTAATGGTTTCAGTACTTGTGAAATAGACTCATTTATTGGTTAGGGGTGTAATTAGTCCTCGCACAAAAGAGCAGGACACAAAATGTTTTAAATAATCGAATAACAATAACAAAGACTTTCGCTGGCGAGGACTACTGTTGACCATAACCAGTTATACAGTCCTTTTGAAATTTTCATCTCTATTTTTCTCGTTATGTACTGGATATTTGTGAATGAAACCTATATGAAATATGTTCCTCATTAAATTTGAAAGATTTTCTATTCTGAAAGAAGTTTTAAAAAATTTAATCTAAAAAAGTTATTTTTAAAGTTTTTGTTAAAAAAATTCCTATTTTCTCATTATTCAGATCTGTATTACAAAGAGGGAGTTACAAAAAATAAGTTCTGGTGTGAGGAGAAATACAAACTGAAACAGAGAGAATATTCAGACCTGTAATAATACAAAGAGGGGGTTGCAAAAATGAGTTGTGGTGTGAGGAGAAATACAAACTGAAATAGAAAGAAGGAGAGTTTTAAAATATAATCTTAAAAAGATAAGATACATGATAGAAAAGCATTTCATCCAATGCATGAAAATTGTTAAACAAAATGTTTTACTATAGGCTTTAAAAAATAAAAGTACAAGATTCAATTTGAAATTTATTTATCTTCAAAGTGCACTTTTATAAATTTTACAAAGTAAGGTATAAACGTTTAATTTAAATTGAATCAAAAAATTACCTTGGATTTATTTTATATAATGTACATTTTGTTGTAATTTAAAAACATTATCTTTCATCTAGCAATTAATGATATAGATATAAAATTTTCAATGATTTTTTTTTTTAAAAGTGCATCCCCCACTTTATATCACAATAAGTACAGCATGTAGTAAGAACAGATCAGAAGCACGAGCATGTGGTTATGAAATTTTACCCCATCCTCCTTACTCTTCTGACCTTGCACCCTCTGACTTTCACCTCTTCCCAGCCATGAAGTTGTTTTTGAAAGGAAAGCGTTTCCCAGATGATGCAGCCTTGATTTTTGAAGTCACGTTGTGGTTGGAGGACCAACCTGGGGTGTTCTACAAAAACGGTCTCCAGAGCTGCATCAAATGATGGGAGAAATGCATAACTGTGGGTGGTTCCTATGTAGAGAAAAACTAATAACTGTGCCAAGTTTTGTTGCTCTACTGCTATGGGAAGTGGGTCAGGGGCATTACTTATTGCACGCCCTCGTATCTGTATGTGTTTATTACTTCCAGTCGTTTTAGATTTTCCTTATTATATAGGTAGTTTTCAGATGGTGTCCATTGTCTTTTAAGACAGTGTGGCCACAACTATATATATCTTTTTTCTATATATAAAACTCAGTATCTGTATGCATGCATGTGTGTATGTGATGTTTGTGTGTTTCCTATAAAAAGAAAAGGTTGGAGAAACTACATAAAATCTGATAGTGTTCTGTCATGTAAAATTTTTCAGGGAAGACAATGGAAGTGTTCACAAATCTTTAAATACTCACCTTAAAACTTCAAATATATTCTATTTTGATGAAATTTATGTCATATGTATTAATTTCTCTGCAGAAGAGAATGGAAGTGGTTCCAAATATCTATAAGTGGTCTATCTGATTTTACTGAAATTTTAATCATATATATAAGATACTAATTCAGAGAGTTTTCCAACATTTTAGCTTTTTTCGACTATATTAGTGAGGAGGTAAAGGCAGCAAAAACAAAGGAAATAATAATAATTCAATTCCGAGCAACGTCGAGTTTCTTGCTAATATACTAGCAGAGAGACTCGACGTTGTCCAGGATTGAATGATGATCAACAAATGTTTCACATTCCCATACTTTTATTGTTATCAAAATCGGTGAAATCACCCATTTTTCAATCAAATGAATTGATTGTCTGCTTTAGTTGGGGATCCATCGTAGTGCACCAAGAGGAAGCTTCACATGCTTCCCCACAGTGATTTACTCCACAATACATTGTAGTCTACATTGCACTGTAGAGAACCTACCGTTGCTTTTATAAAATTAATTTTTTATATATTAATGGCTTAATTAAAGTTTAAAATACAAATATCAAGTATCATGCTTCAGTTGTGCTCTAAATAGAAACATTCATTTCAAAAGCGCCCCTGTCATATTAAAGAACCTACTGTTGAATTATATGTCAGGCCTTTCGGTACTATGGTAATAAAACTTCTCAAATGCACTTATGATGCTAGTCTGTGTAAAGTGTTAAATTTGGTCAAAAACGCCTGTTCTTTCTTTCATCGGATTTTTTTTATTATCAATACTTATTGAAGACATTCTGATACAAAACCTATTTAATACCTAGGGCTATGACAAGAGCATATTCTTTCCCTTGTTTTGATTCTCGGGTATATATCCATTGATATCTTATATGTTTTTATGTAGAGTGATGTGGTTCTCGGTTGATTAATTGTGTCTAACTGTGTCGGATATATACTCGAGAGTCAAAACAATTAAAAGAATATGCTGTTTTTATAGCCCTACTAATAACACTGCCAACTACATAAAGTACATTTGTGTGAAATTTCATACAAATCGGCCCAGCCGTTTTCGAGTTCATAGGGAACATTCTAAAAATGAACGTGTCTGTCTGTCTGTCTGTGTACATTTCCCTACGCAATAACTCTGTCAATTTTTAGTCTATAGACTCGAAATTTGAAATACCGGGTACTGAGATTTGGGAAAAATCGATGTGACGGGTGTCAGCCAGAAATTTGGCTGTTAAGGGGTCAAATTTCAACGATTTGACCTTTAAGAACTCTACCAAACTCCTCCGACAATTTTGGGTCTAGACACTTGAAATTTTAGATATAGGTTCCTTGAACATGGATCTAACTTAATAAAGTGATTTGAGCCCGAAACAATAAATTTTAAGGGGTCATAATAGGGGTCAAAGTTTTAAAAAAATTAACCATTTTTTTTGTTTTTTTTGCTTTTTTTGCACAGCATACACCTCCAAACACCCGAGCAACGCCGGGCACCCCTGCTAGTATATATATATATATATATATATATATAGAGAGAGAGAGAGAGAGAGAGTAACAAATAAATTATTGTTACATGTTTTTACTTATGTTGATTGTTTTACCCTTTCTTTTATTAACAGATGTATTCACAGAATGTATCTCTACCTCCTGATTACTTTACTTGGCAGTCTGTTACACCAAATCAAACAGAAAGAACTTATAACTGGAGAGATGAAGATACAGAAGGAATAGGTAAGCTTTAATATATTTAGCGATTTGTAATTAAGATTTAGTTTTTGATATATAGTAAATTTGCTTTAATACATAGATACACCATAAAATTTACTCCAATAAAAAATACTAAAATATATTCCAAAATAAAATATATTCATTATTTTCTTAATATCCAATAAAAAATGCTAAAATATATTCCGAAATAAAATATATTCATTATTTTTATCTGATAACTTTTTAAGAATACAATATCAGAAAAATTTGAAAAATTTCATGTGTTGTAAATTGATGTCCAAATATTTTGTTAAATAATAAACTCGAAATCAAATACATTTTGCATGTATGAAGGTATTTTTTTTATGTAAATAGCCTCAAGAACACTGAGGGTTGTTGTTTTTTGCTTTTAAAATATTGTTCTGATGTATTTCAAGTGAAAATAGCTATTAATGTTTTAAGAATAATTCTAAAACATTCTATGTAGATTCCAATATATCTATCTCTCTTTCTAGAGAGAGAAAGATAGATGTATTGGAATATTTTTTTTTTTTTTTTTGCTTATCTTCATTTCGTTTTGGAATTTTTGAACTATTTGAATTATTTTGAACTTTTAGATTATTCAGATTAGTATTCTTGTCTTGAATGCTATTTTCACAACGTTTTAGCCGATATAACCTCCAAAATTTTAAGGTATATCTAGTCAAACTCTGGAATATATATACAGAATTTAGAACTGAATGTCTTATTTAATTCATGGGAGTGATTTGTTCTCATTCCGTCAGCTATATTTTTATTTTATTTTAGTTATTAGTAACACCTGAAAAAGATCGAAGATTAAATCGGCCAAAACCCTGGGGGAATAGCATTGAAAATGAGAACAGTAGTGCAAATAATTTAAAAAATGTTCATTTGTTTGCATATTACTGCAATTTAAAAATGTTGTATTGCTAAAAATGTTTTCTTAATAAACGAGATAATAAACTAATAAATTTTTGCCGATGTTGACTATTTTCTCATATTTGTATATTTTCATTACTAACTTGCTTTATTGCTATCTCGATTTAAAAAAAAAAAAAAAAAAAAGGAAAAATTGTAAACCATGAAATTTGAATAGTGTTTTGTTTCTTTTTTTTTTTTTTTTTACAATTATTTAAGCTTTATAAAAATAATTAATAATTCTAATATGTAATACCAATAAATTTATAAACTTTTTTTTTTTTTTCAGACGTCTTTCCTTCCAAGCATCCAATTTATTCAGGCAATGATATTTCTACCCCTTATCGACAGTCTAGAAATCTAGTCGAAATGAACAAGCAACAAACTTCAAACACAAGACCATTACCGCCTGTGCCACATCATAATCTTTAAATATATATCTCAAACCCAAATTTTTATTTTATATATATACATAAACTTATAAAAACTTTGTTTCTTTTCAAATTGGAAAAATAATACATTTAAAATTCTCAAATTTAATCGAATTATTAGCACTAACAAAATGTCTTCCAGATGTAAAATATGATTTTATGAGCGATTCCATTTTTCTGCATTAATAACATGCAGATGAAGGATAATGGAAGCAGACAGCTGCTATACAACGGATTGAAAACAAAGTATATTTCTGCAATTGATTTATATATTTTATCCCAAGAACAAAATGCTTACAAAACAAACTTAGACACAAGGCGAATCAAAAAATAGGGAGGAGAGGTTTATGACCATCCTTGTCACTGTACCTTTGTTGACTAAGTTAATCCTAGCTAAAGCCCTCAGTCATTATAATACCACATTCATACGAGGGATCTTCCTACTTAAGATTCGAAATCAAATCGCTTTTTCGTTTTAATTAAACTATATATAATCTATGTGAAAAAATAGAATTTTATAAAAACCGTTTGATTAAAGATAAAATTTAATTGGCATGGAGTGGAGAAAAAAGTCCAAACAAAAAGTATTAGTAAGACTCTCCCAACACTTTCTAGATAGTAGACCACCCACTGATTTCCGACTTGATGGGGGCCCGAAAACAAGCAGATCAATTGCTAAATGGAGCTGAATTCTAGACGTGAAACAAAGAAAAAACAGGGTAATATTTTTGCAACTGATTCTCATAAAAAGTCTTGGTGGTTGTTATTGTTACTGATTGCAATAAAGTTTACTTAGACTGTGAATTTGTGTCCAAAATAGGGTAATAATTAAGAATATAGAATATAAATAGAAAGAAACACTTTGATGGTGATTGAAAGCAGAAAGATGGAAATTTTCTAATAAGAAAAATGTCGCTTATATGTATGGAAATAAAACAATGATTTTAATAGTATAGTACCAATATTTATTGAGGAAATATAAATATCACCAGTTAGAAAATGTTAACTAAAAACATGAACAGAGTTTTGTAAATAAAACATAATTAAATGGCAAAACATTTATCTATATATCTATAAAAGTGAGAATGTGTGTGTGTGTGTGAGGACACTTCTCAACCTATGTACTCAACAATTTTTTTATCTATAGACTTGAAATTTGATATATAGAGTATTCAAACATGTGGAAAACGTTTTAAACGGATTTAATCCACAAAAAAGGGCTGCTAAGGGGTTAAAATGGAAAAATTAGTACTTGGGAGTCATCGGATTTTTATCTGTTTATTAACTGTTTCACAACTGCATATGCACAGTCGTGAAACACGACAGCTTCCTTATGTTAAGAATAAGTAGGTTTGAAAACACTTTTAAACTTCATAGCAAGCTGATCTAATTGTAATCTTAGTTGACTCACTGTCTTTAGGTTTTGGTTTCGATCTCAGCTCAAGTATATATATTTTTTGTTTGCAGGAAATAGAAACAACATAATACTCACATGCACATGTCTCAGTTTCTTTCCGTTTTTTTACTTCATTGTTTTTGAAGGAATTTGATGTTATGTTTAATAGATACAATATTTCTGTTTATAATAAATTATAAATTTGTATTAATAAAAATATAATATTTTACGACCGGGCAACGCTGGGCGGCCTGCTAGTATAAATATCATTTTATTTGAATATAAAAGTTGGTTTAGTCAGAAATGTTCATTTGGAAAAGTTTATGCAAACTTTAGTAGATAATGTTAGTGATTCAGCAGATATGAGGGCTAAAGATAAATATGTTTATATAATTAGTAGAAATGCATGCATGAGAAGATGGAGTTTGTGCATTCGAAGTGTTCCTATCATTTCGCTCACCCCCTCCCAGCCAGAGACGGTATTTGGGGTGGGTTGGCATATGCTTTCGCATTGACTAGTTAGGGTTTAGGTATAAATCGAATGGGGTACCATTTTTATTAGTTGAAATTTACGATTCTGAAAGTGAAAGTTTTTACTTGGTTTTGGAAGTTGAGAGAATTTCTAAATGAACTGAAGAAAGAAAGGGGGTGGCTATTCAAGCTAGTCGCTTTTTGTCTTTCGTTCTCTTGACTATATACTTTCAGTTCATTAGACATATGAAGTTGAAATATGGTAGGAATAACGCTGATGCAGATGGCTCTGATTTTGATTCGATTTTAAAATGTTTCATGAAATTATGTCTATTTTTTTTTTAAATTTGATCACATTTTCAGCATTTTAAGACCTTATAATGGGGAATTAACACCACAAAAATTAATATCTTTCTAAGCCACAAAATTCAGCTGTATAAGTTCTATTTTCACACAATTTTTCTCATTGCAACATTATTTATTAAAATTTTTTAGGTTTAACTTCTTAGACACATTGAAGAGTCTAAGCGTATACAAGTATTGTCCTGAGATAGGTATTCAGTGCATTCTATATAATAAACATTGCATGTTAATAATACATACTAATGGCAGTCTATATTGAATGAACTTCAACCCAATGTGTATACACCTGGCAACAGAGGAAATATAATTCTTGGTGTTTTGAATTTTAAAAATATTTGTAAATATGTTTTTTTTGAGAAATGTGACAGGTTTTTTATTTACGAGCAGACACCGAGTCTCCATTATAAAAAGATAATAATATTGTATTTTCATTATTTATATGTAAATTGCATGAATAAATTTTCCAACAAATACCAGCTTTCATGTTCTTTATTATAAAGGATTCAAGACGTGCCAGCTTGTTGTGATTCAGCAATCATGCAAAAAATTTACTTGTTAGGACTAGTAGCATTTTCTTTCTCCCCATCTTTCTTCAGGATGCACATATATATATATAAGTATATTCACAAACATACTATGGATAATATATACATGCCCTATACTCACATATTTATGAAAATCAAACTTTTTATTCAATCATGGAAAGTAAATAAAGGGTTCCATTCGAAATTTTGTCCAAATTCCTGACATTGATAGAAACATTCCCAAGTTCGACAAACTACATCCGGAGAAGGTCAGAGGTTACATTAATCGAAACGTGAAAATGATACTCAAGATGAGAAAAGTAGTCTGAAGAATCTAAATAGTACGAATTCTCAAGTTTGATACAACAATCCCAAGTTCAAAAAGAAGCACCTGAAGAATTTTGGAAATGACATGAGCCGAAACATTGTGAAAATAACAACCCATGACGTAACAGATAAAATACTAAGCTAAATTCAGTTCCAAGTGACATCTTTCTGGAGGTTAAAGGTTCAAAACCTCTGTGAATTACTTTTATCCATTCATGGATGATGTAATGAAAGTATACTACCCCATGGATTAAATAAAACATTCTTTTTAAAACTCTGTACAGATTTCTGAGTTCTACAAGATACACCTAAAGAAGGCCGTAGGTTATATCAGTTGAAATATTGTGAGAATAACACTCAAGATGAGAACAGTAATTCGAATAATACAATAACAACTAAGATGAGAATAATGAAAATATTTCCCTTTGGATGATGCATTTGTGTCATGGTGTTAATAATGTGAAAAAAATTAAAAATCTATTCATTTAATGTTTCATTTTATCCTGCTATATTACAAATAATTATTTGAGTACTGTTATTTTTTTATCCAGGTAACACCGGGTATTTCTGTTAGTCCCATATATGCAAAGAGTGTTGTTGTCACATCTGGGTTAGTGCATCCACCACTAGTCTCTCCCTTTTAGGGTTCAAAAAGAAGTCTCCCAGGCCCCACATTATCAACTAAGCTCCAACCCCTGTCCCATTGCCACGATGTTGCATCCTGTGCTTCTTTTATCTTTTATATTTGTATCTTTTCTTTTATACAAGTATTTTATTAGAATCTGCTCTGATGTAATTGTATCCCCTTGATGTACATACCAAACCCGTTTAGCAGCAAAATCTGACTCCACTGTAAGGTCCCTACATGCCAAAAAAATCTTCTACTCTGATAGTTTATTCCCTTGGACTTCTAGCTTTTGAATTTCCTCCCTGCTTTCTGCTTCCCTGACTACTGAAATGCAAAAGCTTAAACGTAATATAAACAGACATTTAGCGCATCTCTTTATATAGTACCCTGTCAACATGATCCCAAAGAATACCCTCTTACAGCCAAGTGGCAACATGCCTCGTTTGGGTTGAAAAAGAGTTCAAAAAGAATATGTATACTCTCAAAGTCTTATTCACTCATTTCTTTTATGCTTGATTATTTTAAAAATCTATTTTTATATTTATTGAGGACATTGCCAAGGCTGCTGCAAAGAAGGTAGGCTCTCTCTCTACTATGCTAGAAAGTTACTTATGCCTGAGAGAAGCCTGTACTTTTACAAAGTCACCATTCGCCCATGCATGGAGCATTGTTGCCATATTTGGGTTGGTGCATCTGTTACTAGTCTCTTACTGCTAGACAAGGTTAAAAAAAAGAGTCACCAACCTAATAGGTCCTGCACTGTCAACTAAACTTCAACCTCTGTCCCATCAACAAAATTTTGCATCTCTATACCTATTTTAAAAGTATTTTAATGGAGAGTGCTCTGATGAGCTCCAAGCCCTTATACCTCCTTAACATAAATACTTCTAACTAACTGGGCAAGCAACAAAATCCCACTCCTACACTGTAGAGATTCCTAAATGCTGGAAAAGCCTTCTACTCAAATAGTTTCTTCTCTTGAACTGCTAGACTTTGGAATTCTCTTCCGGGCCCCTGCTTCCCTGACTGCAGAAGTTAAGTGTAATGTGAACAGACATCTTGCTGCTCAACTCCCTACATAGTAAATTTTGTCCCAAGTAGTAGCCTCTTACATCCAAGTGACACTGTGCTTTGTTTGAGGTAAAAACACAATAAACAACAACAAAAACCATGTTATATACTTCATATCTATATACCTTATAAATTACATAACAAAAATACACTCATTTCATTTCAGTTACACATCCATACTTGAATTATAACCGACATATTTGTTCCAAAAAGAATATGAATTGCATCATATCTTTTAAAATATATCAACAGCTATATGACGTTATATAAAAAAAATCTTACTCTCTTTCAAAACGTTATGCACCCCCCTTCTTAAATTTCTTAATTTTATTCATTCAGAAGAAGTCTTACAATAAATGCGAACCATTGATGAACACATAACTTGGTTTATTACTTTTTATCTCTCTATACTGTATATCTACAATTTCATTATAACTGCACTACTAGACTTGGAAAATAATCAGGAGTGCAGGAGAAAAATTTAGGTTATTTGGGCAATTTATAACTATAAAAGTCTCATTTTCGTAGTAGATCTTCTTAGTGGCACACAATATGGTTTCCGTTCTGCAAGATCTACAGCAGATGTGCTAACGGGTATATCTCACAGGATTAGTGAATCTCTTGACAAAGGCTTCCTTTCTAGGGCAATTGCTCTTGACATATCAAAGGCCTTCGACAAGGTATGGCATAAGGGCCTACTTCACAAGATTTCCAGCTACGGCATAACTGGAAATGTTTTCTCAATCATTAAATCATTTCTCTCCGATAGGCTCATAAGAGTAGTGGTCAATGGACAAAAATTAGAGGCCTGCAGTATTAATGCTGGAGTCCCTCAAGGGTCAATCCTTGACCTAACTCTCTTCCTGATCTACATCAATGACCTCCCTAAACACATACTTAATTCATTTGTTGACATCTATGCTGATGACACAACCATCTACGGCAACACATCAAAGGCTGTAAATGACAAAGCTCTCTCTGATTTTCTCTCCTCTGATCTCGAGCGCGTGGTTCAGTGGGGGAAGACGTGGCTGGTTACCTTTAATGCATCTAAAACCAAACTCCTATCTTTACATCATCAATGCTCTGATCCCCATCTGGCATCAGTTGAAATGGATGGCTCTTGTCTGGGAGAAGCCCCGTGTTTTGACAAGCTTCTGGGTTTGACCTTTACTCCTGATCTGAAATGGAAAATGTACATCAAGTCTGTTGCCAAGGTCGCTGGAAAGATGGTGGGATCCTTCTACCGCTCCAGAAGATATCTCACTACTGATGCAATTCTCTATCTATATAAAAGCCAAGTATGTCCAAGGATGGAATACTGCTGCCATATCTGGGCAGAAGCTGCTAAAAACAGCCTATCCTGCCTTGGCAGAGTACAAAATAAACTTTGTGGCTTAGTGGGGGATGCCCTTTTCTCTACCCTGCAACCTCTCTCCCACAGAAGAGACGTTGTGAGCCTATCCTTGTTTTATCGTTATTTCCATGGCAGGTGCTCGTCTGAACTCCAATTTCTAGTCCCCCCTCGCCAATCTTTCACGAAAAACGCCCGTCTAGCTGAATCCACTGAGAAAAATTTCCCCCACTCTTTATCTGTGTCTAAATCAAAACGTGGATTCCATGAACAAAGATTCTTTCTTAGAACTGCACACCTGTGGAACTCTGTTCCGTCTGCCTGCTTCCAACCTGACTACAACTTGGATGTCTTCAAGTCCAACGTTAACAAATTCCTAATGAACCGCCCCCTTAAGTAAACACTTCATCAAATCTCCACACTAACGTACTGTACTTGCAATAACCCTTATCCCTAAGTGGCTTCCGGGCCTTGATAAGTGGTGACCACCGTGTAAAAAAAAAAAAAAAAAAAAAAAAAAAAAAGATACACTTACATACATACACGTAATACTATATGCATGTACACACACATACATACACGTAATACCATATATATACACACACACACACACACACACACACACACACACACACACACATACATGTTCTCATTGATACAGTCAACAAATCATACCAGCATCAGCAGCAGCCAGTCCAGCAGACAACACAAAAAACTTTTTTCCAAGGAGATCGGTGGATTGTTATCTCTTCATAATGTAAGATATTTTAACATTTTCTACGCATATATATATTTTTTTTTTGTTAACAATAACAATAATTATAAGAAAAAACTTTTCAGTCTGAGATTAGTTTGAACATTACTATATTCATATTATTTGTTTGAATTTATTAAATTTTATTCAACCTAATCTAATCTCATGATTCCCTTAATAGTCTCTTGTGTTCCCTAAATTGATTTCACTTCCTATTTCATTGTAAGGTTAATTTTTATCAACAATGCCATTATGCATTCATTCATTTATTACACTTAATTTAATGAGTAACTTCATTTTTTTTTTTTTTTTTATAAATCTCGCAGATTAAATTCTATTAAATATTTAATCAGTTGTGAATTTTATTGAAACTATTTTATTAAAGTCATTTTATTTAATCATTTTTTTTTAAAGTTGAGATGAAAGATCTTTGTTTTATTATATCTATCATGTGAAAAAAAAAAGAAGTTTTTTTGAAAAGATAAAATGTGCAAGTTATTTAATTTTGCACACCTTGCCTCTCCACAAGAGTAAAGTTTGACATAAGATTGGTTTTTAATGTGGTGAAACCCCAGTTCCTCAAAAAGGACCTTTTGGGGTTGGGATAAAAATTAAAATTGCCTCTGTCGAGGAGGATTTCTCCTTCAATGACTGAGAACAGAATAGTTGAACTGTAGTGCCAGAACAGATACTACACTTCTTGTCCACACACACACACACACACACACATATATATATATATATATATATATATATATATATATATATATAGTTGACACTTGGATGAGAAAAGGAAGCATTTACCATTTTTCATCATATCTAAAAATAGCAATGGGATTCTTACTAGCAGTACTAAGGGAGATAAATTTGAACTTACAAACACACAAGGAAAGGATAAAAACAACTGCACTTAAAGGGACAGTTAGAATCTTTAAAAATGTCTCCGTTGGATTGTATGAGATAAAAAGTGAATCTCTGGTATCCGGTAGAATACCCCATCTCAAGCTAGAAAAAAAATTTATAAGAAAAATTAAATATATATATATATATATATATATATATATATATATATATATATATATATTTCAATTTTCTTATTTTGTTCAAGCTGGGAATCAGATATCCTTCCGGATATCAAACATTCACCTGTTACATCATACATTTTAACCGATATATATATATATATATATATATATATATATATATATATATATATATATAGGCGCTGTTTTACAATTTGTCATTGTTCTGAGGGAGACAACTCTCTTTTACTAAGAGATTCGTTCATTTTTTCATCTCATAATTTAGGACGAATGCTGTCAATAAGTTTTCATGAGCGGTTTACAAAAACATACTTTTATGCTTTTCGTTCTTTTTTTTTTTTTTTTTGAGGGGGGTATTCAATTATAGAACTTGTATAGTTTTTAGCAGGTGCTTCTGCAGTTTAATTAACCTTTTTTCTATAAACAATGATGCGCCGACATTAACCGAGCAGAGAACCGTATTTCTCCAAAATTGTTTACATCGGTAGGGGGGGGGCGGATATATCTCCCCCCCCCCTACCGATGTAAACAATTGACATAAAGTTATATTTTTGAATTGACATGGAGTTATATTTTTGGATTTTACCGTCACTAGATTATTTATCTTCCACCAGACTATCCATTCACGTGTAATCGCCTTTTTCTTCACCATATTCCCTCTGCTTCACTTTTTTGTTATCAAGTAAGATCTTTGACTTATTTGTTGTTTCATCAAATACTTTTGTATGCAAAATCCGATCCCGCATTTTGCTAATTCCTACCCTCTGATGAGAAGGAAAGTATTTCTTCGAAACTCCGTGGATTTAGGAACTATCCACTTATCAAGTGTTTCCTTTTCAGATTAAATATGTTTTTAACTCTTTTTCAAAGTGTTTTTTAACATGTTTTATTAACTGTTTGCTCCTATTATAAGCTCTATCTCCTATTTGGTATTATCAAGCTTTTACATCTGGCTGAGATAACTTTATAAATATTAATTCTTTAATATTTACAATATACTTTAGTTTTACCATCTTGGATCATTTTGATAAATTTAATTGTAATTTTTATTTTATATATATATATATATATATATATATATATATATATTATGAAATAATGGTTTTAGTTGACATTTGGATAGGAAAAAAAAGAAAGCATTCACCATTTCTCATCATATCTAAAAATAATCGTCGGATGCTGACTAGCAGTACTAAGGGAGATAAATTCGAACTTAATCACAACTATCGTAATAGATAGCCGTGACTTAACTTACCCACACTCACACACACACATATATACATATATATACATGTGTGTGTGTGTGTGTGTGTGTGTGTGCGTATATATATATATATATATATATATATATATATATATATATATATATATATACTAGCAAAAGTACCCGTTGTTGACTGGGTTCAAAAACAGCCTACACAAAATTGACTCTGATTTATTAAAGTATGCTAGGTTATGAAAAGGAAGGGTTGTAAACAGATAGCTTCGAATTTGGGGGTATCAAAACTAAAGCAAAATATGATGAAAGTAAAAATAAAATAGATAAACCTCATAATTTATTATACTATACCTGTTCACACTGAAACACTTATCACAATATTCTGTGGATCCATATTAAAAAACCTTGTTAAAGTTTGTGACATATTTCCATTTTATGGAGGTCAAGCGCGAATGAACACCACATAATTTTATCATCCCATATTTCTTCAAACTGAAATATAATTATCAAAGTATACTTACGCAGATAGATATGAAAAGTCTTTATTAAAATTTGTGCCTATTTCCATTCTATGAAGGCCAGGCGTGAACACAGACCCCAAAATTATATTATACCATCCCTATTTAAGTTAAAACATACTTATCAAAGTATTCTTATGAATATCTATATCAAAAACACTTGTAAACGTTTTTTTTTTTATTTCTAATTTTTTTATTTCCATACTTTGTGGACCAGGCGTGTACGCAGACCCCACAATTTTAATGAATCATCATTATGCCAGATCAAACATACCCATTCCTGTGTCTTGATACATCTTTTATCATTATATGTGATCAGTTTTCTATAATAGTCAGCCATATAGGAGCCTATTCGTGAACAGACACACACACAGACGGTCAGCTTTATATTATAGATATATATATATATATATATATATATATACGAGATGATAAACACGACGTTGTGCAGCTTTATATTATAGATATATATAATCATGCGCATTCCTATTTACTATCTAATGCAATTCTCTTGTTAACAATTTGATTATTCATCATGAGGAGATTGCAATCTGAAAATCAATTCATTCTTAAATTATATTCTGTCGTAATAAGAATTCAGAAAAATAAGATGCAAAAATAAATTAAAAAAACATTATATATATATACATACTAGTAGACGTACCCATTGTTGACTGGGTTCAAAAAGAGCCTTCAAAAAATGGACTCTGATTTATATAACAGTATAAATAACTTTTAAATTATTTTAAACTGATATTTATTTTCTACATACTCTTTGTATCTTATATTCCCTTTTGTCTTAAAGATGTGTAGGCAGACAGACACAGATGTTGAGCTTTATTACATCGTCCTATAGATGTACAGACACACAAACAGACCCATTGCTCGGATCATCTTCGTGGAGATGGGGGGGGGGGGCAATTGCTCAAACGAATATGAGGCAGTAGTGGGAATCTTTATCGACACAAGCGTATGAAACACTAATTAGGATTCCCCATTATAAGTGCCCCTCATGGGACTCCACCTCTGTTTGTGGGAGTTACCTATGTAACCTGTAACCCCCCCCCACTTTCCATGGTGAGTTATCATGGCAAGTTCTATAGCTCTACATGAAATGGTATGAGTGTGCATAGGGTTCCCCCTTATAAGTAACCTCTTCCCCTACTGGGGCCCCCACTTTATCATACTCATTTCAGATCCTTGATACTTCTTCTGTTATTGTATGTGGTCAGATGTTGAGTTTTATTATATATATATATATATATATATATATATATATATATATATATATATATATTCTTAGCTAGTTAGATACATATTTTTTAAGTTGTTTTTATTTTTGTAATTGTTGATTTGAATAAAATTTGATTTTCACTTCGATCTGGAGCTTCTTTAGATTAGATTTTAGATACCCCCCCCCCCGAAAAAAAACTCATGAAGAATTATCAATTAAGCACCAAATTACAGATTATCATAAACAAATTTAAAAAATAGTTTATCATTCATCCATTTCATAATCAGAGTAAGCAACAATTGAAATTTGTAATGATGTAAAAGAGAATCGGGTGTTAACGTTGCCGTCTCCAAATAAAAATGTTTCAAAATGGTACTCAGGTGCAGCATTTCGGCTAAAATCAATAAATAAAAAATATTTGCATTTTAACCCAAACAAAACTGTCTCCATGTAAATAAAAAGTTTTGTATTTTACAAGCATATTAAAAGATTTGTTAAGATTATTAAAAGAAAAGAAAAGAAAAGAAAAAAAACAAAATCAGTAATATTTAGAGCTTAGAGTTGGTTCTTGAATTCGTACCATCTTACTACATTACTTCAAACACCTCCACCGATGCAACATCCAATTTAGAATCGCTTTTCAAAGAACTCTAGTATCTCTAGTATCACTACTAAGAATTAAGTTCAGGTTTAGGAATGGGAAATGGTTACGTGGTATTTAGAAATGAGAGAACTTTCAAAAGTAACTCTGAAAAAAACACCTGCAAGGTTACCCACTCAGCACACTGTTTTTCATGCATCTATTATCCAGCAAGTACGAGCAGCACACAATAAACCATCTACCCATTAACTATTTTCTTTTTCTACTATGTTTTTGAGGGAAATATGTATTACTGCTGATCATGGTTACTAAAGGTGAATGCAGCAGACCAAATAGAATTTGAACTTAGATTGTAGAAGTCATAAATTAATAAAATATTTATTTTCTCTCATGAATCAACTAGCCTGGGTGCCCGGCGTTGCCCGGGTGTTTGGAGGTGTGTTGAGTAAAAAATTTTTTTTAAAAAAGTAGGCAGGCAGACAGGCTCGAACCCGTATCACGAAGGAGGTAAAGAACATGAAAAAAAAACATGACGTCTTTGCCGTTGCATCCATTCCCAAACCAGAAGTGGTGAAGGTTTAAATTAAAGCTAGTCAATTGAAAAGAGGGGATGATCTTCGAAAATATTGGTTGAAAAAGCGACCCCTTCTTGTAGAAAGGTGCCCAGTTGAGGGTGAAGGAATTAATGTTTTTCGACAATTTTTTTATATTTGTCGTCCGAAGGGTTGAACTTCAAAACGATACAGATCTTGTGAAAATCTTTTGCCTCTGTCGAAAGTTTTAAGCAGACATACAAACATACATGCATACATAAATTTAAACAGACAGGCAATATTTATATTATAGATGTCCACACCGTTTGCAGAGTGCAGTGATTCAATCTGTTTCCTAAAGAACTTCTTTAGTCTCTTTGGGAATCATAATGAGTCATCAAAGAGAACCTAGGAAGCACCCGAAAAAACACCCCTTCTCTCTTCTGCCCCTATTCACTGGATGCTCCAGCAGTGATGATCTTCACCTGAAAATAACTGCTAGTAGACCTTCAACAACCCAAGGAACTTTGAATTCTCCTTTTTCCTCACTCGGGCATCATCAAACTTTTTGCTAATGAAATAAACCCTTTCGTTGTTGTTTTTAAAAGAAATTTTCTTTTTCTTTCTGTGCTACCTTTTGGTTTACTATTAATAGATAGAATTTCTATAAGATTATAGATTCGCATCTTTAAAAGATTACTCATTCCCAGTCAGAGTAGATTATTATACTATCGAAACCTCTTTTAGTCCAGCATCTAACTTTTAAAAACATTAGTATGATAAAGTATATTTTTGTTTTGTTTTTCAGAAAAATAATTGTTTTCATCATCTTAAATGTACCATTTATTTTGGAATATGCTTTTATCAACATTAACGTTTCTGACCATCCTACCAACTTACCTGTGTGCAGATCTCACTTATACAATACAAGAAGGAAAGGACATGGAGACGTACATTGGGGACATTGCTGCAGATTCAAAGATCGTGGACGGTGTACCATTTGAAGACCAAGAACTCATCAGATTCAGTCTATTACAACAAGATGTAACAGAAGAACCATGGTTATTCAAAGTCTCTCGTGAAACAGGGAAACTGTACACTGCAGAAATTTTGGATGCTGAAGAACTATGTAAATATAACAAAGAATGTTTCAGAGTGTTGGATGTAGCCATACAAAAGGGAGCTTCTTCTATTAAAATATTAGAAATTAAAGTCATTATAAAAGATGTCAATGACCATCCACCTGGGTTTCCTGATGAGCACATTACTATTACATTTGAAGAGAATGTTATTCCTGGAACAATAATATTAATCCCAAATGCTGTAGATAAAGATGTAGGATTTGTTAATTCAAATATTACCTACAGACTTAAGAAGAATAAAGATGAACCATTTTCATTGGTTGTTTCACCCAAAATTGATGGAACGTCTAAACTTGGCATAAAATTAAAAGAACGGCTTGATCGAGAAGTCAGATCTTCTTACTTGATCCAAGTGATTTCTAAAGATGGAGGATCTCCACCAAAGGAAAGCATTTTGCATGTTAGTATCATTGTGACTGATATCAATGACAATGCTCCCGTATTTACGCAAAATGTTTATAATGTTTCTATCAAGAATGAACCGAGTGAAACGATTCCTGTAACTATTCTATCAGCTACTGATTTGGATTCCAACAGCAATGGAAAAGTCTGTTACCATCTGAGTTCAAAGACGGCTGATATTGTGAAAACCCATTTTAAAATAGACAGGAATAATGGGAAAATATTTTTATATCATAAATTAATGACAGGACAAGAAATAAAGTATAAGTTGTATGTAGAAGCTATGGATAGGGGAGCCTCTCCCTTAAGCTCAACGGCTTTAGTTGTTATAAATGTAATTGATCAAGCAAACAATGTTCCTCTCATTAAAATAAACTTTGTTTCCACATCTTCTGAAAATGGTCTAAGTATTTCAGAAGATGTAAACGTCGGTAGTTTTATTGCTTATGTGAAAGTAATAGACAATGATGAAGGACAAAATGGAGATGTCACTTGTCATCTTCGTCATGATAAATTTCAGCTTCAGAATTTAGGTACAAAGAAATATGAAGTGACACTGAAAAATCCTCTTGACAGAGAGAAAGAAGAGCACCATGATGTTGTGATCAGTTGTCAAGATAAAGGCTCTCCTCCTCTTCATAGTAACAGCAAATTCTCCATTCAAGTGATGGACATCAATGATGTAAGGCCACAATTTACAAAAGACACATTTCAATTCTTTATTGATGAGAATCAAAACTCAAGAATTACTCTTGGCTACATCAATGCCACTGATCCAGACTTGGGAGATGGAGGAAAACTCACATATTCTCTCATCACCAATAACAACAAACACTTCTTACCTTTCAAAATAACCACAAATGGATTACTATCAGCAATTATGTCTCTTGATCATGAGTTTCAACATACTTATCACTTCAAGGTGTTTGTGAAAGACAATGGAACACCATCTCTCAATAACACAGTCAATGTGATTGTTGAGGTCACTGATAAAAATGATAATGCTCCATATTTTACATTTCCCAGTGTTAAACCTTACAATCTACATGTGACATATTACCCTGATGCCAGAAACAAGAACATCACACAGATAAAGGCAGCCGACAGTGATAGTCAAGAGAATGCATTTCTAAAATATCAAATAATCAGAGGCAATGACAAACAGATGTTCACCATCAACCAGTACACTGGTTTCTTAGCTTTCAATAGACAACTCAGCCAACAAAATGCTGGCTCCTATCAGCTTGACATTCTTGTCAAGGATAGTGGTAGGCCAGTTCTATCAGCAACAACTACTCTCTTTTTAACACTCACTATCAGCAACAACACATCAGAAATGTTAAATGTTGTTCAGCTTCACACTGAAGAGAAGGTGCATCTTAATCTCGTTATTATTATTACAGTCATAGCAGTCACAATAGCTGTCTTCATTACAGCTTCATTATCAATCTGCATCATTCGATGTAATGGTCAGTCAAATGTGAGCCATACTCAAGCACTTGATCGTTCCAACAGAAATGCCAGTGAATTAATTGCCCCTTTCTACCAGGGAAACTGTTGTCCTCACTCAGCACAACCTGTGTCACTAAATTGTCCTCACTCAGCACAACCTGTGTCACTAAATTCTACTCTACCAACAAATATTCCATCAACTTCTAAAAGAGAACAATTAAAGGTTGGACGAAAAGTGCAAGAGCCTTCAGGAATTACATCACAGGTATTTATTATTGTTTTTCTATTTATATCCAACAACTCAGTCTTTTGTTTATCATCGTTTTCAAAATTACAATAAGAGAAAACGAAATTTAAAATGATATTTTTTTAATAAATAAGTGTTAAAATGTAGTCTTCTAATTTTATTTGCAATTCATTTAAATTAGTTCTTTTCAGAAATAAAACAAATTAGAGAAATTTGCTATGTTTGCTCGTTTTACAGCATATCAACACCCTTTGGGTCATTTAATGTTGAAACGCAATACTTGTTGTCAACAATGAATTGTATACAATTAGTTGAACACAAGTAACTATCTTACCCATAGCCAGAGGGAAAGTGTAGGTTTATACCTTTCTTATCAACATAATTGATAATAATTCTATGTGATTTTAACCCTGTATAGCAGATTAGAGTTTACAACGACCTCCATTTGCCATTAATACATTTTGGGATATTGTGCAGAATTAATAGCATATAATTTGTGTTATTAATACTCACATGAATTCATTCAAATAGAAATCAAAATTCTTTTAATGTTATAATTATATAAGCATATATTTCTTATTGTGTGTGAAAAAAAAATTGATTGAATAAATTGTTAATTGTTAAAAAATCATTTAACTCATTTTCTGTAGAAGTATTTCTTCACCTTGCATAACTGGTGAAAAATAAAAGTTTGGGTGCTGGATGCAAACATTATCCCCGTATTTATGTATAATAGATATGTAATATCTTGTTTATAAATCTGTAATATATTTTTTATAAATTTGTAATATAATTTTTATAGATCTGCAATATATTTTCATAAATTTATAATATATTTTCATAAATCTATAACATATGTTATAGCTTGAAACTCAGGGGGAAAATGTAATTCTTTTCTTTACATTTTCCCTAAACTGAAATCCAATTTTAATAAAATAAATACACCAATTGTAGTTATTTGAATCTACCTTTTATATTCTCAACCTATACTCCCAATGTTATTGCTGGTTGAATAATATTAGACAGGGTTTGAGTTTAGGAGAGATGGAAAAGAATTATGGATTATTTAAACCATCTGTAACTATAAAAGTCCGACTTTAATCTATAAATAAATGCTTGTAGGGACAATTGTTAAGATTAATCTAAATATTAATAATAGTTTTAACGTTTTTAGTTGATTTTTATCCAAAAGGTAATTGATGCATACTGTGTGCCATCCTCCAATATAAATACATGTAAAACTCTTAGCTTTTACTGACATGAAATATCATTTATGTTTTTGCTTGTTTTACTCGTCTTGATTGTTGGATTTGTGTTGAACTGAACGTTTTCTTTAATAATGTAGGGGATTACCAACCACTGTTGAATGAGGTTAAAATAATCAACAGTGAATAATACTGGAAGATGAGGAAACTCAAACAATCAATGCCATGGTGACCCATTAGGTAGGCATTATTATTTAATATCAGTGCAATGTGAGAACTAATAATTAAGATCTAAATGAGATGAAAAAATTCCCAGTATTAGAAATAGTAATGGTAATAATAACAAATATTTAATAACAATATAATTATAGAATATTCTATAAGAATAGGGCTAAATAATCATACTTGACATTAGGCTTATATATATACAAGAAACACTCGTATAGCTGAAAACACTATCAATAATTCCCCCCACTCTTTATCTGTGCCTAAGCCTAAATGTAGATTCCATGAACAAAGCTTCTTTCTTAGAACTGCACGCTTGTGGAATTGTCTTCCATTTGCCTGCTTTCCGGCTGAGTACAATATGGTTGTCTTCAAGTCTAACGTAAATAAGTTCTTGATGAGCCATTCCATATAAGTTAACAAATTTACCGAATTTTCATTACTAATGATTACTATATTTTCCAATTTCTACTGTATACTCTTTAACCCTTATCCTTGAGTGGTCTCTTGGCCTTGATAATGTGGTGATGCCTGTGTAAAAAAAAAAAAATAATATTATAAAAGAGTACAACTATTGAAAACGTTGTGACTCTAACAGCAATCAAGATGAGTACAATTGTATGAAATAATAAATAGCTTTTAAGTCATGTTTCTGAATTTTTGAGATGAGGATTGGTTATTTGGATTCTTCGAACTACTGTTCTTGAGTATCATTTTCACAACATTTTGGTCGGTCTGCAAGGATGTGTGGCATAGTAGAGTACTTAGAAAATTCAGTTGTAAAATGATATTCTCCTGAAGGTTGAAGGTTGAATCCTCAGTGTGGATGAATGAAAATATGATTGCAAATCATCTAGTTGTGGCTGACAAAAATGAGCGCATGCTATCCCTGTTAAGTAAATAAAGGGTTCCGTGCAGATTCCCGAGTTTGAAAGAAAGATTCTTGTTGAACAATATACACCCGAAGAAGGTCAGAGGTTACATCAACCGGAACATTGTAACAATGATGCTGAAGATGATAACAGTAATCTGAAGAATCTAAATAATACGAATAACGTAAGTCAATCTAATGCTAAGGAGGTGAGTGATGTCTGAGGATTAAGGCTAGTTTTACAAATAAATCAACTAGTATAAAATCCTAATTATGAAATAATCTGCTGTTGTAAAGATTAATTCTTTGTCTTTTTGTTCTACAAACTCAGGATACTACAAGATACTTGGCATGGATATCTGCAACATCTTCTCCGGATCAAAACCGGTTTCATACAGAAGGTACAGGTAAGTTTATAAATCTGTTATAGGGGAAGCTGATATACCTGTTTCAGGAATAAGGGACTTACACAGGGATTATAAATATAGTTAAATTTAACGTGTTATTGAGTTAGAAGTATAATAGCTAAAAAAACTTTAAAAAAAAAAAAAAAAAGGTTTTGTGTGAACTAAAGTTACATCTTTTCCAAAAATTGAATTTAATAAAGTTCTATTAGATACTAGCAGTGTGCTCAGTGTGGCCCCATCATAAAATACTTTAAATATGATCTTTTAATTTATCTATATTTCTTATTTATTATTATAGAGCTAATTTTCTATTCATTATTATATTGTACCGAATATATAGCAATGATTTCAAAAGTAAAAAAAAAAAAGAATGACTTGAGTGAACGGAGCTTAAACTCAGCAGGCCAAGACAAGTCCATATACCTCACCTACAAACACATGCAAAAATTATTATAATGGAGATTTTGTATCAGCATGTTTGTAACCAAAACTTAGAATATTATTTTCATAGGAACATGACATTAAATAACACCAACCATTATGTTTAATTTCTGTATAGAATTCACTCTATAATGTCTCTTAACCAGCACCTTCATCCATTATTTTAAGAAGGCTGGAAAGTATAATGACTGAAATATTGTGAACATAACAACAACTAAGATGAGGAAAACAGACTGAAACGTGTAAATAGTATATCATGAAAACATACTCAAATTCTATGCATGATTCCTTCATATAATCTGGTGATACTCTTTTCTGAGCAGTTGATAACAGATGCTATTGTCATTGATTTTAATTTATGTATAATAATGTCTAATAGTAATAATTAATGTCTAATCATGTCTAATAATAATGTAATAAGGTTTTGTTTACTAACGAGTCACCACTTATCAAGGCCAAAAGTAACTCGAAGATAAGGTTTAATAAGATGGATATATCATCAGTTGAATGATGAAGAATATTGTTAGAGGATTGAAACTGATGAATCGACATGAATTTGATTATTATGTATGTACTTTACATTTATCATTCAAAATTACTTCAAGTTGTTTATCTTTTTTTCATTTTTCAGATATATCCTCATCAAAGCTTTCAGCTGAAGGTAAACTCCCGAATGAAAAGAATAGTTCTAGTTCAATTCCACATTCTAGAAATCCTTCGGAAATGAACAAAGTCCACAATTCTTTTACAAGACCGCTGCCACCTTTGCCCTGTATTGACAACTAAAGACACATGTTCCACACGTACATACACAAATAAAAAAAAAATTTCATTGAACTTTAAAAGGTTTTTCATTTTTATTTTCTACATCTGATTTAAAAAAAAGTTTTTTGCATTGCCTTTTCACCTCAAACAAGGCTCAGTGCAACTTTGATGTAGGGGCTACTATCTGGGACATAATTACAGTGATACTGTGTAGGGAGTTGAGCAACAAGATGTCTGTTTTGATATATATGCATGTTACACACATACACACACAAATTAAAAAAAAATCTTCATTGAATTTTAAAAGATTTTTCGCTTTTATTTTCTACTTCTGATTGAAATATATGTATATGTTACAGACAGACACACATAAAAAATTTGCATTGAACTTTAAAAGATTTTTCATTTTTGTCTTCTATATCTGATTGAAATATATGTATATGTTACAATTCCTTAATCTTAAAATATAAAAAAAGCAATGAGACTATGATAAAATCAAGAATACCAACTGCTTTTATTACTTACTCATCATGAAAAAAATAAATATAAGGTTATATAAATCCTTAGTAGTTCTCGATGAGTAAGAAATGAAAACGATCAGTGTAATTAATTTTAATCATATCTCATGTTTTATATTTTAACATCGTAATACCAAATTTGTCCCTTTTATTAGTTTTAATTAAATTATAGATTAAAATGCATACTGGAAACACGTAAGAGATATTTTACTCTTTAAAAAAAGTTAAAATGACATACGTTTTAAATTGATTACATTAATGGCATTTTTTTTATCTGATTGTTATCTAGAGATAAAAATAAACTCTTTCACTTATTATAAAGACCAGGAAAATATGTTTCTCAGTGTTTGCTACACTTCCATTTCTTGTTCTCTGTCAGTGGAGGAGAAATCTTTCACGGCTGAGGCAATTTTTATTTTTGTTTCTTTCTCCACGTTAAAAAACGACCCTGGTGTCTAACTGTCTCATGGGGAGGCAAAGTAAATAAGAACTCTCCACATCATGCCATATTTAATATTTATTTGATCATTGTATTAAATATTTATTAATAAATATTTAGCACACAAGTTATGCACAAGTCATGCACACTTGGCAATCGGACTTATGTATAGCCACACTCTTTGTTGTATTTGCTTTTCTGTTCAATATATTTTTTTGTTTCCACTAATTATTGAGTTGTGTTTTTCTTGCTGACCCTAATGAGATCATAACACTGGCGACAAGGAAAATTAAGAATCTCTAAACTTTGATTAAAAACAAGAACAATAACATGCCTATATATAGAGAGACAAACGTAAAAACAATTATTGACATGTCGTTCACCATAAGGGTATTTATTAAAAAAAAAAGTTTTCCTTCTAAATATAATTTTCTTTCTAAATATAAATCTTTTTCTTCAAAATTTAACTTTCCAATTTGTTTATATTACACAATATTCATCCTGTTTAAAAATTCTTTCATTATCAATACACAATTTACATAAAAAATTTTTTCTTATATTTCTAACTATTTTCAGGTTCATCCACCTTACTTACTACAAAAATGCTAGTTTATTTTGGTGTCTTATCCTATCCCCATCCAATTTGTGTTGATGAGAAGACAATATTAAAAAAAAACATTCATTGTCAATTATTGTCAATATTATTTGTCAATATTAATAAAATGAATACCGTTTTCAAAACGATCGTACACTTAATTTGATTTTGTTTTGTTTCTCCTTTTGAAACTGATTCATAATTTACAATTATTAATCTTTATCCTCAATATATATATATATATTAATTAATTAAGCTGGTCTGCAGTTTAACTTGTTGCTGGCTATCTTGCTTGTTGCTGGATCTCAACATTTTGAACCAAGTGAGAGAGAGAGAGACTTAGCTGTCGTACAAAGCTAAGACTCTGTAACATCATCTGTGTATAGATACTTCCTCAGGCATTTGTCTATTAAAATGGTCCTGTGGCGATGGAACTCGTTTTTGGGCTCAAGGACTTTAAGTGTCTGAGGGAGTGACACTCGTCTGACAAGACGTTGCAATCATCATCATCATCATCTATATATATATATATATATAGTTAAAGATCTTGACATGGATTACTTAGTTTATAAGTATAAAGATCTTGAGAATGGATTACTATGTTTATAAAAGATGGTAAGCAAGCGGTAACCAACGGGAGAGAGTAGGTTAATCTTGATACTCGAGCATTTAAGATACATTCAAGCGCCAATCTCTTATTTGTTACAATGTACTTTTGTACAATAAAATTGTTATAACTTTGTGTGTTGAGTCTCATTTAATCTGACTAATTTATACTGATTATATTCCCCAGGGATATACCAATATACATGAGGGGGAGGGAAGAGAGAGAGAGAGAGAGAGAGAGAGAGAGAGAGAGAGAGAGAGTAAAAATTATGTCTTCCTTAAAGTTTTGCTCCCTCTTATGTGTAAGCCTATTAAAAATTCAACTATTTGAGAATTATTTGTGTTTTTATTGCTGTTGAGAATAGAATAAAGATTGTTTATATTTGTTTCTTAACTACGTATAGTACACAAAAATGTTTTATTTGTGTTAAAGATATTTTGTAAATCCTTAAATTTTGCAAAATAAAATTCAATTCCCACTTCTGTTACAAGAAAAGATTTATCTCAGCAATTAAAAACATGATTATTATCCAAAGGCAGAAATTACTTCATTAGAATTAACACTGAAAATACAATCATCAAAGAGTTGTCTCCCCTGATAAGTTAAGCATTTTTCTTGTTCGGCAATTGCATTGTTTGATTTGAAGTAAATGCGTGTTATGAGTATAATAATAATAATAATAATAAAACAAATTCTAATGTGCTCAGGCTATGCATCACAAGGAGGAAAAGGGCCGATTGAGATTGAGGAATGTGTCGGGGGGGGGGGGGGCTTAAAAGTGTGCACCACCAACAGTCATGAAGTGTTGCTTGCATCAGTGGCGAAAGAGGAAGAAGTAGATAAAGAATCACTGGAAGATAAGCAGAAGTACAAGGAAAGAATCGAAGCAGAAAAGTTGATCGAGTTGGTAAGAATGAAACTTCATGGTGAGTTTGAGTGAGATACTAAGGCACTAAAATGTCAGGACACATGAAATTTTCTGTTTAAAGGTGACTTGTAAAGAGAGACAGAAAATCTTATATTTGCTCGTCAGGAACAGGCACTAAATACTAATGCAGTCAGTAGAAACATCTTTGGGAAGGACTGTTATGATAAGTGCAGGCTGTGTGGTGTAACTCTTTACACATTGTTAGTGCGTTTTCTACATTTGCTCAAAAAGATTACAAACATTGCCATGACAAAGTATGTGCAAATCTGCATTGGAGTTTGTGCCAAAAGTTTGGAATCCAAGTGATGGACAAGTGGTTCCAACATTACTCAAAAGCAGTAGTGGAAAATGAGGGCGTTAAGATTCTCTGAGATTTCATGGTTTATGAGATAACTCACAGGAAACGGAATATTGTAATTGTGAACAAAATACCAAATTATTTATGTGGCTTGCCCAAACGACATCTTAGCTGGCAAAAAGAATGAGAAACCATGGAACTATCAGAAATTGAGGGTGGAGATTGCTAGGTTATGGAATAAGAAAACTTCTATCATACCAATCATCATAGGTGTACTTGGCTCAATTCCAGATGATCTTGAGAGACAGTTGAACCACTTGAGAATCAAGTACAACATCACCATACTCCAGAAGTCAGATCTGCTTTGCACAGCAAACATTCTATGCCAGAGGCTTTCCATCTAATTGACTCTTTGACTATCCTCACTAGCATTGGTGTAAAAGCCTGCTCATGAGTGAAAAAAAAAATGATGTAAAACATCACAACACTGTGAAGTTAGCAAACATAATAATAGTAATAACTTGGCATATGATATATTCATGTCAGCATTCATCAAGTTATTTAATAAGGAATAATGAAAGCCTCATTTTTCCAATCCATAAACCAAATTCAGATCCAATCAATTATATTCCCTAATACTGTAGAGAAAGGCATAAACTTCTTAATTCTGTGCAACTCCTTGTTTAAATTTAAGTAATTTTTGGTCCTTCTTCATTATTAGAGTGAAATTTGAAAATTTAAAATATTGAATTTCAAGTAAAAAAACAATGGTACCTACTTAACTGTCCTGTCACAATAATGAACCTATCCAAAAATTAAAAATATATATATATATATAAGGTAGAAAATTAATTATTAATGAACATTATTTTTGAAGACAATGAGCAAAAATTGAGTTTTGCTAAAGTGGACTAAGATTTTCAAAGTTTTCAGAAAATAATTACCTCCTTGTTAAAATTTGAATTCTTCTGTTTATTTTTTAGCAAAACTCAATTTTTGCTACAACATCCGGTTGGGAGTTTTATTATTTTTATTAATAGATCCCCACATATAGAGAACATGATGGGCTATTTTGGGTAATTCATATACTTGTAGCGATATGCCACAATAATAATCTGATTTTAATAGATAAATGCTGGTAGGCATATAATGCAGATCTTGCAAAGAACGATTGGCCACACAGAAAGCCAGCATCTAGTTATTTATGCAAGTAGAAGCAGTTATTTTTTGTATTATTCATAACATTCTCTTTAATTCTCTCTTTTTTTTCAGATTTTCAGGAGTAGAACTATATTTATTTGCAAAATGTCTTTGATATTACATCCCAGAAAGTACAATCTTTTGTTACAAGTTAATCTTCTCCTCACGATTTAACAATTATTTTATTTTTTATTATTGCATTTTCACCCCAAACAAGGCATGGTACCACTTTGATGTAGGGGGCTACTATCTGGTATCAGTATCAGGGATACTATGTCTACATTACACATGAACTTCTGCATGTCAGTACAGTTAAGAAAGCAGGGACCTGAAAAGGAATTTCAAAGTCTAGCAGTCCGAGGAAAGAAACTCTTAGAGTAGAAGGCTTTCTGGCATCTGGCTATCTTTACTGTGTAGGGGCGGGATTTTGCTGCTTGTCGGATTTGTTGGTGGTATTTACGTCGAGGGAGTACAAGGACTTGGAATACGTCATAACACCTCACGTTAAAATACTCATAAAACAGGCAGAGGAATGCAGGGACAGAGGTTGAAGCTTAGATGACAGTTCAGGACATCAGGTTGGCGACTCTCTTTTGAATCCTGTCTAGGAGTGAGAGACTAATAGCACATGCACCAGCTCAAATGTGACAACAATACTCCATACATGGGCGAATGGTGGCTTTGTAGAGGTACAGGATACTCTCAGATAAGTTACTTTCTATCTGAATTATACGGTTGAAGAAGGAAAAAGTCCAGGCATCTACAGAGGAGATTCAGAGAAACATCTAGACTCTGCTCACAAAATTTTCAGCTTATGAAACGTGATATGAAAATTTTTTGTCCCTGCATATGAAAAAAATTTTCAGGATGCGAAAGATACCAGTGACAGAAAGACTATTTTTTCAGGCACCTAATTCTTTGAAAATCTTTTCAAAATCTGAGTTTTATTCGATTTTAATTTTCTTTTAGTAATTTTCTGGAAATATTCGTGTTGATTTTTATCAAGAAAACATTTTTTTATTGATTTGAATTAATTTTTTTCTATTACCCCCCCCCCCCCAATGTAAAATTATTTTAAAAATTGAAAAATTACAATTTTCACCACATTTGAAGAATATAGATTGAAGAAAAATTTTGTTTTAATTTTTATCATACACCCTCTGAAAGTTTTGTAAGGGGTGGAGGAGTTTATTATTTTATTTTTCTTAGAAATCACTATTTAGCTGTAAGAAAGTAAATAATCCATTTCATTTTGAATTCTGTTGCTTACTGTGCGCCCGCATGCCTATAGATTTGATTGATTATGAGTAATAAGGCATAAATAGAATTTTTTTCAGGCAACGCTAGGTACATACAACTAGTACATGTATATATATTGACAATACTATTCTGTACTTCTGTAAATGTACCATCGTGTTGTCTTCTTTATTATCGACCCTTCAAGGTCACAACACTAGCGACAAGAAGCTTGAGCTTATTTGGAATAATATAACCAGAAATTATGTCACACATAACATTGGCAAAAAACTAAAAATTAAAAGAAAAATAACTAAGACTTTTGTTGGATTCAACATAGTCATTACTACAACTGTAATGTTGCATTTTCAAAAAATAACATAGGTCCTATGCTTATACAGTGGGAATTAAAACCAACACAAGAAAATAGAGATGAAAGGAAAAAAGGTTTTGTTTTGGAGTAGGAAGGAAAAGATATTAAATTGTGGTTTTGAAATTTAAATCATTCAACCAGGGAAGAAACAAAAAAAGAAAACACAACAAAACGGTTCATTGAATTTATTTATTTATTTTTTTTGTATCATCAGGAAAACGAAATAAAGAAATAACAGTCTGATAAAAGATGGCTATAAATAAAAAGTGTTCAAATACCTTTCTGGGATTGGGTATTTTGTCAGACTGATTTGTTTGAATTAATATTTTAATTTGGATTGGTTCAACAAAAGAAACTTTTCTTTTCTTTATATATGCACACATCTAATATAATATCCATCATGTGTGTGTTTATATATTCCATTAAGACGTATATATGTTAAAAAAAAAAAAGAATGTATACATGAAAGAGATTTTTTACTGTTTGTTAATTTAAATTTAATAAATATGCATTAACATTTGACTTGAATGCATATTTATGAAATCATAGTAATGTAATCAATTTGAAAATATTTTGTTTCAGCTTCACTAATTATTTTTATGGAAACTTCACAAGCTAAAATTGTATATATTTATCTTTATAAAAATTAGATATATGTATATGTTTATATATTTGATTCACTCCTAAATAAGTAATCGAACATGAATTTTGAAACACAGCTCCTAGGCATAAATGGTTAAAATGTGGGATATATTTACTTTCATTTACTGCTGTTTTAAGGGGCTTTAAAGAGTATGATATGGGAACAACCTCTGATTTGAATTGAAAATTAGAATATTTCGGATTCGTATTGAATTTAATACATAATTCATTAGATACTAGTTAAGCAAGATTCCCTGCATTTCAATTTTTTCTCGGAATGCTTAAACCTTATGCCTTCAATATCAGACATAAACTTATGTTTTAAGTTTTAGACATTTCCTAGAATTAAAATTATGGAACGGATTTTAAACAAAGATCGAATAAAAAGTATACATATATTATACACATGCATAAATCCCTGTTTTTGCTTATGTGAGTGTATATTTTCTAATGAAAACATCTTCATAGTTTATTATTTATGTTGATATTTATATACTTTTGTGTTGCACAAGTGATGCGGGTCTAGTTTGAGAAATCTGCAGTGTGGTTCATGGATTTCAGTTTGATCCTGAAACTTTGATTTTCCATTCATTTTCTAAGGATTCCCAGCAAAGAAGATCTGAAAAAGAAAACAAAGCACAAAAATTGTTTTATAAAATACAGATCGTTCATAAAGTCCTATAACATAAGAAAAATATAATCAATATATATATATCTCTGTTATGATGCGGCTTTTGATCTTTGGTTAGTAAAGAAGTCCATCTAGACTGATGCCATTTAAATTTTTGCTCCAATCCCGATTACCCTTTTTGAAGATATAGGTTTGCCTCACATTTAAAACACATCCTGTGCCCAACTCTGTTCTCATGGGAGGTAAGTAAATACAGTTCTCATGTTTTGAGCAAAATGAAATAAAGAGGAAGTGGGAACCAACATATACGTGTTATCATGTCTATTTTAGAAAAAGTTTAAACAAGAAATATGAACAGAAGATGTTCAATCAAATACAGACAAACACAATTGAGAAGATACTATCCAAGTATGAGTGTGTGAGGGTAAATTAAGAGCTGTAGAGTGAGAGGAAAGATGTGATAGTGGAGACTAGCAGGGTTACCTAGCATTGCCCGTGCAATATAAAACAAATAAAAAAAATGAAGTTGCATTTGAGCTATTCTTAGGATATTGAGCAAACAATGCAGACATCGTTTTTTTCTGGGCAAGGCGGCTCTTAAGCATATCTGCTCTTTCCACGAATTCCACTTTGAATTGACTAACTTATACTTTTTACCATATGTGATACTGTATTATTCCTATTTTTGTCTCACTGGCAACACCATGTACTTTGACTAGTATACAACATAATAATAAATAACAAGGAAAGTCTTTCTCCTAGGCAATTCTGCACTTAAACACATTTGCTCTATCTAGGATATTGAGCACATTTTGATTGCTATTTATCAATTACCAATTATAATAATGTATTATTACTATTATAAATCCAGGACAACACTGAGTAGATTTTCTTGTCTAAAATATTTTTTTTTCTGGGCAAAGCGATCACTAAACATCTCGTACATGTTCTATCCATGATATATAACTCTTTGGATTGACTAATGTATACCACTTACTTGATATGATACTGAATTGTTATTCATATTGCTACTGAGCTGTATCATGTCATTTGTCTTGTGGGTTCAGGTGTACGAGTGGTACCCCTCTGTAATTTTTTATATTTTCGTTTTTTTCTTTCAAAGCGGATTATTATTGAATAGACACTAATCTACCAGATTATCAGAAAAAAAAAGGAAAAAAATGCTAATATTTAAATATTTGTATGAGGTGCTCGATTTCTAATGCAACATTCTAGTAAATTGATCACCAATTTTAAAACCATTTGACATGTTAGGCCAAATTTCACGAATTTAGCCTTTTTTAAGCAGTTTGGCTATTTTTTAAATTTTGCTTGAAATTTGCCCTTTTTTCGATTATTTTATATATATTTATGATTATCTTTAAGTTTCATCACCTGACATTTGCAAACGTTTAGGCCAGATGAATTGTATTAGCTACTCCAAACCTAAAAAGGATTGTTGGAATTTCTTTCTTGCTTGACAACAAACATTTTCTTATATACAAATAGATAATACGTTTCACTTAATACTTACATGTATTTATGTGCTGAATGAAATGAACAATAATCATCATCAAGTTTGATGATCGAGTCACTATTTATCAGCTTCCTTCAATGATAAGAAAAAAACCGGCTATTCTAGAATATATTCTCAAATAAACAAGCGCTGATTGGAGTTCTACATTTGCTTAAATATATTTGCTTAAATATATACTTGATTACCTCCCTTAGTGTTAGAGACAAAGGAGTAGCTATTCATAGAAATTTTGTAGCAGACACATTGCATATCTGTTATATAAAATATTAATAGTAAGACATTTCACAAATAGTTATTTATTTAAAAGTTTTATTGTATCATTTTCATCAAAGTTCTTACATATTTTTTCATTTGATATCAAATTAATTTTCCCAATTAAACTCATTCAAATCATTGAATGATTCATATGACCATGCACGAACATGCTAGTATTTTCTTTTTAATATTTATCACTCACAACAGTTTAATTTTTCAATAAGGTCTGCAACAAAATTTAAACTTTAAAATATTGGAATTTTTACTGATTTAATTAACATGGTTGAGTCATTTTATCTTGTTTTTAATATGATACACTCTAAATAAAATTACTCAAATAAAATGTATGCGTGTGTTCATGTGTCTGTATGTTCAAAAATATTCCAACAAATCTGCTTGAATTTAGCTAAAAATGTGTTGAAAAATTAAATAAGAGAAAGGGGGTATTTTACATAAATAACTCTTTGCTTAAAATTCAACCAATCATTTTCTTAATTATAATCTGAAACGCTAAACAATTTGCAAATACACTACTAGGCAAAAACTAGTTGTTTATATTTATTTTAAGGATATTTTATAACAAAGTTAGTGCAATTGTGTCAAGTAGGTTTAGAGCCGGTAAGTAACTAAGAATGACAAATGGAATGTTCAATTAAAACATGGATCAAATCAAATAAACACAAGTTCTGAAAGAATTTAATTAAATTATTTCAGCACACATATAAGTCATATCATCCATCTTAAGGCCATTATACATTTTGTAAAATTACTCAATTTTTCCGAATCATTGAAGAGAAAGAAATTATATTTATAAAATTCTAATATTTTAGTAAAAATTACATTTGAAAATAATTGCAAACTTCGAAATATTAACAAAAATTGAGATTCGTATGTAATTTACTTACATGAGTAGAAATTTCTGGTGGAGCTTTCTGTAAAAATTTACTTCTCTTTTTGATGCAGCAAAATAAATATTTCTGTTCATAGGTTACTTTTTAGTCAATAGGTAAAAAGGAGCAACAACTTGTCCCTGTTCACCAGCATATTTATTTAGAAGGATCAAGTGCTTGAGCTGAGACACCATTTGACTGATTTTTACATCTAATGATGCAGATTGATAATGAAGCTATAATGAAGACAGCTATTATAATTCCCATGACTGTAATAATAATGATGAGATTAAGATGCACCTTCTCTTCAGTGTGAAGCTGAACAACATTTAACATTTCTGATGTGTTGTTGCTGATAGTGAGTGTTAAAAAGAGAGTAGTTGTTGCTGATAGAACTGGCCTACCACTATCCTTGACAAGAATGTCAAGCTGATAGGAGCCAGCATTTTGTTGGCTGAGTTGTCTATTGAAAGCTAAGAAACCAGTGTACTGGTTGATGGTGAACATCTGTTTGTCATTGCCTCTGATTATTTGATATTTTAGAAATGCATTCTCTTGACTATCACTGTCGGCTGCCTTTATCTGTGTGATGTTCTTGTTTCTGGCATCAGGGTAATATGTGACATGTAGATTGTAAGGTTTAACACTGGGAAATGTAAAATATGGAGCATTATCATTTTTATCAGTGACCTCAACAATCACATTGACTGTGTTATTGAGAGATGGTGTTCCATTGTCTTTCACAAACACCTTGAAGTGATAAGTATGTTGAAACTCATGATCAAGAGACATAATTGCTGATAGTAATCCATTTGTGGTTATTTTGAAAGGTAAGAAGTGTTTGTTGTTATTGGTGATGAGAGAATATGTGAGTTTTCCTCCATCTCCCAAGTCTGGATCAGTGGCATTGATGTAGCCAAGAGTAATTCTCGAGTTTTGATTCTCATCAATGAAGAATTTAAATGTGTCTTTTGTAAATTGTGGCCTTACATCATTGATGTCCATCACTTGAATGGAGAATTTGCTGTTACTATGAAGAGGAGGAGAGCCTTTATCTTGACAACTGATCACAACATCATGGTGCTCTTCTTTCTCTCTGTCAAGAGGATTTTTCAGTGTCACTTGATATTTATTAATACCTTCATTCTTACTTAAAATTTGAAGCTGAAATTTATCATGATAAAAGAAGCAATAGACATCTCCATTTTGTCCTTGATCATTGTCTATTATATCCACAAGTGCAATGACACTGCCAACTACCATGTCTTCCGAGACATACATTTTATTATCTATAGGAGGTGTTGCTAACGTATATTTCATGACGGGAGGATTATTTTTCATGTTGATTCCATCAACACAAACAGTGGTGCTGAGATGATGTTTTGGACTTACACCATTGATGTCCATCACTTGAATGGAGAATTTGCTGTTACTATGAAGAGGAGGAGAGCCTTTATCTTGACAACTGATCACAACATCATGGTGCTCTTCTTTCTCTCTGTCAAGAGGATTTTTCAGTGTCACTTCATATTTCTTTGTACCTAAATTCTGAAGCTGAAATTTATCATGATGAAGATGACAACTGACATCTCCATTTCGCCCTTCATCATTGTCTTCGACTTTCATATAAGCAATAAAACTGCCAACTGACATGTCTTCCGAAAGAATAATTTTATTATCTATAGGAGGATACACAAAATACAATCTTATGTAAGGAGGATTATTTGTTATGTTGATTACATAAACTAATGCAGTGTCGCTGAGAGGAGGTTGTCCTTTATCAGTTGCATCTATAATCAACACGTCACCTGAATCTAATGTGCCGTTCAGAGAGATCTCGCCAGTTTCTTCATTAAGTATGAAATGGTTTTTAACCTGCTGGCTTGTTCGTGGGTTAAAATGATAGGAAATTTTCCCATTTTCTCCAAGGTCAGCATCATTAGCCAACACAGTAAGAATAGGAAACGTTTCATTTGGTTCATTCTTTATATAAACCTTATAAATGTTTTTAGCAAATACAGGAGAATTGTCGTTGACATCTGTCACAGAGACAAGAATATCTAAAACACTTTGTCTGGATGGAGATCCACCATCTTTGGCAATTAATTGTAACTTGTACGTATCTTGTTTTTCTCTGTCGAGCATTTCTTTTAATACTAAGGATAGTTTTGAAGCACCGGTAACATCTTTAGAAACCATTAATTCAAACGGTTTATCTTGACTATTTTTTAACTCATAGCTAATCTGAGAGTTATTCTTACTGATATCTTTGTCTATGGCATTTGGTATCGACTTTTTCATGCCTTTTTCCTGTCCTTCTTTAAAGTTGATATTAATTGGCTGATTGGGAAATCGAGGTCGATTGTCATTGATATCTTTTATGTTCACCTTAATTGCCAATATTTTGATATAAGATCCTTTATGGACCACAACATCCAGCAGTTGGAAACATTCCTTGTTACGTTTGCACATGGATTCAGCATCCAAGATTTGTGATGTGTAGAGTTTACCAGTTTGCTGAGCGACTTGGAAGAATATGGAATCACTTTGCTGGAGTTGGTTAAACTGGATGGTCCCCTTGTCTTCTGGTAAAAAAGATTCCATGATGTTAGAATCTGTGGCAATGTCCCCGATGTAAGTGCCCGGTCTCTTTCCTTCCTCTATTGTATATACGAGATCAGCACAAATATACATTTGATAAAAAGAAAAAAGAAAAATTATTTTAAATAGAATCTTCGTTTCTGGTTTGGTTCTTGTATTAAAGTAAATCAAATCCATTTTGCCAAATAATCAATCCACAAATGCTTTTTCTGAAAGTAAAAAATTTAAAAGTTTTTATAAATTGATTTTGATTCATGATCGAATTGAAAAGTTAAGTAATAACAAAAATAATGATTACAGACATTTTAGATTAGCATTTATTCATGAATTACTATAATTTATTAGTATACTAACTGTGATTTGATCAACGTCTGTTGGCCTAAACCTTTTTCTGTATACTTTAGTAACACAAAATTCATGCTGAAATGTACTGTAGATTAAGGACTGAGTTATGTTTTAATTGTTCTAAATAACTACATTTTATAATTAACTGAGCAAGTCTCTCTTCTCTTCTCTCTCTATCTCCTTATCTCTCTCTCTCTCTTTCTCTCTCTCTCTCTCTCTCTCTCTCTCTCTCTCTTTTTGCTATCTTTGGACCCTCTGTTCTGGAGTAGTTAACCCCCCTATATCTATGAACATTATGGATTCATCTGGCTTATATAATGCCAGACATTTCTATCTTCAATTAGGGAGTAAACTTGTAGTTTAACCGCTTGCAGTGAACCCCAGAACTCTTTCACCTTATAATTGTGACCCTTTAAACCAGACAACAACATTGGCAACGAAAGGATTTCTAAAAGGACCTACAACAATCTCTTTTCGATAAACGACCAACTTTTAGTCAACAAACTCAAATTTTTTCTCCCTTCTTTAGAAATACAAAGATCGGCTACACAACCGTTTTTCAATGAGACGAAAAACGACCTCTGAAAATTTCTTTTTCAAAAACCCTGAGTAGAAATTTTTTTAATGACTGTGACCATAAAAATTCTCTGTTGATAATCCATATGACTTTTTTTTATGTAAAATCATGAGAAAAAGACCAAAAGTATATTAATCCTATGAAGAATTGAAACCGCATTCACTATATGATGAGAATTCAGGACAACGACTTGAATACTCAACTGGATTTTCGTTACGAAAAGGGGTTTCAATTCGTTTTTATTCCAAATTTTTCTGGACTCAAAATTCTGTATTTTTTTTCTCGAGAGTTAAAATAAATCCTTAATTGACTGTTGTTATCTGTATAAAATTGAACATTCTTTCTGTTAAAACTACACGTACGTGACTTTTTTATGGAAAAATTTGTCAGTATTAATTTCGTCTATCTTTTCTGTAAAGTCGCGGTTTTTCTGTTTATTTAAAAAGTACAGACTTTTTTTTTTAACTATTTTTTAGACCCGGATTTTTCTTGTGATTCTATTTATTTTTCAAAATGGAAGAGCTTTCAGGGTAACTTGTTAAAATGATGTGTCTACAGCAAGCTCAGACGTTAGAGTTGCAGAAACAAAATATGAAAAGACAGAAAGAAAATGATGAAAGATAACTGCAGCTGATGAAATGCGTCGAAGAAAAGCAGAGTAAGATGCAAAAAGAGTTAAATAGACAGTGAGAAATAGAGAAAAACAAAGAAAAGAAGAAGAGAAAGAGAAGAGGAAAGAAAGGAATTCAACTAACTCAAGTAATAGCAAATAAAGACAGTAACGAGTTAAGACAGAATGTTTTTTTATCCTCATATCGCAATCTGGTCAGCATTAGAAACATTTCACTACGTTCCTAAAGAGGATTTAACTTTTGAAGCCTATTTTCGCAGATTTGGTGACGTATTCAGGATATCAGCAAGTCATGGAGTGAGCAGATGAAGGTCCGTCTTTTATTACAAAAATTAGGAGCTGTAAAACATAACAAGTTCGTGGACTACCTTATCCCAAAACAGACAAGTGAATTGTCCTTTGAAGAGGCGGAGAAATCTTTAATGGAATTATACTGTACAAAAAAAAAAACAAAAAAAACAGATTATTTCATAAAAGATGGAAATGTATTAAACTGACCTGCAAAGAAGGCAAAGATTACATTACATTTGCTTCAGTCGTAAATAGACACTTTGACGACTTCAGACTATCCTCATTGATGATCGACAACATTTGGCTGATACATCTGCTACTAGTCTCTCACTCCTAGACAAGGTTCAAAAGAGAGTCGTCAACCTAATAGGTCCTGAACTGTTATCTAAGCTCCAGCCTCTGTCCCATCGACGAAATGTTGCATTCCTCTGCCGATTCTACAAGTATTTTAATGGTGAATGCTCCGACGAACTGCAAGCACTTGTAACCCCTCGACGTAAATGTTTCTGGGCAAACAAGCAGCTAAATCCCACCCCTACACAGTAGAGATCCCTAGATGTAAGAGAGCTTTCTACTCCAGTAGTTTCTTCCGCAGAACTACTAGACTTTGGAATTCCCTTCCGGTTCCTGCTTCTCCATCTGTACTGACATGCAGAATTCAAGTGTAACCTGAACAGACATCTTGCTGCCCAACTCCCTACATAATACCTCTGTAGCTTAGGTCCCTGATAGTAGCCCCCTACATCAAAGTGGCAATGTGCCTTGTTTGGGATGAAAATGTAATGAAAAAAAAAGGTCCTGATTTTTATTCAAGCCTTAGTGCCAACCAAGGAAGCTGATCCCAGATGCTGGGTGTTAAATTGGAAAAGGAGCCAAATATAACTCTTTAATTGGCAGAGGAATGCCAAAGAAGCAAGGCTCCAAAAATGTAGAAGAGGCAGGAGTAGCAAACATTAGAAAGATACGAAGTAACAAAAAATTTGAGACCCACAACAGTCAAGCAAGACCAAACAGAACTTCCCGGAAAAATCTCAAAAGAAGTCGGATTTGCCCCGTTACCCATCCAAAAGATGTGGAGAACTTAATTGGCAGAACGATTGTTCATACCGGTTCCCAAAATGTGATCTGCCCAGAGGCAACAGACACAAAGCCTCATATTGCAGATCAAAAGAACCCCACAGTAGCTATGTAAAAGCAATGAGGACTCAAGCGGAGGACAAAAATGTACAGAAGTACATTAGGGTAAAAATAGGGGAAAGGAAGTTAGACTTCAACTTGACAGTGGTTCGGATGTGTCCATTATAAAGCACCATACTTGGTGCAAAATTGGAAAACTAAGGATGAGAAAGCTGTAACCGGAGAAAGAATAAGATTCGAAGGTGAAGTTACTACTAATGTAACCTTGAAGGGAAAGACACTGAAACTCAAGATGTTTGTGTTAAGAAACACTAATAATTTTTTTGGTAAGGACTGGATCCTTTAAACTCTGGGACTCGCCCATTAGCGATTTTTGTCAGAAAGTTAATAACCTTACAGCCAAAACTGAAAAAAACTAAAGAAATATTGGATGAACTAGGGTGCTGTACAAAAATGGAGGCGAAGTTCAAATTACAAGATAATGGCACCTCAGTCTTGTAAAAGAAATGAAGCATATCGTTTGCCTAAGCGAAACTGGAATAGGGCCGACCACTTCCTTAGATGAGTTTATAATTAACGGATACTCTAACTTAACAGCTAAATCTGACCCCCAAGATCGCCATGGGCATGGAATATGTGCCTACATTAAAAATGGCTTCCCGTGTGGCAGGTATATCTCTAGAGAAGATCCTAATTTACCCTATATGTGTTTCAGCGTTGCACTTGCTAACACCACCGCATCTATATTTGCCCTCTATCGGCCCCACAACAGCGGAGTTACTATCTTTAAGAGCATATCTGAGAAAATAGACCACATCCTGTCTGCACATCCCTCGGCTAACATCCACATCTGTGGTGACTTCAACGTCCATAACGTGGAATGGCTGACCCATTCAAATAAGACAGACGATGAGGGGAGGTTTTGTCATGATTTTGCCATTGCTTATGACCTCACTCAGATTGTTCGCGAGCCCACCCATGTGCCCGATACACCCGGTCAATATGCAAGCCTCCTAGACCTTTTTCTCTCAACTTCCCCTGAGCTATGTTCATGTTCCATTCATTCTCCTCTAGGATCCTCTGACCACTCCGTCGTATCAGTTAAGATGAAAACGAAATGTAATAAGTCCCCAGACGTACCCCTCCACCGTACTGTATACCAATGCTCTATGGCTGACTGGGATAGCTTCCGTACATTCATATCTGATTTACCTCTGCACTCCATGTTTAAAAAGGAGGTGTCCTCTATAGTATCAGATCTGACCGAATGGTTAATTGTTGGCATAGACCAATTCATACCATCTAAAAAATTCCAACAAAAAACTAACAGCCAGCCATGGTCCTCCCCAGAATGTGCTGCTGCTATCGCACACAGAAATCACTTTTTCCATAGCTACCAACGTAATAGATGCACTGAGACTAAAGCTGCTTTCAGGACTGCCAGCAACCACTGTAAAAGAGTAATAAAAAATGCAAGAGAGCTATATGCCCAGTCTGTTAAATCCAAGGTAGATGATCAGCGGCTTGGTTCCCACCAGTTTTGGCAAATAACAAATAGGATCCTGAACAGAAGTGTGCGTTCTATCCCAACCATTATCATGCCCTATACCCCCTCCTACAGGAATAAAAAGGAGGAGATAGTGTCATAGAGGACTGCCTCATTTAAACACTCGCCAATCCATGTGATGATAATCTCAAGTTGTCTCCTACTGACCACCATAATTTGAAGAGGAATGACGCCATCACCGAAAGTTTCCCCCTGCCTATAATCCCCTCCTACTTGAATAAGAGGCGGCGATAATATCTGGAAGGACTGTCTCATTTAAACACTTACCAATCCATGTGAGGATAATCTCGTGTCCCTTATTTAACATCATAATTTGAAAAGGAATGACGTCATCACCGGAAGTTACTCCCCCCTGCCTATCACTCCCTACTCGAATAAACAGGAGTAGATAATGTCTGGGAGGAATGTCATTTAAACACACGCTAATCTATGTGATGATAATCCCCCACCATAATTTGCAGAAAATTACCCCCCCCCGCATATCTTTCGCCCTTACTCGAAAAGAAAAGAGAAGATTATGTCCTATGAAAACTGCCGACAATGCATGCGATGATAATCTCACGTTGTCCCCACAAACACTATAATTTAAAGAGAAATGACGTCTGAATGACGTTGCAGTTTTCCTGATTACTACATAAATACAAAGGCTTAATAGTAAACAACTTGAGTGAATGAATTGAATCCGAGCATGCGCACAAATTCAAACATGTCAGCTAGTTTGAATTAACAATTTGCATGTCAATTTGCTGATGTCTTTACGTGTTATACATGCATGTAAACAAAATATTTACTCCCTATAAACCATTCTTGGTGCATGAATATTATTTCCTGAGAATTTCAGTGTTATGTGACCAGTAGTTTAAGAGTTTACCTGTTAGATATTTATACACACACATACGTCTACTGTTTTATTTATATAGATTTTTTTTTGTCACTAGTGAAATTCACATATAAAAATCTCATAATGAGTTCATCAAAACCTGGGGAAAAATTCCTAAAAGTATGAACGTTTAGTGATTCACCAAGTTATAAAAAAAGAAATTATATGTACATTTAAAATCAATCTCCTCAATGAGATTCTACTTTTTTTAGGCGATTATATGTGGACACACTGAAAAAGAAAACAAATAATTATTGTAGAATTTATAGTGGATTTAGTTGCACATATAAATTTAGTAAAACATGACCCACATTTTCTGGGCCATTCTAACTTTCAGGGCAGTTAACCACATCTTTTACCACTAATCTTAAGTTTGACCAACTGTCATAAAACCACTAATAATCACTTTATTTTTCGCATTACCGCCCAGACTTAGACTACAAAAAAAGGTATATTTTGTATTAGCGATAACATATTTTATACTAAATTTTGATTAGGAACATTAAAATGACTAAGATTTAAAAAAAAACAAAATTGAGTACTTCCTTAAAATACTGTCTGGTTCGATAGAGCGATCATTTTCTGTTAACTTAATATGCAAAACCGATTTTTTTTATTGTTTTCTTTTTTTTTTCATGCCATTTACACGTAATTGCCTCACAAATAAATCACATTTTTATTTTCTGGTGGATTAGCATAGGTTGCAGAATTCTAATGAGAATTGTATTTTTTTCGCAACAAAATGTTATAATTGCGAATTGGCGAAAAAAGAAAACATGTCGCGATCATTTGTTCAAAGTTTTAAAAGTAATCACCTAAAATAAATTTCACAGTAATCGCCTAAAAACGTAGAATCTTATTTTTGGGAGTTGGCTAATGGTAACTAAAGATCTTAATTTACACATTTGCTATTATTATTATTACTAGCAGAAGTACCCGTAGTTGACTGGATTCAAAAACAGCCTACAGAAAATGGACTGTGATTGATGAAAGTATGATAGGTTATGAAAAGGAGGGAGTTGTAAAGAGATAGGTTTTGATACTCAAAAATTTTACCCTAAGCAAAATATGATGAAAGTAAAGATAATTTTCACGAAAATATATATATTTTTTATCAACTTTGTTTCCATTCGTAGCCAAGAGTGACCAACAAAATGATGTTTCCTTACAAAGAGAAAATGTTATATATATAATATAAATATACAGGAAATAAATGTTACTATAGTCAATAAAAGTTACTTTTATGGTAGAAAAGTTCATTGGTTTGTATTTTTAAGTAGTTTGTAAAAAACAAATTTTTTAATTCATGAACCGGTTTAAAAAAAAATCAAAATGGCAGCGACTTTGAAATGGAGAGCCCCGTTTGAAGGAGGGGCACCTGAGCATTCTGTGTTAACAATTTAAGAGAGTTCCGTCAACGTAAGGAATATTCATAAACATATTTTAATGTTTTCCGTTATTTTGTGCTTGAGGAATATTCGATTATGGCATGTGTAGTTTATATAAAAATTCATTTAAGTAGTTATCGCCTCAAATTTCGTTTTAATTTTGGTTTGCTGAAATTATTTCAAGTAAAGAGCATTAAAAACAATTTAAAACAAAAAAAAACATGAACTGAACTTTTATTGACTATGGTAACATTTATTTCTTGTATACTTATTTTTTTGGGTAGTCGTTTGTTGGCTTTTCTGCTAAACACTCTTACTAAATAATATCGACGAAATATCGAAAAACAAAGAAACAAAAACAGTTTTGAAAAATAATGAAGCTTTACTTACTTTAGTAAAATAATCCGAAACAGCAAAATGGGATATTAAAAAAGCAAACACCTAATTATTTTAGTTTTTTTAAAGCAAAGAATCGATATAAATATGAATAAGAAGAAAATGGCGCCCTTTTCAAGCAGAACAGCTCGTTTCAGTTTTACAGTATTGAACGGTGTAGTATTGTGCTGTCGGATTCAGGGTTGCACTATTGTAATGTAAAGAACACGCAAAAAGGGTTGTAATCAACTGAATTCCTTCTAGTACACTGACAAAAATAAAGCTTAAACAGATATATAAATAAAAATAAAAAGGTTATGTAAATGTTTTTAAAAAGACACGTAATCACGTGAGCAGGATTTTTTCCTTCTTTTGACATGATAACAAGCAATGTTCTTATTTTTTATTATTTATCTATTTATCTATTTTTGAAAGAGTGCCACGTGCAAGTGGAGAAGGAAAAAACAGAGTTATGCAAAATTTGTGTCGAGAATTGTCTAAAGTTCCGACTTTTTTTTTTTTTGGCTTTCACTTTAATAAGAACGTGAATTTATGAGGTGAATTTATTCGACACAATATGATTCAACTCAAAAAAATAAATAAAAGCTAACGTGAATTAAGATTAAAGTTAAGGTGTTATTGTGGACCCTCACCCCTTTTAAAAAAACCTTGTTAAACTTTGTGACATATTTACATTCTATGGAGGTCAGGCGTGAACAATAATTTTATTATACCATATTTCTTCAAACTGAAACATAATTATCAAAGTATACTTACGCAAATAGATATGAAAAGACTTTGTTAAAGCTTGTGCCATATTTCCATGGAGTACAGGTGCGAACGCAGACCCCACAATTTTATTATACCATCCCTATTTACGTGTAAACATACTTATTCTTATGCACATTTATATAAAAACCTTGTAAACGTTTTTTTTCATTTTTTATTTCCATACTTTGGGGGCCAGGCGCGAACGCATACCCCACAATTTTTATGAACCACCGTTCTGCCAGATCAAACATACCCATTCCTGATCCTCGATACATCTTCTATCATTATATGTAATCAGTTTTTTAAAATAGTCAACCATATAGGAGCCTATTCGTGACCACACACACACACACGCACACACACACACACAGACGTTCAGCTTTATATTATAGAAGATTATTATTATTTTTATTATTATTAGTAGTAGTAGTAGTATTTCTGCATTATGTTTACATTAAAACAAATGCATCTATTAACCGATTAAATTTAATAATTAGGATAAGAAATGTAAACATTTTTTGACAGAGAGAAATCACAGAATTCTTCACCTCTCCTCCGAAATTCCCATGTTTAGAATGGTTTTCTCGGAAATTATTTTAATAGTGGAAGAAGGATTTTGTAAACTATTCTCTTTTTACACCATCCTCTTATTGTGCATACAAATCGTCGACTATTTTCAATTTTTTAAAATTACATTTTCATCCCAAACAAGGCACAGTGCCACTTGATGTAAGGGACTACTATCAGGGACATAAGTTCCAGAGATACTATGTAGGGAGTTGAGCTGCAAGATATCTGTTCACATTACACTTGAACTTCTGCATGTCAGTACAGTTGGGGAAGCAGAAACCCGGAAGGAAATTCCAGAGTCTATGAGTTCTGGGGAAGAAACTATTAGAGTAGAAGATTTTTTTACATCCAGGGATCTCTACTGTGTAAGGGTGGAATTTTGTTGCTTATTGGGTTGGACGGAGGTATTTACCTCGAGGGGATACAAAGGCTTATAGTTCGTCGGATCATCCACCATTTAAATACTTGCAAAACAGGCGAAGCGATGCAACATTTTGTCGGTGGGACAGAGGTTGAAGCTTAGATGACAGTTCAGAATGTATCAGGTTGGCGACTCTCTTTTGAAACCTGTCCAGGAAAGAGAGACTAGTAGCAGATGCACCAGCCCAAATGTGACAACAATACTCCATACATGAGCGAATGGTAGCCTTGTAGAGGTACAGGGTACTTTCAGGCGTAAGTAACTTTCCATCACGGGAAGAGAGTCCACCTTCTTCGCAGCAGTCTTGGAATGCTCTCAATGTATCTTTTTTTTTTTTTTTTTACATAATGATCACCACTTATCAAGGCCCGGAAACCACTCAGGGCTAAGGGTTATTGCAAGTACATTACGTTAGTGTGGAGATTTGATGAAGTGTTTACTTAAGGGGGCGGTTCATTAGGAATTTGTTAACATTGGACTTGAAGACATCCAAGATGTAGTCCGGTGGGAAGCAGGCAGACGGAACAGAGTTCCACAGGCGTGCAGTTCTAAGAAAGAAGCTTTGTTCATGGAATCCGCGTTTTGATTTAGGCACAGATATAGAGTGGGGGAAATTTTTCACAGTGGATTCAGCTAGACGGGTGTTTTTCGTGAAAGATTGGCGAGGGGGGACCAGAGATTGGAGTTCAGACGAGCACCTTCCATGGAAATAACCATAAAACAAGGATAGGCTCGCAACGTCTCTTCTGTGGGAGAGAGGTTGCAGGGTAGAGAAAAGGGCATCCCCCACTAAGCCATGAAGTCTATTTTGTACTCTGTCAAGGCAGGATAGGCTGTTTTTAGCAGCTCCTGCCCAGATATGGCAACAGTATTCCATCCTTGGACGTACTTGGCTTTCATATAGATAGAGAATTGCATCAGTAGTGAGATATCTTCTGGAGCGGTAGAAGGATCCCACCATCTTTCCAGCGACCTTGGCAACAGACTTGATGTGCGTGTTGCATTTCAGATCAGGAGTAAAGGTCAAACCCAGAAGCTTGTCAAAACACGGGGCCTCACCCAGACGAGAGCCATCCATCACAGAGCGTTGATGATGTAAGGATAGGAGTTTGGTTTTGGATGCATTAAAGGTAACCAGACACAACTTCCCCCACTGAACCACGCGCTCAAGATCAGAGGAGAGAGAATCAGAGAGAACTTTGTCATTTACAGCCTTTGATGTGTTGCCGTAGATGGTCATGTCATCAGCACAGATGTCAACGAATGATTTAAGTATGTGTTTAGGGAGGTCATTGATGTAGATCAGGAAGAGAGTCGGGCCCAGGATTGACCCCTGAGGGACTCCAGCATTTATATTGCAGGCCTCCGATTTTTGTCCATCTACCACTACTCTTATGAGCCTATCGGAGAGAAATGATTTCATGATTGAGAAAACATTTCCAGTTATACCGTAGCTGGAAATCTTGTGAAGTAGACCCTTATGCCATACCTTGTCAAAGGCGTTTGATATGTCAAGAGCAATTGCCCTAGAAAGGAAGCCTTTGTCAAGAGATTCACTAATCCTGTGGGATATAACCGTCAGCACATCTACGGTAGATCTTGCAGAGCGGAAACCATATTGTGTGTCACTAAGAAGGTTATTCCTGCTGAGGTGGTTGACTATTTCTCTATTTAATATAGATTCCAGCAACTTACTCATAACACACAGGAGACTTATTGGTCTGTACTGAGAGGGAGATGACTTATCACCTGAATTCTTAAATACAGGGCAAACTGATGAGGTCTTCCAGGGAGTCGGAAAGCACTTCTTCTTAAGGCAGCGCTTAAATAGTTTCATAAGTATGGGAGCAAGTTCTGGTTGAAGCTTTTTTAACACTATAATTGGGATGCCATCAGGGCCAGTTGCTTTACTGGAATCTAGGTTCTTGATTAGCTTGGCGACCTCATGCACGGATATTTGTATGTTACCTAGCTTATTCTGTGTTATATGAGGAAATATGGGGAGTTGATGGCCTTCGTCGCATAGGGTAGAATTAGCTGCAAAGTTCTTTGCAAATAGCTTGGCCTTGTCTGACGCTGACGCTCATGTTTCGTGTGAATGGTAAGCCAAGGAGTTTGAAAGAAGTACTTTCAGGTAATGTATCTTTAGCCATAGCTATTGGTGGTTGAGAAGGTTTCTTGTAATTATTGAAGGAAACAAGCTTAGTCTTAGCAGCATTAAATGTGACCATCCATTTTTGTCCACATTCCATTACACACTGGAGGTCTTCCTCTAGGGTTTCTGCCATTCACTTGGACATGCGTTCATTCATTTTCCCCTCATGCCAGTTATAGAGCATAGTGTCATCAGCAAATATACCCATCTCAGACAATTTTATCAGGGAGGTCATTTATGAATATTAGGAATAATAAAGATCGACCCCAGAGGTACACCATCTCTTATTTAAGAAAGATTTAATTATGTTAAGTATTCATCCAGTGATACCGTATGATCTGATTTTCCTGAGAAGACTATCATGCCATACCCTGACAAAAGCCTTAGATATATTTAGGGCTACTGCCCTACCCCTCCTACTTTGTCCAGTGTATGGTATATAAGTTCAGAGATTACAGTTAGAATATCTGTTGTAGAACGAGCTTGCCTAAATCCATATTGTTGGTCAGTCAGAAGTTTAGCAACTGTAGGGTGAGAGACTAGAGCTTGATCAATTATGGACTCAAATTTTTTTTACAAAGAGAGGGAGGAAGCTAATGGGGCGATAATTTAATGGGTCAGTTTTTTCGCCAGAATTCTTGTAAACTGGTACCACAGAAGCAGTTTTCTAGCAGTCAAGAAAGAAAGATTCGTTAAGACATTTGTTGTAAAGTTTAAAGAGGACTGGAGCATTTTTTTTAATAGTACAGCCGGGATGAGATCAGGTCCACATGCTTTTTAGGTGTCTCAAGCTCTGCCTCTTGGTC